>NC_092874.1:417201485-417543985 GCF_028372415.1 Notamacropus eugenii
TCTCCCCCCAAAATATGCCAATTTCTTATACATTGTGTGACTTGGGTATGTATGCTTTTTCATCAGTTTTACCTCCTTTTTGATATATCCTTTCTCTTCTAGTCAGTTCTTTGCCTTATTGGCCCATCTATTATTTTTAGTACTTTTGATTTCATAGATTATCTTCAAGATCTTAATTTTTGGGCATCTTCTTTGCAATTTCCCTCTAGTGAGATCACCTAAACTCTTTCATTTTCCAAATTGTCAGTTTTTAATTAATAGACTTTTGTTTTATTTTCCTCCTGGTCACATAAATCGAAAAAAGTGTTATATTTGCAATAATACACAATAAAGTTAAATAATACCCTCATTGACAATACCCCAAAATCTGTGTCTAGATGTCATAGAATCATAGTCTGTAGCTCTAGACTTTCTATTTTCCACAGGATTATTGTCACTTGACTCTCTACTCTTTCATAAGCATTGCTTCTTCTGCCCTGGAGGACTTGATGCTGGTTTCTTTCCATAATTTCCTGGGTAAGGCATAACATTTCTCTTGTGTCCTTTCTCTGACATCCTATCAAAGATCTTTAAAATGTGGCTTAAATTCATTCTACAGATGCTTTGATCTTTTATTTTTCAACCAATTTCATTCATGAAAAGATTGGATGTCTGATTTTCCAGAGAAAAGTATTTAAAGTAATTAACTTTACTCTTTTTCACTGATGGCACTTTTAAAAATGAAGTCACACTGTTTTCTTTATGGTATTTTGTAAAGACTTCAGGGCTTTCTTCCTTTGATCATCTTTATTATTTTTATGTCTTCTTTTCTAACAGGGGTGTAGGGTGTGTTCAGAGAAGATGAGTATCTCTGGTATAATGGCTGCCAAACCATCACAAGAAAAAGACTATTTTATGGAGAATTCACACAGGGCAAGAGATCACATGGTGATCGGAAGAAGTGATACAATGACATTCTCAAGGTCTCTCTCAAGAACTTGGGAAATGATTGTGTGACATGGGAGACTCTGGCACAGGACTGCTCAGCATGGCATGCCCACATAAGAGAAGGTGCTGTGCCCTATGAATAAAGCAGAATTGAAGTAGCTCAAAGGAAATGCAGTGTATGCAGATTTAGAGTAGCCACCCCAAATGTTCACATCAATTATTTGTGCCCTATCTGTGGTATAGCATTCAGAGCTGATTTTAGTCTGATCAGTCACAGTTGGACACATTGAAACTTGACTTTAATCATAGTGATGTAATTTTGGTTCTTTTGCAGAACAAAGAACAACAACGAATGTCTTCTTTTCTAACAAGAATTCCTTCATCCTAAAACTACTCTCTTCAAGAATAGCAAGGAACTTTTTTCTAAATTCCATAGTTTTTCTCAAATCTTATCTTCTTTTAACTTTTTCTAGAATTTTACATTTCAAGCCTGTTTTTTTTCTGACATGTCTGACTTCTAGTTCTCCTCTAACATATCCAGCTAATTCTTCTCTATCTCTTCCTGAATCATGGCCTATGTCACACATTATTGAATATGTAGGTTCCAGGATTCTGTCTTGTGTACTTATCTCTAACTACAAGCTGGCTATTGGTGATAATACAAGTCATCTCTAAAAGATGACTCCATTGTTATTATCTGTTCCCTGAGATCTATTTGGTTGTCCCCTAGGTTCAAATTCACCATTCACCAACACACTGCATTACGTTTCCTCCCAAAGTTATTTTTGTTTATAACTTCCCTATTTCTATGGAGAACACCATTATTTTTCCATCACTCAGATTTGAAAACTCATGGTCAGTCTTGATTCTTCAATGGTCCTTATCCATAATATCTAATTGATTTCCAAGACCAATCAGTTGATTACACCTTCACAATATTTCTGAGATCCATCCTCTTTCATCAGCATTTGAGCACCATTTTAGTTAAGGACACCTTCATTATTCCTTGCCTAGGCTATTACAATAAGCTGCTATTTTTTCCCTGCTTCTATTCTAATCCCTCCTCAAATTCACTATAATACATAAGCATGCATGTGTGTTATAGGTATGTCTATATATCTATGTAATACTATATGTACACATATAAATATATGTGTATTATAATGTAAATTTAGCTGTTTTATATATCTATATATGTATATGTGTATACTTATGTTCACATACTCACATACAGGCATATGCATAGCTGCAAAATTTATATTTTAAAACATATATATGCTCATGTCAACCTCTACTAAAAATCCTTCAGTGACTCCTTATTACCTCTAGTATAAAATAAAAATACCTCTATTTGGTATTTAGCATCCTTCACAGTCTGATTCCAATCCATTTTTCTAGACTAAAGTCACATTATTATTATTCTCCCCCTCAATTCATTATTCCTGGAAAACTGGTTAGCTTCCCCCCCTCCAATTTGTAGTCCTTTCAAACCTTTGCAAATGATATCTTCCATGTCTGATATTCTCTGCTTCCTTACCTTCAGATCTTGAAATCCCTAGCTCCCTTCTAGGCTTGATTCAAGTGACACTTTACACATGACTTTGGTCTATGTTAATTAAAAAAGTCAATGGGGAATTTCCTCCATTATTAGTGTTCTTTCCATGATGTATTTATTTCTATATATTTTGTATTTACTACTCCGTACAAATATTGATTGTCTCCAGTACCATTTAATCTCCTTGAAGACAAGGAGGTTCATCTTTTTTTTGTAGTTCTATCCTGTACCTGACATTTAGTAGGCATTTAATAAATGGTTGTTAAATTGAATTGAATCTTTCATATGTCTCTGCCAAATTTTGAGAAATAATTTCCTTTCTCATTATAACATGATCAGAAAGAGTGATATCTTTCACTTTTCATTTCACAAAGACTGTTTTTTCTTGTACATAGATTCTATCCTTCTCCATAGCTCTACTCCCCTCTTCTTGTAACTGTCTCCTCCTTTCCTTTCTTACTGCCATCAACATAGTACAATCCCTCATTACCAGTCTCTTTGTCTCTTACAATAGAAGACACAATAGATTTTCTTTTCAGTATTCTGTTGCCTCAAAACTTTATACAATTTGGTGCTACCTTACCTTTTCAGCCTTGTGTCACAGTGCTTACCTCAAAATGTTCTAATTTTAAATCCAACTAGTCTCTTTGCCATTGTATTAAGAACTACTTATCTATTCTTGGCAAATATGGCTATCAGTATAAATCTCTCATACATCTAATTTTTCAGAAAGGAGACTTTAATTCTACTACCCTGTATTGCTTACCTTCAACCATAATGTTAGATCAGAGATTGGAGAAATGAATCATGTGACTGAATTGGGTTAGCTTTTTATGCTTCTAAAAGATTTGGGTCACATTTATTTTCAATTGACCCATACTTACAGTCATCTTCACATCTGGCTTATGACTAAAACTGATAAAATTATTCCTTTCCCCCTTTAGAGAGTACTAAATAGTCATAGGAGCAAGAAAGAAACTAGTTACAAGTGAGCTGACAAGACTTAAAGTGTTAGGTTGGTCATAGCAATATTCATTTCTTTTAGCCTCCCCCCCTTGAGGTTGCTTCTTTCTTTACTGATGTCCCTGTTATTCTCTCTGGCCTTTCTGTGCCTGCCAAATTTTTTTTCTGAGTAATCAGAGAAACATGTGGTATCCCAAATCCTTTTATTTTTCTATTTGGTTTGTATATAGGAAGATTGCATTTCCTGAAGTTAAGATGTGTTCAAATGGTTCCATGAAAGATAAGATAATTATATCCAATTTATTGAAATGTTTGTATGTCTAGCATCAATAGGGTCATAGTGACAACTTATCAATTTATGGAATGAATGGAAGAAGAATAATTTATTAAACATTTGCTATGTGCTATATTATAAACATTTAGTATACAAACTACTCTAAGTGTTGAGGGGTACAAATACAAAAATGAAAGAGAGGAGAGAGATAGACAGAGAAAAGGTAAAAATAAAGATATTTGGTAGAATTGCAAAGTTTCTGAGTTGGAATCAGGGAAGTGAGTTGAATCACCCCTTCTGGAATCAGTGATGCTATTGACTTGATTCAATGTCAAGTGAAAGAGGTGGAAATCAGAGAAGGGGATCGACAGCAAAAGGCAGATGATAATATAGCCTGAAGGGATAGATGAATGGAATGTACACCTAGTATATTTTGATCTATGTTTTGAGGCAAAATGGTGGACTAGGTACATTTTCTCTCATTCAGTCAGAAATCAAGACAATAAATATTCTTGTGTTTGTAATGAAATAAAAATCTCCACATATGCATGAATATATTTCCTTAAGCAAAATTATTTTTCTTCTCCAGAATGTAGTAAGGTCAGAGTTTAGTTTAAGAAGCCAAAGCATCGTTGCACAAAAGTGAAAAACAGGTGTACCTCAATATTTCTTACCAGAAGAGTGCTCTTAACAAACCTAACAAAAGTGTTGGCTAATTTTTTTTTCCACTTTCATTCTGCTTTTTATACAAGAATCATTTTTTAATATGTCTTTAACTACTTATCTTTATCTTATGGCAGCCTATTAGTTAAAAAAAGAAACATGTTGTGCAATATATGCAATGTTAAACCCCCATACCATTGTGGCTCTATCTTCGGAAGAGTGAAATGTGTTTCATCATCTCTTCTTCAGGTCCTTGCAATTACTCTGAGCCCACTACCTTTTAGTGTTGTTTTTTAAATTGATATCACATTGTATGCTTTTTTTTAATTTTTATTTATTTCAATCTGTGTCAACTGATACAAGTCCTTCTGCGTCTCTGATGGTATCATATGCAAAATTTCTTAAAATGTAGTAGTGACACTGTTCCTTTACTTAATATAGTATTTTTTTTATTTTGAAGCAGTTCTTTTCATTGTTGTCACCTTTTCCAGTTTACTTGATGTGAAGTCAAACTTCAGATTTGTTTGGACTTTCATTTATATAATTGTTAGTGCTTCACAACCTTCTTTTATAAGGACATTAATAGATTGTAATTCTTTTGTTTATATACTTTGACAATTATCTATTGGACTCAAATACATGTCTTTCAATCCTATATATTTGCTGATTGAATCTAAACATTGATATTTGAAGTACTTTTAAATTTTGTTTCTTTTTTTACACGAGGAAGGAGACATGATCTAAAAAATAACATATTATACATGTTATTTTAAAGGTCATTTAGGAGGATTTTCTTAATTCCTTTAACCATATATATGATATATACGTATACAGGTTAAATATATCTATCAATTTTATGTGTGTATAAAATTGATTGAGTCACAAAGCTGTTAAGCTGAATTGATATACAGGACATTGAATTGGACCACTCCTTATAGAGTCAACAGAGCTATTGACTTGATTCCAGTGTCTAGAAAAAGAGGTAGAAATCTGAGAGGGAGTATGCAATGCCAAATGTGAGGAGTTAAGAAAATGCATGCTATGCAAAGTAGATGTCTTCTGAAGTCCCAAACAAATCTCGCTCTATAATCCTATATTATCTGTGATTCTACCTGACAGGATTTTATTGAAAATTAATGAGAAAATGTATATGAAGAATTTTGTGCACCCCTCTCCCCTTATAATTCATGTGTTAGGTCTTAGATATGAATATTTATCATTTTCCTGTTAAATATTAACCCCATCTGCTTTTTCCTATAGATCTCTGTGAAAAATGCCAAAGTCAGATCTTATTTCTCTTACAAAATTTTTGTTGTATTTGCTTTTTAATAATCATGTCAGATGAATCTAGTACTAGGCATTCTCATGTTATTTTTACATGTTGTTATCAAGTTTGTTTTTTGTCACATATTATAGTTTTATTTATTTAAAGATAAATTATTTTAGATTCATTTGGATTCATAAACTCCTTTTTTCTTGGTTCATTCTTTTATTCTAAGGAATCTAATTCTTTTCAGGCTTTATTTCCTTGATTACTCTTCTGTATCTCCCTTATTTTTGATTTTCATCCCCAGTGAGTTTGATACATTTTTGTATTCTTGGATCTTTTGTTCTATTAATTTTGGTATCATCCACTTTAATGTGCTTTGCGAAAGAATTGTTTTCTTTTTCTGCTCTCCTGGACTAATTTCTTTTCCTTTCTGGACATCTTGCTATAGATCTACAAAATTTCTATTTCTTCTCACCCTAACATAAACATCCATTTCATATAACATGTGTACATATATATATATATACACACCCATTCATGTATGTTTACATATGTGTGTATTATGATACATATTACAGGCACACATATGCACACATGTTGCATTCGAATTTTTAATGCAACATGAGGCTCTACTTCTCTCTCGTTCTTGTGACAAAACAAATTCCTCACTGAATGTAATACTCAGATGATTTGTTCAATTATATTTAAAGGTATTCACTGGCTTGATAGGAACTGTAGCCTATTTTTGCCTTTCAATGAAGACCACATGCCAGAAATTTAACCTGATATTTTCTTTCATCAGTTTTATTTTTCATTGGTATTCCATGAGCCAAATTCCAAATTAACTGTCTGATACTGTGAATACATTACAGTGTCTTTTCCACCAGATTATCTTTTGTAACCATTGGTTCATTCCTAAAGACAATGAATGTCACTCTGAAAAAAAAAAAATAGAACTCTTCCTTGAAACTTAATAAACTGCATACCCTTTGACCAAGGGACACTCAGTTTATACCCCAAAATGATTTCCAAAAGGGAAAAAAAAGTCTCTTTGTACAAAAATAAAACAGCTCTGTTTGCAGTGGTAAAGGATGAGAAACTCATGGGATGACTACCAGTTGAAGAATGACCAAAAAATTATGGTATATGAAAATAGTGCTCAAAAAAATGATGAAGGGGAGGGTTTCAGAAAAATGTGGGAAGACTTGTTTGAACTAAAATACATAGAAATGAGCAGATTTAGGGGAAAATTTTTATACAATAGGAATATTATTTTAAAAACAATTCAATTTGGAAGACTTTGGAGCTTAGATTATAACAGTATGTGAAACATGATTCCAGAGGACTCATGAGAAACAGGCTACTCATCTACTGATAGAGAACTAATAATTTCAGAATACAGATTGAAATGTACATTTACACACATATTTGTGTATATGAGTATATATATATGTATGTATGCATGCATATACTTAAACACATGCATGTGTGGGTGTGCATGTATGTTTGCATATGATTGATGTGGGAGTTTGTTTTGCTTGGCTATACATGTATGTAACAGGGGTTCTGTTTTTATTTCTTTCTCCATGGAGGGCATGGGGAAGAGGAGAGAAAAGAATCTTTAAAAAATAATGCAAAGATAATGAACAATATTTTTAGTCTTGACTGTCTCAGTGAAATTGCAATAATATTCATTTGGTAATCCTGGTTCTCTTTATCCTGATGCATTTTCCTAAATGTAATTTACCTTCTCTAAAGTGCTCCACAGTCATTCTCTAATACATAACTAGAAATTTCCTCAGGATTCAGATCTACATTGCCAGCTGGACAACTGTGTTAGAAGTGACCTGCCAGAAACCCCATTTAATATCCCTCCCTCTTGTATAACACCATTCCTCTTTATAATTTATCATTTCTGTTGAGTACATCAATATTCCTCTGATGAACTGGTCTTAATGCCAATTATTTGGGGGTTCTGTTTTGTTCATTTTGGGCTTTTTGATCAGTTTTTTTATTCTCTTTCCTATCTCCCTGCTCCATATCACATCAGTCACCAATTCCTTCCTGTTGGTTTTTATGAATTCAATCTTTCATTTATGCAATTCTTTCCATTTTTATTGATACCACCCTAATCCAAGGTTCCATAACCCTTCCCATAGTATATTATAATAATGGACTAACCATTTTGTCTTCTGACATCTAGTGTTGTTCCCACATTTACCTTATACTATATTGTCTGTTTAATCTCTCTAATTTCCATTTCTTAAGATGCCAACACTTGATAAAAATCATCTTTGACATATTTGTTCATATTTCTTAGAAGTCACATACTTCTTCCATTAATTTCAAACCTGAATTCTCAACTTTCTTATATTTTTCCTCATCATGTAATCTCCATTCAAACCTAATTAATTTTTTCTTTGTTTCTAAAAAAAAATCTCATATTTTCCCAGATTCATACCTATGCTATACTTTTCTCTCTGCCTAGATAGCTCTCCCCATATCATCTCTACTGTGAGAAATCATACTTACACTTTAAGATTCACTTTGCATACTACCTCTTTGATGAAGGCTTCAGTGACTCCTCCAGTATGAAGTAATCCCTTCCTCTTTTGAACTCATACTATATTTGGTTTGTATCTCTTATTAACTTATCACATTCAACTTCATGGATTTTTTATACTTTCATGTAATGATTCATGAATCCTACCAGATTTCATAATCTTTGAGACAGATAATTATTTTCAAATTCTATTTTTAGTCCTTCAGTGAATAAATATAGTGCATTTCAATCAATTGGCAAGCGCTTTTAAGTGCCTACTATGTGCCACATTTCATGGTTGTTGCTAAAGAAACAAATAAAATGTATCCTTGTTTCCAAGGATTTTACATTCAATGGGAGAGATAAAGTGAGCATATGTAAGCACTTGTAGGTAGATGCTGAATAAATTAGAATCTAAATAAGCAGTTTAAAAATGGAGGACACTAGCAATTAAAGGGATCAGGGATAACTAGATGGCCCAGTGAACTGAACTCTGGACCTGGAATCAGAAAGATCTGATTTCAAATATGCCCTCAGATATTTACTAGCCATGTAACCCTGAGTAAGTCATTTAACATCTCATTGTCTCAGTTTTCTCAACTGTAAAATAGGGATAGTAATAGCACCTACTTTGCAGGATTGTTAAGAGGATAAAATGAAATAATAATTGTAAAGCACTTAGTAAAATGCCTGGCACACAATAAGCAATGCATAAATGTTATTATCATTATTTAGAAATGTTGCTTAAGAGGAGTCTGGATAGCATTAAAGAATGCTGTGAGGCCTATGCTTCAGATAAGTGTAATCCATGCATCAAGATACGGCCTATGCAAAAGCATAGACGTAAGAAATGAAGTGTCATGTGTGAGGAAAAAGATAGTAAGTGCTCTATGTTCTCTGTCTCTGTCTGCCTTTGTCTCTGGCTTTTCCTCCTTGTCTCTGTGACTCTGTTATTGACTCTTTCTCCACACACACACACACACACACACACACACACACACACACACACACTGTATATGTGTGTACAATTATCATATATACAGATGACAGAAATCTGAGAATAATAATTTTTGCATTGGTTAACTGAATTAAAAAGTTAAAAAAAGACCTTCATGAAGTAGGATAATGGCAAAAGTTAAGTTTTAAATAAGGATAAAATGTAAATTCCTACAATATTTTTAAGTCAATGTCATAGCTTCCATCATAGAAGAAAGATAGTTTAGGAACAAGTGTGGTGCGAAAGGTTTGCTGGTTCTGGGTGACTTCAAGCTCAATATAATAAACATAATGATATTACTGCAAGTAAACATGTATACAAACTAATTCAGACTTGTTGTTACTGTCCTTCGTTCTTGAAGAGGACCATGACATAAAGATGATGACGTGACTTGCAGTTGACTTTGACTTGAGTGAAGGAGGGCTGTGCAGGGTCACCAGCCTCACTTTTTTCTCCTGAGTCACCTGGATCCAGTGGCCTAATATTCATCAAGAGGACTGAAGATGGCCCAGGATGTAATGTGAGACCATGACCCTATCAGGCTAAGGTCTTAATTCAAACTTATACTGCATTAATAGAAATATGATATTTTTGAAGAGAGCTATGTCTTTTAGATTTTTTTCTAACATCTGGAGGATTGTGTTCAGATTGAGGTCCCTTACTTTTACAAGCAAATTGACTAGTTGGAGTACATCCAGAACAAGGACCAGAAGAGTGCTAGGTTTGGAAAGAAAGGAAAGGGGAAGAAATGGGAATAAATATTTTCATAGTAGCCATTATGTGCCAAGAATTGTGCTAAAGTGTTTTATAAATGGTATCAATTTGTTCCTCACAAAGACACAGAGGTAGGTGCTGTTATTATCCCCAATTTATACCTGAGGAAACTGAAACAAACATAGGTTAAGGGATTTGTCCAGGTTCACATAGTTCATAAGTGTCTGAGGTTGAATTGAAATTAATCTTCCAGGCTCAGTACTATAGCCATTCTTTGATTAGCTGCCCTTGTCATATAACTTCTTTATCTGCCATATGAAAAATATTTGAAGGAACTAGATATATTTATCAGGAAAGTTTTTTTTTTTGTTTTTAATAAGAGACATACTCATTATAAATATTTAAAAATCTGTCATGTAAAGGAAAGATTCATTTATATCTTATAAATTTAAGGAAAAGAACTAAGGCCTATTGTAAAAATTGCAGTAACTTCATAGAATTTTATCTCTAAAAATCTTTCAAACTGCAAACTACATAGAAGGTGTTCGTCTTTATTGACAGAAGAAGATTCTTCAATTGGGAGTTCTCTTAGAGCAAAGAAATCATAAAGTTGAATTCCCAGGACTTGACAGAGACATGTCCCTTTTAAAACAAATGAACTTCTAGACCTATATTTAATTTATGTTAACACTAAGGCATTTATTCTCATCAACAACAAATACATAGTGAACTACTTTCATATACGTGAAAATATAAAATGTAACAAGATAGGTTCTTGCAAATCTAGTTGTAGAGAAAAGTATAATAATAGCTGACATATATGCTCTAATTCTACAAAGGACTTCACAAATACATTATCTTGTGCGATGCAAAGATTTTCTTTGTGAAGGAGATATTATAGATATTAATCTTTCAATTTCACAGTTAAGAAAACCTGAGGCTCAAGACATTAAATGCCTTGTCCATAGTCATGTACCTGGTAAAGGTAAAGGTAGAATTTTAACCTAGTTCTTTCTGATTTTGAGTCCAGAATTTCATTTACCATGTCTTTAATCCAAAGAGATGAAGAAAAATGTAAAGCAGCATGTTCTTAGACGATAGAGAAGTGGTATATGTTAGGCACCATACTGTTGGGACTGGAAGCTCAATTCCGTGTGGACAGTCTTGGGCAGGTAAAAGTGGGACTTCTAAATCTTAGAGTCTTATGAGGCCCTCCATGAACAGCGGGGGTTCGAGAAGGTCAGACTGAGCTAGCTCGGCTAGCTCGGGTATTTCCGCCTCTCCCCGGGAGATACCTGATGGGTGGAGTCTCCCTGCCCTCGAGGTCATCCCGGATTGGAGCACACCTAGTTACCTAACAGCATGGTATTGAGATGCAAACTGTGTGGCTGAAGATTAAGTAGGAATGAGGAAGCCAGAAAGCTCTCTCTTAGCACGTGTGGAGCCAAGAGGACAGTAAGGCTCCGCTTCTTTTCTTTCCTCTCTCCCCTCCCCCTCTCTCCCCGCTTGTACTTCTACTTCCAATCCCTCAAGCTTAGCCTCCTTAGGAGATCTCCCCCTCTTCCTCCTAAGGAAGACTTCCCTGCACTTGTAACCGATTCCCTGGAATAAAGCTCAACCCCTGTTCGACTCTGGAACGTCCTTTCTCTCATATGTGCATCCAGCGTGGCCAGCCGAAGACCTGGGACAGGTAGGAAAGACTCGGGTAGCCCAATACAGGCCTCTAGGCTTGGCAGTTGGCGCCCGAACAGGGACTGGGAGCGTAGATAATCCTGGGTGCTTTTGGGGTACACCCGGAAGGGGCTGTGAAAGAAGCGAGTCCCGAATCCTAGATTCGGAAGGAGAGAAAGGGGAGAGAAGCTTCCCAAACCCCTGGGAAAAGGGCGGAGATGGGGAATCTATTGCCCGTAATAAAGCCAGAGGAACAGGAGGTCTGGGCTGAGAAACTTCACAGGGAATGCAGGAAGGCGGGGGTCACAATAGAGTTAGATGACCTCCGAGAATTTTGTAAAAGGATTTGGAAAGTTTCTCCTTGGCTCAAGCAGGCAGGAATATCAAGAGAAAAATGGGGAGCGGTCGGAGAGAAAATGACTACTTACGAGCAACAATACCCTGGGGAGCTGGAGGATTTAGATTTCCTGATATTCGGTGTAATTAAAAGCCTGCTGGAAGGGCCGGAGAGGCCAGGGCGGGATTGGAATGAGAGTGGAAGCGGAGAGAGGGGAGGGGAGAATACGGGAGGGATGGAGAGTCCAGGCAAGCAGAAAGTTAAGCAGAAAGTTAAGGAGCGTAAAGAAAAAATAGACCCGGAGCTCCATCTAGCGGATGGAAAAGGCGAGGCAGGGGAGAATACGCCGTGCCTTCCCTCCGCGCCTCCTTATAACCTGCTCCATTGGTCAGACAGTTCAGGGCCACAGTCCAGTTTGGAAAAAGGAATAAGAAAGGCTATAGAGAATGGAGAAGATGTAGGGACATTTCCTGTGCTAGAAATAGCGGACCCCAGTGTCCCTGGTGGCGTTCGAAGGAGCCACATACCTATAGAGTGGAAGAGGGTGGCGACTCTTAAAGAGGCTTGTACCAAGCATGGCCCTAATTCACCCTTTGTTATAGCCATGCTTGAAACTCTCAGTGGTCAGTTCGTTCTGACTCCTAATGACTGGAAGAGCTTAGCTAGAGCCTGCCTTAGCCCTGGGCAGAATGTGATTTGGGTATCAGAATTTTCTCAGAGGGTAAAGAGCACTACCGGTGGGCTAGGGGCTCAGGCCCCCCAGGCTTATCAGCAATTTACAGGAACAGGGCAGTTTGAGGCTACAGGAAATCAATTACAGTACTCAGCCTCCGATTATGTTTTGATTGCCGGAATGGCTATTAGCCGCCTCGGGATGAGGTCATCAAATTTTTAGTAAGGGCCATTGCTGTTGTACTGGAGTCCCCACCCTTGAATTGGAAGTCAGACACCCCGATTTGGGTGGAGCAATGGTCCCTGACTCCAGAAAAACTCCAGGCACTACAACTACTGGTTAAGGAGCAATTAGCACCCTGGAATGCTCCTGTGTTTGTTACAAAGAAAAAATCCGGGAAATTCAGGCTCCTTACAAATGTTAATCAAGCATTTGTGAGCACCTGGCAGCAGCTATACCTAAGTAAAGAGCCACTATGCATTCTTATCAATTTTACTTTAAAGGCGATCCTCGCTAAACAAAGAAGGGGAGATAGAGGTCACCAATACAATCAGAGCTAAGATCAAGAGGCCTAATACAATCAGAGCTAAGATCAAGAGACCTAATACAATCAGAGCTTGATACAGCTGTCTCAAAAAACTTACATAATACTCCAGCTATGAGACATTTTAAGATACTAATATGGGGTCGAGGGTATGTTTGTGTCTCCACAGGAAAAGGGAATGCGTGGATTCCCATTAGAAGGATCCGTAAGTGGGAACCGATGTCGGAGAGCCCGGAGACCCCAGAGAAGGATCATACACCACCTGAGCCTGCTGCTGACAGCTTTAACCTTGCTGCCCAGAGAGGAAGCAGCCCTCATCACAACCGCAGACACTGCTGCTGACAACTTCAATCTAGGCATCCTTTTTTCGCCAGCTGAATGAGGACTTTGATATCACAAACCCAGGACACTTGGGTGGGGAGGAGGTGACCAATTTTCCACCTGTATAGATCCATTTGCAAGATTAAGGGAGTGGTGACGTGTAAGGCGCCTACACCAGCTACTCCTCTTAAAATATGCTTTGGGATTAGTTGATTGCACTTCCCCTGTTGTAACTCAGCCATTTAGTTTCATCTTTGTTTTATTTGATGCCTCCCTTTGTCAGTTGTGCTAGCTGCAGATTTCTGTGTGAATGAAGTCTTGTTGTAGGGTACTCATATGCTAAAGGCCTTCCTAATCCACTCAGCCTCCAGCCACTGTTTGCTCTAGAGCCAGGTGCTCTCCGCGCATAACAAAGAAGGGGATATGTTGGGACTGGGAGCTCAATTCCGTGTGGACAGTCTTGGGCAGGTAAAAGTGGGACTTCTAAATCTTAGAGTCTTATGAGGCCCTCCATGAACAGCGGGGGTTCGAGAAGGTCAGACTGAGCTAGCTCGGCTAGCTCGGGTATTTCCGCCTCTCCCCGGGAGATACCTGATGGGTGGAGTCTCCCTGCCCTCGAGGTCATCCCGGATTGGAGCACACCTAGTTACCTAACAGCATGGTATTGAGATGCAAACTGTGTGGCTGAAGATTAAGTAGGAATGAGGAAGCCAGAAAGCTCTCTCTTAGCACGTGTGGAGCCAAGAGGACAGTAAGGCTCCGCTTCTTTTCTTTCCTCTCTCCCCTCCCCCTCTCTCCCCGCTTGTACTTCTACTTCCAATCCCTCAAGCTTAGCCTCCTTAGGAGATCTCCCCCTCTTCCTCCTAAGGAAGACTTCCCTGCACTTGTAACCGATTCCCTGGAATAAAGCTCAACCCCTGTTCGACTCTGGAACGTCCTTTCTCTCATATGTGCATCCAGCGTGGCCAGCCAAAGACCTGGGACAGGTAGGAAAGACTCGGGTAGCCCAATACAGGCCTCTAGGCTTGGCAGTTGGCGCCCGAACAGGGACTGGGAGCGTAGATAATCCTGGGTGCTTTTGGGGTACACCCGGAAGG
This sequence comes from Notamacropus eugenii, assembly GCF_028372415.1. NCBI lineage: Eukaryota > Metazoa > Chordata > Mammalia > Diprotodontia > Macropodidae > Notamacropus > Notamacropus eugenii. The sequence goes on from NC_092874.1 coordinate 417,216,034, forward strand.
GGCTGTGAAAGAAGCGAGTCCCGAATCCTAGATTCGGAAGGAGAGAAAGGGGAGAGAAGCTTCCCAAACCCCTGGGAAAAGGGCGGAGATGGGGAATCTATTGCCCGTAATAAAGCCAGAGGAACAGGAGGTCTGGGCTGAGAAACTTCACAGGGAATGCAGGAAGGCGGGGGTCACAATAGAGTTAGATGACCTCCGAGATTTTTGTAAAAGGATTTGGAAAGTTTCTCCTTGGCTCAAGCAGGCAGGAATATCAAGAGAAAAATGGGGAGCGGTCGGAGAGAAAATGACTACTTACGAGCAACAATACCCTGGGGAGCTGGAGGATTTAGATTTCCTGATATTCGGTGTAATTAAAAGCCTGCTGGAAGGGCTGGAGAGGCCAGGGCGGGATTGGAATGAGAGTGGAAGTGGAGAGAGGGGAGGGGAGAATACGGGAGGGATGGAGAGTCCAGGCAAGCAGAAAGTTAAGCAGAAAGTTAAGGAGCGTAAAGAAAAAATAGACCCGGAGCTCCATCTAGCGGATGGAAAAGGCGAGGCAGGGGAGAATACGCCGTGCCTTCCCTCCGCGCCTCCTTATAACCTGCTCCATTGGTCAGACAGTTCAGGGCCACAGTCCAGTTTGGAAAAAGGAATAAGAAAGGCTATAGAGAATGGAGAAGATGTAGGGACATTTCCTGTGCTAGAAATAGCGGACCCCAGTGTCCCTGGTGGCGTTCGAAGGAGCCACATACCTATAGAGTGGAAGAGGGTGGCGACTCTTAAAGAGGCTTGTACCAAGCATGGCCCTAATTCACCCTTTGTTATAGCCATGCTTGAAACTCTCAGTGGTCAGTTCGTTCTGACTCCTAATGACTGGAAGAGCTTAGCTAGAGCCTGCCTTAGCCCTGGGCAGAATGTGATTTGGGTATCAGAATTTTCTCAGAGGGTAAAGAGCACTACCGGTGGGCTAGGGGCTCAGGCCCCCCAGGCTTATCAGCAATTTACAGGAACAGGGCAGTTTGAGGCTACAGGAAATCAATTACAGTACTCAGCCTCCGATTATGTTTTGATTGCCGGAATGGCTATTAGCCGCCTCGGGATGAGGTCATCAAATTTTTAGTAAGGGCCATTGCTGTTGTACTGGAGTCCCCACCCTTGAATTGGAAGTCAGACACCCCGATTTGGGTGGAGCAATGGTCCCTGACTCCAGAAAAACTCCAGGCACTACAACTACTGGTTAAGGAGCAATTAGCACCCTGGAATGCTCCTGTGTTTGTTACAAAGAAAAAATCCGGGAAATTCAGGCTCCTTACAAATGTTAATCAAGCATTTGTGAGCACCTGGCAGCAGCTATACCTAAGTAAAGAGCCACTATGCATTCTTATCAATTTTACTTTAAAGGCGATCCTCGCTAAACAAAGAAGGGGAGATAGAGGTCACCAATACAATCAGAGCTAAGATCAAGAGGCCTAATACAATCAGAGCTAAGATCAAGAGACCTAATACAATCAGAGCTTGATACAGCTGTCTCAAAAAACTTACATAATACTCCAGCTATGAGACATTTTAAGATACTAATATGGGGTCGAGGGTATGTTTGTGTCTCCACAGGAAAAGGGAATGCGTGGATTCCCATTAGAAGGATCCGTAAGTGGGAACCGATGTCGGAGAGCCCGGAGACCCCAGAGAAGGATCATACACCACCTGAGCCTGCTGCTGACAGCTTTAACCTTGCTGCCCAGAGAGGAAGCAGCCCTCATCACAACCGCAGACACTGCTGCTGACAACTTCAATCTAGGCATCCTTTTTTCGCCAGCTGAATGAGGACTTTGATATCACAAACCCAGGACACTTGGGTGGGGAGGAGGTGACCAATTTTCCACCTGTATAGATCCATTTGCAAGATTAAGGGAGTGGTGACGTGTAAGGCGCCTACACCAGCTGCTCCTCTTAAAATATGCTTTGGGATTAGTTGATTGCACTTCCCCTGTTGTAACTCAGCCATTTAGTTTCATCTTTGTTTTATTTGATGCCTCCCTTTGTCAGTTGTGCTAGCTGCAGATTTCTGTGTGAATGAAGTCTTGTTGTAGGGTACTCATATGCTAAAGGCCTTCCTAATCCACTCAGCCTCCAGCCACTGTTTGCTCTAGAGCCAGGTGCTCTCCGCGCATAACAAAGAAGGGGATATGTTGGGACTGGGAGCTCAATTCCGTGTGGACAGTCTTGGGCAGGTAAAAGTGGGACTTCTAAATCTTAGAGTCTTATGAGGCCCTCCATGAACAGCGGGGGTTCGAGAAGGTCAGACTGAGCTAGCTCGGCTAGCTCGGGTATTTCCGCCTCTCCCCGGGAGATACCTGATGGGTAGAGTCTCCCTGCCCTCGAGGTCATCCCGGATTGGAGCACACCTAGTTACCTAACAGCATGGTATTGAGATGCAAACTGTGTGGCTGAAGATTAAGTAGGAATGAGGAAGCCAGAAAGCTCTCTCTTAGCACGTGTGGAGCCAAGAGGACAGTAAGGCTCCGCTTCTTTTCTTTCCTCTCTCCCCTCCCCCTCTCTCCCCGCTTGTACTTCTACTTCCAATCCCTCAAGCTTAGCCTCCTTAGGAGATCTCCCCCTCTTCCTCCTAAGGAAGACTTCCCTGCACTTGTAACCGATTCCCTGGAATAAAGCTCAACCCCTGTTCGACTCTGGAACGTCCTTTCTCTCATATGTGCATCCAGCGTGGCCAGCCGAAGACCTGGGACAGGTAGGAAAGACTCGGGTAGCCCAATACAGGCCTCTAGGCTTGGCACCATACCAGGTCCAAAATAGTCATAGAAGTCAAGGAGGATGACCTTGTAGCAGAGGTGAGACTTATACTGGAATTTGGATCATAGAAAAGAGGAAAGAGGACATTTGTTTCCTCTGAAAAATAGCAAAAATTGCATTTTGATCGATAGCATTATTTATGAATTCTCTATCAAATTTTTTTCAGAGAAAAAAGATTTTGAGTGGAATTAAAAAAGATTAGTGCCAATTCTACAGAGTTTAAAACTCATATATTACTCCCACTTGCCACTGATCAGTAAAATAAAAAAAAAAGATGGAGTTCAATTTTGTATTAGACTAATCTGAGATTCTCATTGATTTAAAAGAACCCAATTATTTCTGTTCAAATTCTTTCAGAGATTAAAATATAACAGTGAACTTCAAAGTCTCTCCTAGCTCTAAAAATTCTATAATTCTATGAATTAAATTCAGAATTGTTTCAGAAAATACATACCCACACACTCATCCAGCCATCATCTTTCTACCTGGGATGAAGTCATAACATTTCAGAACTTCAGAGTTAGAATGGGTCTTAAATATCATCCAATCCTATTATTTCATTTTACAGATGAAGAAATTGAAACCTTGAGACATGAACAGAATAGAAAGTTAGATGATTCAGAGTAGGTCATTGAAGCCCAGCTTCTTAATTCCACATCCTGTGCTTTTTATATTGGACTATGCTATTCATACTTAATTTATATTTCATTATAATCTGAAGTTGATGCTGCTGTCTCCTCAAGCTTTGGTTCTATTTCTCTTAAATTTTCTTTTAGTAATTTCTACAAATAGAAGACCACAATTTCTTCTTTACCTCATCAAGACACATTCATTTCTTAATTTGGACTTCAGTCCCCACTACTCTACTGACTGAAACTTTTTTAAAGTTACTAATACTTAAACTGAGGGCCTGTTTTTCCCCACCTTCTACCTTTTCATTGAACATTCTGCATTATTATCACTGTTGACCATCCTGTTCTTCTTTCCTGAATATTATTTTCTTTTCTGGTATTCACAAATCTATTGTATTGTATCTTAATTTTTCCCCAAAACTATTTGATCTCTCCATGCTTTTCACACTACTATACTTGCATCTAGGCACTCATCTCAAAAATCCAAAGTGACTTACTATTACTTCTGAGATAAAATTTAAAATGATCATAACCTGGTCTTTACTGGCCTGCACAATAGGGCACTAAACATAAGCAGGTGATTCCATAGAGTAAAACAGGAGTTGGATCAGGAGTGAAAGGAGCCAGGTGTAAATCTTAGTTCTGCCACTTACTGTCTGTGTAATCTTAGGTCAGTCACTTCTCAGTTGGCCTGAGTTTCTCATCTGTAAAATGAAAGATCTGGCCTAAACACTCTGTAAGTACCCTTCCAGATATCAAATTAACAAGACAAAAAGGCAAGAAACTTCTAAGGGTATGCAAAGAAAGTTTGCTAGGCAGCAATGAGGCAGGGAAGTGAGAGGAATTACAATCTCTGAAATCATACAACAGCCCTTGTCTCCTCAGTCTAACACTGCCAGGAAGGACAAAGGAAGCACCTTGCCTACTTAGTACCTTTGAAGGGTACAGTCAGTTGTTACTCATCAAATAACAGAAAGGTTGGTATTCATAGGTAAATCAACTAAAAATAATACTATGCATGCTCTGAAGTATTCCGTTATCTTCATCCCTCTATCCCTCCTCCTTTTGTGGAGTTCCAACATTCTCAGGTTTTACCCATCCCTTTTAACTTCTGTCTCCCATCAGCTTTCAGTTCCTTCTTCTACTTGGGGAAAAAAAAAAAAACAAACAAAATAAAACAAAACCTACACTTCATATCAGTTTCCTTGCTGGTATAAGACTACATCATCTCATATTAGGAAAATCTCATGGTATGAGTTCTAAAGATAGACTTATGATGAGTCTTTGCATTAAATACACAAAAGAGTAGACAATCAGTAATAGCTGATACTCTAGGATCTTCATGTTTACAAAGCCCTTCTGAAATTTATTATGTCCTTTGATCTTCCCCAAAATTTTATTAGGTTCTGTCGTGTGAGTGGAAGTTAACTGCTAGGAAAAAATCCTCCATTTCTGTTATTCTATTAGCCAAACACTCAAGAAATTATTTTATGTATTCCCCAATGAAGTTTTGCCATTCCAGTTTGGAGAATTCAAATGTTCAGACGATATAGTCTGACAACTTTGCCTCAAATCACTGACCTTAACACGTTTTGCATGGCTGGCTCTAATTCATCCCTCTTGCCCTTGCCAGGGGTTGTTTACCTCTCAAAAGAGCTTCCAGATTTTGTGTGGCATTTCCTATTGCCTGCTATTGACTTGCTGGGCATGGCAGGCATGACAGAGCAACTCTGTCCAAGCAGTACCTCTCATTTGACTTGAGAGTTGAAATAACTCAGGCCACCATTCACTCCTGAGGTCTGCTACAGCATGGAGCCCTGAGAAGAGAGGTGACAGCTGCTGTGCAGGTTGCTTGAACAGTCTCCTTTTATGGGGTTAGCTCTTGAAAGAGAGAGAGAGATTCCACCTACGCTCTCCCAAAGATTGCTTAGCGAATATTAAGAGAAGATAATATTATTGCATGAAAAGACTGGGAAAGTTTCCAGCCTCAGCTAAAAACCATGCAAAATTTAGGGTTTCTTTTAATCCTTAAAGGATACTTTTTCAGTCTATTTAATCCTAGACTGAATCTGTCTTATTTTGATATTTCAAATTTTTTTTCTGTTTTTATTCTTATGAGAAAGCATAATCCCCCTAGAAAACCTGCCACAACAAACACAAATGTCATACAACTATAAATATGAGAGGTATAGTGAAATTTGATACATATTAGTGAGGAAAAAATTTCATAAGATCTCTTCCTATGAACTGTACTACCTAGTTTTGGATCCCACACTGTGTTTTGGAATTGAGTCAACATATGAACAAAACTGCAAGTTTACTAGGTTCCTTAAAATATTTCAAAACAGAGTAGCTGAAAGCAATGGAAGAACACAACTCTCTCAACAAATAATTTAGTTAGGGCCTGAAAGGAGTACAAGAGTTTATTCAAGTTTGTCAAGATACATCTATAGATCACCTGCTGTATGCAGAACATACATTTTTTGCTTTCAAAATGAACTTTTATAAATTTTACTTATATTTTTTGTTTTATCTTCATTTCCATATTCATCCTTTCCTCTTCACCTTCCCAATTCCAAAGGAGCTATCCCTTATAATACGGAAAGAGAAGAGAAAAGAGGAAAAGAAATGGTTAGCAACATTAACCTACAAATCAACTGAATGTAATACAGTCTGTAGTATCACAAATCAATATCTTCCCCCTTCCAAAAAGAAGTGGGGAGATATTACTCTTTTATCTCTTCTTTACAGCAGTTTGATTATTTTAATTACATGAATGAAAGAATTAAAGAATACATGAATGAATTACTTAGTATAAGCACAGCTCTGAGCTAATTACTGGGCATAAAAATAGAAAAGTCAAATGCTTTCTTCTCTCAGAGAGCTTACATTCTAATGAGGAAGATGACACATATGAAAGGTTTAAGTTGCATGGTAGATGGAAAAGTTCTGAGGAGAGGATTCTGGGAAGATGTCAGAGTAGGTCAGAAAATTCAAAACTCTCAAGATCTTCCCTCAAAAAAAGAAATAAAATAGCATTTTAGGATGAACAAAGTGAGGGTAAAAAAGAATAAGAATAGGGGTACAATGGGGTCTTCCTGGGACAATTTGAGAAGACCAAAGGAAAAATCCCAGGACAAGTTTTGGTTCCTCTGGATAGTAAATAGCTCAAGACTTCAACAACAAGCCCCAAGTCCTGGGGTTAACTGGTTTAAGAAGTTGCCCCAGCCCCAGCCACAGGAACTTTTACTCCAGGGATGGGGAAGGGAGTTGGGACTTTACACCAGGAAGATCAAGGGAACCTCTACTGATAAGGAACACACAGACTAGTACTATGAAGAGAATCAGGGGGTGAGAAGAAGCCAGCACACTCCTGGTGAGTGCAGAGGCAGTGGGGCAGAAAGTCCCTGACTGTCAGCACTTACAGGAGGTTGGAAGTTTGGCTTTGGTTCCAGGCTAGAGGGGAGAACTGAAGATCTGGGGCAAGACACAGCATTTCCCACAGCCCAGTGCTAAGGTGATTACAAAAATGAAGCTATTACCACAAAAAAAAAATGCTCAGGAAAAGGAGAAAGAATCCAACCATAGAAAGTTATTATGCAAATAGAGAAGATCATGATTAATCTTCAGAGGAGGATATTGGAGTAAAGAAACCCCCTTCTACCTCAAACAGTAACATCAAATGGCCACTTGCCCAGAAAGAATTCAGAGAAGATCTTTAAAAAGACTTTAAATATCAAATGTGTGTGTGTTCGTCCTTCGTTGCCTAAGAGGACCATGTCATCAGAGAAATGATGATATGACTTGCACTTGACTTTATTTTGAGTGAGGGAGAGCTGTGCAGGTCACCAGCCTCACTTCTCCTCCAGAGCCAACTGAATCCAGTGACCAAATACTTATCAGGATGACTGGAGATGACCCAGGATGAGGCAATTGGGATTAAGTGACTTGCCCAAGGTCACACAACTAATGAGTGTCAAGTGTCTGAGGTGAGATTTGAACTTAGATCCTCCTCACTCCTACACTGGTGCTCTATCCACTGCACCACCTAGCTGGCCACAAATATCAAATGACAGAAATGGAGGAAAAACTAAAAAAAAAAAAAAAAAAAAAGAATAATCCAAGAAAAACAAGATCATGAAAGGAAAGTCAACCAATTGGAAAAGGAGCTCCAGAATCTTAAGGAAGAAAATGATGCTTCGAAAAATTGGAATTGAGCAAGGTGAAGGCAGTGAAATTATAAGATATCAAGCAATAATTAAGCAAAATATGAATAATGAAAAAATAGAAGAGAAAGTAAAACGTTTTAAAAAGAAAACAATAGATTTGGAGAGTAGATAAAGAAGAGAAAACACAAAAATAATTGGACTAACTGAAAGTTATGATCAACAAAAGAATCTTGATAGAGTAAATAAATAATTATACATGGAAAAGTTCCTCGGGCCTAACTGGACAGCAGCAAAGCAAATGGTAAATATTCTTCTTTCACATTGTTATCGCAGATAAAATTATCTCCAGTTCTGATTTTGAAATATTTGACAGTGCCAAGGACTGTGGTGACAAGAATGTTCTGGGTCTTTGTAGCTGTGCCTATAGTACCTGAAAGAAGAGTTGTCAGGCTGCATATGCACAAGGGTTTGTTTCTCAAGTAGACTACAGGGTTTTTGTATTGAGCATCCTGGGCTTTCTCTAGCAGGGTATTAGAGTAGATGGTGGTCCATGTGGTAGTGATAGTTTGCCTGAGCTCTCCTATGTGTGGCATTTGCTTCATAATTGGTAGAGATGTCTAGCCATTTCTCCACAAGAGTTACATTCCAGAATAGTACCTATTAAGGATGAAGTAGAAACAGATCTCATCCTAGGGGAGAATATAAGGGAGGTTCTGTCACTCTCAAGAATCTTGTGTTTCTCTAATTTGGTGACAGTTGGTCAGCAGTTGATAGTGGTGATGATGAAGAAAGTGGGCCATCCCTCCTCAGCGATTTCTGCCTACAATGAGGACTGTGGGATTGGAATAGAAGAAGGTGTGATGATTGACATCTGAGGCACTGGTATTCCCAAAACTCCTGGGGTCAGGGTCCTAGGTTCCTTTTATCCAGGTCTGATGGGAGACAGTAGTAAGGGCATTGGTGGTGGTGGCCTGAATTGACTGGTGCATGTTGTCACCTATCTCTCCTTTTAGCAAGCCCTGTTGCTTTGGCTATAAAGACTTGCCTTCCTTGTATATAGCAGATGATTAGCAGTATTATGTCCTCTCCAGTTTCATTTGTGTATTTATTCTATTTGTTATGATCATGATGAATATTTTTTATGGTTGTGTTTACTTCATTTTGAATATTTCCATGCTTTTCTCTTATACTTCATAATCAATTTTAAACATATATCCTTGATAGAATGTTATCCTTAATGGGATTTCTATGAGTTTTCAAGAAATTTCCATTAAAAGCACATTCTAATATTAAGAAATGATCTTGGGGAAATATGTTGATATACTCACAGACATATAACCAATAAAAGTGGGAGGCAGATAATTAAGACATCTAAGCTTGAAAAATCAAATCAAACGTAAGCTCTTTGAAGACATGGACATGTAATTTTGTCATGATCCCTAGTGTTTCACACAACCCCTCACTAGCCATTTATTAGATGATTGTTCTATTGGATTGTCCTGATTTTTATGTACCTTTGTTGGGTAGCTAAGTTTGGGGAGGACATCAGGTTCTTTCATTCTCTGTCAGTCCCAGCTACCATCTCACAATGGGGGCCAGCCCCAGGTCTGCTTCTAAGGCATACTCCATCTGCCATGTGCCACATTGGAACTCAGCCTTCAGGATTCTAGAACTAGACAGAATTTTTATTTTACTTTCTTGTAGCTTATGTCATGTTTATGGTTGATTACTTCTTCCCCTGACTCTGCAGTGCTTCAATGTAAATTATTTCAACTTAAATTGTAGCAATTTGTAAACATGAGTTTCCCACAGGAAATAAATAGCAGGCAGTGATGCTCACATTGGCAATGAATCCAATGATGGTGGGCATGATGACAGTCTTAAACAAAACACTATGCTACACTAAAAACCCAAGTTACACGTTGTATTAGGATGTTGTATTAGGCAGTACTAGAGGATTGGCTCTAAATTTTAGACTGCCTTTAAAGACAGAGGAAAATAGCTAGTTAGTATTAGAAAGAAAATACATGGTAGCCCATAAAACTTAGTGCAGTTTTGAGCTTTCAGCTTTGGAGGATGCCCTGTATATTCTTTAAAGTATTGTTAGCATTATTATTATTTCAGGGGATAGGCAGGGTCACAGTCTTTCATATACTGCCATATGTTGTTTATGTATTTGTCTAAAGTCTAGATTTGTTATTTCAAAAAACTCTCTGGGTGAAATTTCCTCCCTGTAGGCATTTCATTAATTCTTCTGTAACTTAAAATCTTAGATAATCTGAGTCCCTAGAGCATTTAAATGATTTTTCCAGAGTTACTCAGCCTACCAAGCATCAGAATCAGATCTTCTTGCCTCTAAAAGCAGTTCCCTAGCTAATATGTGTGTTACTGCTTTTCAGTATCTTAAGTAATAATGATCATAATACCACCAGCAGAAGAAACAACAATAGCCACAGATAATGTATTTACCACTGTACTACAGCTAATACTTACGATTAATTGGCTAGTGGATTAATTGGGGTACAACATCCTCCTGAACACAGCGAATGAAAGCACAATTTAAGTGCAAAACTTGAAAATGTTTATTGGTGAATACACACATGCATGGAGAACAGCAGAAGCTCATCTATTGCTCTAAGATCAGAGATTTAGAGAGTGGTTTACATGATTTTACAACAAAGACTGGAGAATAGAAGGAATATATATTACCCAGAACCAGGATGTTTGTGCAAACTCTGTCCATTAGGGATGGTATGAACCAGTTTGAGCTGGCTTGGTGGCTGCTGGCATTGCGGAGGTATTCCAGGCTCACCCTATGGACACCACAAAGGATCACTGGTATGTTAAACTGGAGCAACATTCTTTCTGCCTCCTGATTGGTTGATTTTTGATTCCCAGGTTATTTTAGCCTCTTCTGGGTAATATAAGGGAGGTCAAGCAAATCAAGGTGATTAGTACTCTCATTAGTCATTACATTTCTACAATTACAATAATGTTTTGACTACTTTTCATAATATTACATTCCATTTTTTTAATGTGTCAGACTTTATTGTTTGATAATCTGGTGTAGTCTTTGAACTCCTCAGAATAGTGACAACTAATGGATAGAGTACTAGTCTTGGAATCCAGGTCTCAGCTCAAATCCTTCCTCAGTCACTTCCTAGCTGTTTTACCCTAGGCAAGTTACTTAAACCTTCTCAGTTTTAGCTTCTTCAGCTTGAAAATGGGGATAATAATATAACATTTATCACCCTTAGTTTCCCCATATGTTAAAAATGAATACAATTAAAGCGTCAACCACATAGGTTGTTGTGAGGACAAAGGATACAAAAAACTATAAAATGCTTGGCAGACCTTAAAATAACACATATGAGCTAGTTGTTGGTGGTGGTTTTGTTATGTTTAAAAGTATAAAATAAAATACACTAGATTATAAAAACAATCATACTGAAATAGTCATCAACTATATATGTATGTAAACACATACATATATTGAATAGTTCATAGACTCCAAGTTAAGAACCTCTGCTCTAGAAAAAAGAAAATATTGCCTAGTAATTCCTGATGATGCTTCTTAGTGGAAACAAATTCAACACGGTTGGCATATAATCTGTGTAAGTTTGAAAACTCTTTTGTTTTTCATGACAGTAGGTAGTTCTCCTGGCTTTTATTTTCTGTAAGGAAACCAACATCCCAAGTTAGTAAATTCTTGTATTTAACACTCAGTCTGCATTAGATTCATTAGCTGCTATCCACTGTCAGTTGCTTTTCCAAAATGTTAGTAACATATTGATAGGAAAGAAACCAACTTTGAACATGAGAGAGATTTTGATCTTTCTTGATTTTAAAGCACTAGGCAGAGAGAGGCAGAAATCATTACACAACCTCCCCAATGTCAATTTATATCACAATCATATCATGCTTGACATGTTACCACACAGCCCAAGAGACATAGGCAGCAGCTGTTGGGTTTGATTGTGGTACATATAAGTGACATATTAACTGCCTTTCATGGAAGGATTTTATTGTTTAAAAATAAACCTTCAAATGTTTAACTCAATTAAAATTCACAGATTTTCAAAGATTACTACCTCAGAAGAAATTGTATTTGTCACCCCCAAACTAACCAAGATATCACAAAATATCTTCAAAGTCTCCATGTGTAATTAACTATAAGGATTTTGAAAGATGGAAGTGATTTTTTTTTTTTGTAGCAGATGCTTACTGTTTTAGAGTATTCAGTAAAATAGTACCCTATATATATTTCTATATCTAATTATTGGAGCATGACTTAAATGTTACAAGTATAGATATGTAGATGCATGGACAGACAAATAGATATGGATATAATTCATTGATTATGGCAATCAGACTTTTTCTGTAGCACTGTGTTCAGTTCTGCATAGCACATTTTAATAGTACCTTCTTAAGTTTGAGAACATCCAGAAGAAAACAGCCAAGATGATAAAGGGTCTTGTTGTCAGGTCACATGATGAATGATTGAAGGGACTGGGAAATATATGACTTGGGGAAAATTCAGTGTGACCTGATCATAGGACTACCATGTAAAAGAAAAATAAAATATTTTCTCCTTTTAAATCACAGAGGGCAGAATGAACATCAGTGGTGGAACATATAAGGAGGCAAAATACAGGTTTAGTATAATGAAAACAAAAATAGCAACAATTTAAATATATATATATTATATACACATGTAGTATATATATACACATTTCTTTGTACACACACACCTAATACATATATAATGCATACATAAGAACAAAATGTATATTTAGACATATATGCATACACATTCATGTATACATGCATTCGTTCACACAAACATACATGTATATGTAAACAGAAATTGTGTCTATATAAAATCTATGTATGTATATATAAGTATGTGTATCTATATAAATAGACGTGTCTATACTTATAAATGTATACACATATGTTCTCTCTGTATGCATATCTTTCTATCTATATACCTATCACATTTGAGTGTTCACTGCTACAGGGAGGGAAAACTCACTAACCCTGAAATCAGGAGATCTTAATTCTAAAACATGGCTATGAAAGTTGTGACCTTTGCTTCATGAGTCATTTAAATTTTGTGCCTCAGTTTCCTCACATACAAAGTGGTGAGCATATCTTTTCACTACCTTCCTCACAGGATTATTGCAAAAACCCCAACAACTTTGCAAATTGTAAAATGCTATAAAACTATGCTCATTTATCTGAGCTCTGTGAAGATTAATATTCACAAGCTGTAAAATTAGCCAAGATCTATAAATTATTGTCTAAAGAGAAACTTGTGGATATAATAAAAGTCACAAACAGGACAGGTTAGGATGCTCTTAGGATGCTCTTATTTCAGGTACTTGAATCTGAGCTTACACTTTTTTCATGTTAGTTTAAGAATATTGATAAGAAGTGTCTTAGATTCAAGAATAACATGTACAGTGAGAAAGAACACTTCAATGTCAACTAGGAAAGCCTATAATAATTTATCATATTGCCTTTCAAAAATTAAAATCAGGTAATTTCTTCCTTGTTTTTCTGATTTATTTATCGTGTGATCCTGTATATCTAGGTCACATATCTAAATGGAGGAAGAAAAATAAGTACTTATTAACTGAAAAAATAATTTAAAAATAAGTATTATTCAGATGAAAGTTATATTGCACAGTGAAGATGTCTTAATCTGTAACATATCTCTTAAAAAGCTTTACTTTTGTTTTTGTTTTATTCCTTTGTCTTGGGAAGCAGATGAATTTCTTTGAATACATAAGGTAGTGTGATATGGATTATAGGCTGTACTTAAAGTCAGAAAGATCTGGATTCAGATTCTGATTCTGGTTATCTGAGAGACTTGGTAAATCATTTAACATATATGAGCTTCAGTTTCTTCATCTATAAAAGGGAGATGATAATAATATCTATAATCCCTACTTCATAAGTTAATGTGAACCATAAATTAGATAACAAATGAAAATCAAAACTTCAGATCACAATATAAAATCACTTATCATCATCACTACAATGCAAAAACAAGAATCTCTGTCTCCTCACTACTTATCTACTCCTTATCCCTCACTACCTCTTCTCCCTCCAGCAATACCAACATGATAAGGACATTGACCCTTGCATAAGATAACAATATTTAGTTAGAGTAATGATTGAGAGTAATTAAGGGATGGAGTTGAAGAGAGTTCTAGTTCTGGCTTCTCTAGGATGTATTCTTTAACTTTTCATTGCACTACTGGACTATTTCATTGGGCTATTCACACATAAAAGATGATAATGTTATGTAGGAGAGGATTCATGTTTACCTGAATATTGCAATCAACAGCACTTAATAAATGTTTTCTTTCCTCCCATTTCTTCCCCTTTCCTCTTCTCTTCCATTCTCTTTTCTCCTCATCCCTACCCCTTTATCTTCATTCTCTTCTAGGGAGCAAATATAATACAGAAGATGTAGAACTGTATTCCAATTTGGAATCATTTACCAAAACGGAAAAAGATATTTTGGTCAATAATCATGTTTCACTGGATGGCAAAATTAAGTATCAAAGGGTTTAAAACTTCTCACTTGTTATCCCCTATTTCTAGAATATTTTTCATCTCCCTTCTGGCTTCCTTTGTTTTCCTGAAGTCACTACTCGCAATCTGCATTCTTCAAGAAGCCTTGCCTGGTCACCTTCAATAACAGTGTCTTACTTCTGAGATCTCTTCCAATGCACCCTGTACATTGCATACATGTTGGTGGCCTTATTGCAGTGGAAACTCCTAGAGCACCAGAACTGGGTGGTTTGGTTTTTTTGTTTTTGTTGTTGTTGTTTTTCCATTACCAGTACTTGGTACAATTCTCTGATCATATTAAACATTTAACATATACTCCCTGAAAGTGTTTGCTTAATTATACAAAAAAAAAGTAGTGGAGCTAGAATTAAAACCAAAATCTTTTGAATCTCAGTTCAATATGACACTTCAGGATGCTGCCTTATGATTCTTCCTGATGCAGAGAGAGGAGCTAAGACATTGGCACATCTTGAAATAATAGTTATGATTTTATATCATGCAGATTTACACTTTAGTTCATTCTTCTAAATAAACACAAATTGGTTGATGTTCATGACTGCTATGCATTAAAGATTTAAACAATTTCTCCTAAGGTCATATCATTTTATATTTAACTAGGAGACAAGATAATTGCCATTTTGACATCAAAATCCAATGTGGATATGGAATCCTTTCATTTTTACATATTTTGCTCCTGTAACTAAACTTTTGGACTTCAGATCTAGGTCTTCTTTACTACTGTCTTACCCTGAAACTTCCTTCAGCTCCTGAGGCCTCCTTTCCCTGGTAGAGCCTAACATATCTGGATCTTCTTCAGTTTGGCATATTTCTTTGGAGGCCTACCTCTCTTCCCTAAACAGCAAGTTTCTCCTGGAACCTCCATTTTATTTAAGGCCCAGGATAGCTCATCTCCCTTTTGTCTATTATTTTTCCCAGTCGAATGTAAGTTCTTTGAATCAGGGACTATCTTTTTGTATTTGTATCCCTAGCACTTAGTACAGTGTCTGTCACATAATGAGCTAGTAAGTGGATCCTCACCTTCTTCCCTCCTTCTTCCCTTCCTTCCTTCTTTGATTTTTTTCTTTCCTTCCTTCCTTCTTTCTTTCCTTCCTTCTTATCCTCCTCTCTATCATTTCTTATCTGTTGGGTCCTGGACAATATAAAATGCTACACTGGAATTAAGACAAAAGAACAAAATACAAATCTTCATAATTATAGGATGGGGATGATAGAGGGAGATATAACTACAATCACAATTTCTGTGAAAAAGAACTGAGGGCTCTAACAGACTACAATCTATAGATGATGGATAGATAGAGAGAGAGAGAGATAGATTAGATAGATAGACGGACTGACAGAGAGATAGAGATAGATTAGATAGATAGATGGATAGATAGAGAGATAGAAACATTTCTTAAGTACTATGTGCCAGACACTGTTCTAGGTGATGGGAATAAAAAGACACGGATAAAGAAAAAAGCCTCAGAACTGAATTACATTTTATTCTAATTGAGTACTAAACCTACAAAAGGGAATCGAAAAGGGCTGGTGAGGATGGGAAAGGCCAGAAAGTCAAGAAATGAGACAAGCTAGAAATGAACAAAGGATCATGACATGATAGTAGCCAAAATGTAATTGTACATTAAAAAATGAATTCACACAAAGAGAAATGATCCTACTGTATTATGTCCTGGACAGACAAAGTATAGAGAGCTGTATACTCTAGATGCAAATATTTGAAGGGATCTCCTTTAGGGTTTAGTCTTGATTTTCTTAACTGAGGCAAGAGCTACAAACAGGTTTGAAGCTGCAAGAATACAGGAATACAGGAAAAAAAATCTAAAAACCAGAGTTCTGTAAAACTAAAGTGGAAGACCACAGAAATTAGTTCTCTTTCACTAGAAGGTATTGCGGATGTTATAGTCCAGTTTCTTTTCAGGTATGGCTTGGAATAGATGCCCGTAATGTTCAGTCTAACACTAAGAATTAGTAAAATATCCCATCCTTGCATTCCTCTTCTCCACAAAAAGCTATTTTACAAATGAAATTGAATTTATCACCTTGTTTTTATGTGTATATTACTCATTAGATTCTTTCCCATCACTCATAGTAGATAATTGTTCCTTATTACAAAGTATGCTAACATGAATATGTACAGATCAGCAAAAGTAACAAGCACATTGAAAATGTAAAATATTATATATAGTATAATTCCACACCCTTAGTCTTTGACCTCAACAATGAAGTTGGATGGGGGTTTTCTCATATATCTTAATTGGAGTCATGCTTTGTCATTATAATTTCATACAAATGTGTATACTATTTTTTCTGATTCTACTTGCTTTCCTTTGAATCAGTTCCTATCAGTCTTTCCATACTTCTTTCCATATCGATTATTTCTTAGAGTGCTGTCATATTCCATTACATTTATATAACACAAATTGTTTAGACATTTCACAGCAGATGAACATTTAATACAAAAAAGAAGTGCTGCAAAAATATTTTACGTTATATAAAACCTTACTTTTTATATTTGATATCCCTGTGGTAAAGTAAAATCTCTGGGTCAAAGGATATAAACATTTTAGTCACTTTCTTTGCATAATTCCATTTTTTCTTAATTATTAGATTTATTCAAAGGTTCAAGAATTACGTGTTTATGTGCCTGCCCTACTATAGCCTCTCCAACTTGACCACTCCCATATTTTGAAATCATTGTCAGTGAGGTGAGATACCAGGAATGTTAAATATTATTTTTCTTTTATGAATGATTTGGAGCAGTATTTCACATGGTTATTTGTAGTCTGCGTTTCTTTTTCATTTGGGAAACTTTTCTTTTGAGAAACATACCGTGGTGATAACCTACAATCACGACTTCAATGGACCTGAGCACTAGTACTACTATACCCAGAGTATAACATCACATTTTGTTGGCATTTAAAACTTTAACTGAGGAAACCTAATCCAGTACTGGAATTAGTGGCAAAGATCATAGTCTGGATATCATTTCTTACTTTTTCTAACTATGTGACCATAGAGAAGTCAACTGACCACTGAATCTTAGCTGACTACTCTGGAAACTCAGGTCAAGTCAATAAGGAATCATGAATTGCCCACATATTCTAGGCACTGTACTAAAAGATATTAATACCTACAGTACCTAATTCATAGACAGTGTTTTAGAAAATTTAATTTATAAATATATCTGAACACATATGTATGTGTTATATATAGATTATACCTACATGCATTGTAAATAGTATATACTCTTAACGTCAGAGGGATCTAAGGAGTAAGGTGAAGATCATAGGGTCCCTCTCATGTTATGTGTGTGGGTAGCGGTGAGAAAGTTCTTTCACATAAAGGCATCATTTCTAGAATATATAGAGAACTGACTCAAATGTAAAATCATACAAGTCATTCCCCAATTGATAAATAGTCAAAGGATATGAACAGGCAATTTTCAGAAGAAGAAATTAAAGATATCTATAATCATATGAAAAAATGCTGTAAATCACTTTTGATTAGAGAGATGCAAATCAAAACAACTCTGAGGTACCACATCACACCTATAAGATTGGCAAACATGACAGAACAAGAAAATGATAAATGCTGGAGAGGATGTGGGAGAGTTGGAACACTAATTCATTGTTGGTGGAGCTGCGAGTGCATCCAACCATTCTGGAGAGCAATTTGGAACTATGCCCAAAGGGCTACAAAAATGTGCATACCCTTTGACCCAGCAATATCGCTACTAGGACTGTATCCCCAAGAGATCATAAAAATGGGAAAGGGTCCCACATGTACAAAAATATTTATAGCAGCACTCTTTGTAGTTGCCAAAAACTGGAAGTCAAGGGGATGCCCATCAATTACGGAATGGCTGAATAAATTATGGTATATGAATGTAATGGAGTACTATTGTGCCATAAGAAATGATGAACAAGAAGACTTCAGAGAGGGCTGGAAGGACTTATATGATCTGATGCTGAGTTAAAGGAGCAGAACCAGGAGAACTTTGTGCATAGCAACGACCACAGTGTGCGAGAGTTTTTTCTGGTAGACTTGGAATTTTGTAATAAAGCAAGAACTTCTTAAAAAAAAATCCCAATGGTGGTTTTTTAAGGCAAAATGCCTTCCACACTCAGAGAAAGAAATATGGAAGTCATTCGTAGAATGTAGCAGATCATGTTTGTGTGTGTATGTGTTTTTGTGTATCATGTTTTGATTTGTTATATGATTTCTTCCATTTATTTTAGTCTGACTACACAGCATGACTATAGTGAAAATGTACTCAGTTGGAAAGTATATGTAGAACCTATACAGAATTGTAAGAAGTCATGGGGAGGGAGGGGGATAGTGGGGGGTAGGTGTGGGGGGGATAAAATCTCAATTGTATGGCAGTGATTGTTAAACATTAAAAAATAATAATAATAAAATAAAAAAAAAGAAAGTTCTTTCACAAATTCTTACTGTAGCAGTGACCTCTTTAAGAGCAACCTATTTGCCATATTATAGGGTATTTCATTGCTGCCAGGTTATATTTATGGATTTAGATTGAGGCCATGTCATTCCCAAACTTCCTCATCTGTGCTTGGGTTTAAGGAATCTGGAGCCTTCTCTCTCTTTCTCTCTCTCTCTCTCTCTCTCTCTCTCTCTCTCTCTCTCTTTCTCTCTCTCTCTCTCTCTCCCCCCCTCTTTCCAGTTCCATTAGAAAATAGAAGATGTAGCACTAGAATAAATTGAACTTGAGAATATTTCAAAGGACCAAGGTACATCAATTGATAGTACATTTTTTATCCATAAGGCAAAGAAAATAGAGATAGTAAAAAAGATTTTTTAACTTCAAAGTTAAATTATATCTACCCTTAATTATTTATATATAAACTGTATTTGCACAAACTATCATGTAGTTTCTTATAATCGCTAATTTAGAAATAACATTTTGTACACTTGCTGTTACTCATTTGCCACAAACATCTTTCTTGCTGAGGAAAAATACACATCAGTACACACATCCTCATCCTTGGTTGTTGTCACTTCTGATTTGCTCCTTGGACAGTTACCAGTAACATCCTCACTCATCTTTTATATTTCTTCTAAATGCTTCATTTGAATTACAAGCTTTTAATTCTATTATCCAGTTGTTAATGAGGACCATATCTAGAATATTCTAGAAAACATATATGGGCCATCTCCTACTTAGTACTTTCACTGAACAACATTTTCCTATTTTTATCAAGAACATCTGTTCCTCCCTTTTGTTGTTGTAAAATAGGATAGTATCCAGCTTTTGATTTGGGTCATTCTATCTTGGAATCTAAGCTTCTACATGAACATAATACTTATAAACTTGGATCTTTTACACTAAGATGAAGACAAGGGCTTTGCTGTAGATTTTCAAACCCATTTTTTTTTAATGACCTATGTGTACTCATTACATCTGGAAATTCTTTATGGTCCTGAAGAATAGTTCTAAATGTAATGATATACTCTTGATTTTAAAGTCTCAAGATAAAAACAAGGGATATGATATGACTACCACAGAT
The DNA here is from genome assembly GCF_028372415.1 of Notamacropus eugenii. NCBI lineage: Eukaryota > Metazoa > Chordata > Mammalia > Diprotodontia > Macropodidae > Notamacropus > Notamacropus eugenii. The sequence goes on from NC_092874.1 coordinate 417,235,762, forward strand.
TACTTTGTGGTCTTTGTTTAATAGTGATTTCATGAGGTTCAGTGCTACATCTGTCAATACACTCGAATTATTTTTTTTTCCCCAGTATCATTTTCCCAAATAATGTCTGAACAACAACAACAACAAAAAAAAAACAAAAACAAAAAAACCCAGATATTTATTTTTAGTTCCTATAGCCACCCAAAATCCAAGGCCAATTTTTCTTGTCTTGCTTGACAGATGTTGAATAAGTTTACAACATGCTTAGAAACACCACAAAACATCATCAACTGTTACATGTATATATATGGAATTAATATCTTATGACAATTTATGATAAAATGATTTCCAGAATGAAGGTGATCAACAAGTTTGTCCTGAGTTAGATTCTGTTTACTTTGAGTTTTTAGGTCAAAACAAAGTGACTTCAGTATATATAGGAATCTTTTATGTGCCATAGTCTTATCAATCAAAGAACATCCCCAGGAGCTATCCCATATACTTTTTGAGGGACAATTTCTTTTACAAATAATACCATGTGTCACATTGAGACCAAATCACTTTGCTGTTCATCTGATTAACAAATCAGTTAGCAGTAACTTTTATTTAATGGCCCTTAATTTCGGCATATTTCTGAGTGTTTGTAAGTCCTGGCTCACTAAATAAAACAGAGAAGGAAATAGGGGATTTTTCTCAAAGACATAAGATGAAGAATATGCAATGAGGACAGACAGAAGTGAAAAAGTAATATTTAGCAGCTGCAATCATACTCATGTTGCTTGAGAAGCAGCAGCCCCCTTATCTTGCAGATATAATGATTTTTCATTTCTTTTGTTGTTGTGAATTTGGTTCCAACTGAGAAAACTATTGCTCACTAACTTATAGACCATCAAATGTAGGAGGAATTTCATTGATGAAATAATTATCGCAATAATCAAATGATGACTACTTTCTCTGACTCATGTATCAATTGTATCATTTATGTCGTCAGATTCAGTCTTTGAAATTTCAACATTAGATATGATGGAAGAAATGTTTCTTACTATTTTGAAAATATATTCATCGGTGAGTGTCACAGATATTTTATCATTAATGATCCAAGAAAAGTTTTATTATTATCATAGCAACCAAACTAAACATTCTAAAACTCTGAAAAAGGCCATAAAAAAATAAAATTGTTGTAACTATATACAAAGAAAAAAGTAATCCTTAAATACATTATACAGAAGTGTTTATATTTTTTTTAAAGTTCTACTAATTATCCAAGAAGAAAAGACCAACATGGACAAAGAAATGACCGAAATAAAAATAGCGTGTGAGCATTTCCTTTTACTTATAATGGAAAAAATGAGCTTAAACATTTGTCATTTCACACAATTAGGATTTATGGGTAAAATCACATGCTCTATTTTATTCATTGTTTTTATCTGAATTTTTTTTGAATGCTAAGGGATATTGATATGAAAAATACAGAAAAGCTCATGAAGGGTTTCAGAAACACAATAATTTTTTAGTATTAAGTGCCTTTTTTATCTAATGTTGCTCTAGGTTTTTCATGAGCCAATGCCAAACATTCAATAACCGTTTTTTTAAAAAGGTTTTTTTGCATTGCATGATAAGATAAAATTCATTGCATAAATTATTATGGCTAATTGATTAAATTGTCTTGAATTTTCCTCATAACAGAAAAATCTTAAATGAATTTTTTCCCTTAATTCTGGCAGTATATCTAATTGTTAATCATTTTTTAGACATAAAACTCCTATGGTTAGTGTTTTATATATTATATTAAGCCCTTGATTCAGCAAAGGAGATATGTAGTTTGAGGAACACATGTATGCTATTTAGCGAGTGATAGACCGACTTCAATGAATATTCATTAATTTTTGGTATAAACAAAATATATATAAAAAGAATGATAAACAACATATTGTAGTGGACAGAGATGTGGCTTCAAAGTCAGGGAGATCTGAATTCAGGTGCCATCTCTGACCACATTTTCTGTGTGACTTTGGATTAGTCATTTATCATCTCATTGTCCCAAACATCTATACCTGCAAGTTGCAGAGCAGATACCTATTGATATTAGATGAGGGAGATTCCTCACCAGGAGTTCCCTAGAGTAGTAAAAACTGTGACATTCAATGATGCACTTCTTTCTGTTTTTACCTTTCTATGTAAGATAACCATTTTTCTTTCCATTTCATTTCATGTAATAATATAACATATCACGTATGATTGCGCTTTAATGGGTAAATAGGTTATGTCCACACCATGTGACCCCTTTATGTTATATGGACTTTTCTATTTGGATGAATGAAGGAATCTCCATTCACCAGGCAAAGAAGTTACTATGATGATGGAGGTAGCAATGTTAGCAACAATTGTGCTGTTAGCAATAATTGTGTCAGCAACAACTTCTAGATAACAAGGAATGTCTCCTGCCCAAGGTAAATATGTTTCTGTTTTTGTTTTTGTTTTAACCAATGAATGCTTTCCCCAGATAGGATGCTGTCCACTAAATCACAAAAGGGACTTTCCCTAAAAGGCACCTGTGTAGTAATAGCAAAGACTGTCTTTTAGGTGAACTTATAATGAAGAGAGGCTTATTATAATATCCTTATCATACATTGATGGCCACACTCAGTGGGCTCTTCTGGATGCAAAAGAGGTAGCAGCATGTTACAGTTCTACTTTGCTTTTCTATATGTTTTTGTAACCAGGGGATTGTGGCTTAACCTGACCAAGGTTTTATTGGAGCAGACTCAGAATATTTGGTGGTACTTTTCGCTCTGTAAAAATCTATGTCTACTTTAAATCTATGTTACTGATTCTTCTAAGGAGCTTAGCCCACTGGAGAGAGTAAACCTCAATAAATGTCTTTACTTAGACAACCTGAGTCTGTTAATTCTTTCAAGATAACCCTGCAACGCATCTTGAACCTCAATAAAAGAACTGAGGGGTGGTGAATCATATAGATGGATGAATATGGGACTCTCAGTTTCAGTTTCACTTTCAGTTGGGGGCAATTTTGAAGCTAGATTTTTTCATCTGTAACAGAGGAAAGCAAGAAGGAAAAGGGTTTTTCTATCTTCTCCACTTCCATTGCAAGAGAAAAGCACCTCCAAGGATTATTACCCTTTGTAGCAGAGATATTTTGAAATGAACTAAAGCATTGGATATAATCTAAGGAGACTGCAAAAAATAGAAGGTGAACTGAGCTCCCTTACTTTCTCATCAAGGACTAACACATAAATGAGGATGTAATGAGGGTTGTTCAAATAGAAAAATGACTCCAGGCCATGAAACACTGGGAGTTATGAATTAACTTTCACAATATATGTATCAAATTTGTGCCTCATATTTATTCTAACTGTGAACTCACTTTTCTCCTGAAGATAAAAATGGATCATTTTGGAAAGTACAGGCCATGTTTTTTTGTTTGTTTGTTTTTTAAGGGAACGCGTTTATAGCTACCATTCTTGCCATACTATTCTATGCCTGTAGTTGCAACTATCAAATGATAATGATATGTGTGGTTGCTTTGCTTTGCATCTATTTTCATCACATCAATCTAGTTCTTGAATTCAGATAAAGAGTTTTGTATTATGGGAAAAAAACTTCCATTCTATGTTTAACATTGTTAATTTAAATAATTGATATAATTATCTGAGACTTTTTACATATAGTAATTTAGTCACGTGGTTTTTACTATCCACGAGATTTGTCACATTAGTTATTTCAAAATGTTGAATAATCCAACCTGTTCATAATTTATATAAAACAAAAATATATACTTGAAAGCATACAATATTGGTGTCTTCTATTTTCTAGTATTTTTTAATATTATCACATAAATTTTGATCAAATACGCTGTGATATATTTTTCTTTGTTTATTTCCATCTTTGACTTGGAGACCAGTATCATATTTTTTTCTTAGAAAAATTAGGCAATATGTTATGTGTGTATACATACATGTCTACATATACACACATATACATGCAGATACACAGATATGCATATGCATACATAAATACATGCACACATGCGTACATATGAAAGATAGGTGGCACAGTGGATAGAGCAGGCAGACTTGGAATAAAATTTGGCCACAGATACTTAGCTGTGAGATACTGACCAAGTAATTTAACCCTATTTGCCTCAATTTCCTCATCTATAAAATAAGCTGGAGGAAAAAATGCCAAACAACTCTAATATTTTTGCCAAGAAAACCAAAAATGAGGTCAAAAAGAGTCAAACACTATTGAAATGACTCCACAACAATGACAACAAATTAAACACACACACACACAAACAAACAAGCATTTTTATTTTTTTTATAATGACATCTCTTTGGCAATCTGGTAGTTCCTATGTATTTTCTCAAAATATTGTTTAATTTAAAATTAAATTGAATTTAAATTGAATATTGAAAAATTTAAATCAGAGGAATAAAGATGGATTCTTCTTTAATATCTAACTTCTAGAACTCACTGAAATCTGGGGCCTGTAGGCATTAATTTAAGAATACCTGATATAGAATAATACCTTATTGCCATACACCTAAAATAATATGAGATTGTTTATTCCAGATGGAATTTAATTGTAACCTATGAAATCACAGTATGTTTTCTTTTAAAAATGGTATCTCATTAATGTGTTTTTTCAATTTGTTTTTAAAGGCTAATTCTATTTATTCATTCATTCATTCATTCATTCATTCATTCATTCATTTATTTATTTATCTGACATTCATATTAACAAAATTTTGGGTTCAAAATTTTCTCCCCTTTTATCCCCTTCCCCCCCCCAAACACCAAGCATTCTAATTGCCTTTATGACCAATCTGCTCTCTCTTCTATCATCCCTCTCTGCCCTTGTCTACATCTTCTCTTTTGTCCTGTAGGGCCAGATAACTTTCCATACCCCTTTACCTGTATTTCTTATTTCCTAGTGGCAAGAACATTACTCGACAGTTGATCCTAACACTTTGAGTTCCAACTTCTTTACCTCCCTCCCTCCCCACCCCTTCCCTTTGGAAGGCAAGCAATTCAATATAGGCCAAATCTGTGTAGTTTTGCAAATGACTTCCATAATAGTTGTGTTGTATAAGACTAACTATATTTCCCTCCATCCTATCCTGTCCACCATTACTTCTATCCTCTTTTGATCCTGTCCCTCAGAATGAGTGTTGACCTCAAATTGCTCCCCCCTCCCCATGCCCTCCCTTCCATCATCCCCCCCACCCTGCTTATCCCCTTATCCCCCACTTTCTTGTATTGCAAGATAGGTTTTCATACCAAAATGAGTGTGCATTTTATTCCTTCCTTTAGTGGAATGTGATGAGAGTAAACTTCATGTTTTTCTCTCACCTCCCCTCTTTATCCCTCCACTAATAAGTCTTTTGCTTGCCTCTTTTACGAGAGATAATTTGCCCCATTCCATTTCTCCCTTTCTCCTCCCAATATATTTCTCTCTCACTGCTTGATTTCATTTTTTTTAAGATATGATCCCATCCTCTTCAATTCACTCTGTGCACTCTGTCTCTATGTGTGTGCCCATGTGTGTGTGCATGTGTGTGCGTGTAATCCCACCCAGTACCCAGATACTGAAAAGTTTCAAGAGTTACAAATATTGTCTTTCCATGTAGGAATGTAAACAGTTCAAATTTAGTAAGTCCCTTATGACGTCTCTTTGCTGTTCACCTTTTCATGCTTCTCTTCATTCTTGTGTTTGAAAGTCAAATTTTCTTTTCAGCTCTGGTCTTTTTATCAAGAATGCTTGAAAGTCCTCTATTTCATTGAAAGACCAATTTTTCCCCTGAAGTATTATATTCAGTTTTGCTGGGTAGGTGATTCTTGATTTTAGTCCTAGTTCCTTTGACTTCTGGAATATCCTGTTCCACACCCTTCGATCCCTTAATGTAGAAGCTGCTAGATCTTGTGTTATCCTGATTGTACTTCCACAGTACTTGAATTGTTTCTTTCTAGCTGCTTGTAATATTTTCTCCTTGACCTGGAAACTCTGGAATTTGGCCACAATGTTCCTAGAAGTTTCTCTTTTTGGATCTCTTTCAGGCAGTGTTCTGTGGATTCCTTGAATATTTATTTTGCCCTCTGGTTCTAGAATCTCAGGGCAGTTTTCCTTGATAATTTCATGAAAGATGATGTCTAGGCTCTTGTTTTGATCATGGCTTTCAGGTAGGCCCATAATTTTTAAATTGTCTCTCCTGGATCTATTTTCCAGGTTATTTGTTTTTCCAATGAGATATTTCACATTTTCTTCCATTTTTTCATTCTTTTGGTTTGGTTTTGTGATTTCTTGGTTTCTCATAAAGTCATTAGCCTCCATCTGTTCCATTCTAATTTTGAAAGAACTATTTTCTTCAGTGAGCTTTTGAATCTCCTTTTCCATTTGGCTAATTCTGCTTTTGAAAGCATTCTTCTCCTCATTGGCTTTTTGAACCTCTTTTGCCAATTGAGTTAACCTATTTTTCAAGGTGTTATTTTCTTGAGCATTTTTTTGGGTCTCCTTTAGCAGGGTGCTGCCCTGCTGTTCATGCTTTGACTGCATGTCTCTCATTTCTCTTCCCAGCTTTTCCTCCACCTCTCTAACTTGATTTTCAAAATTCTTTTTGAGCTCTTCCATGGCCTGAGCCCATTGAGTGGGCTGGGATACAGAGGCCTTGAATTCTGCATCTTTGCCTGATGGTAAGCATTGTTCTGCCTCATCAGAAAGGAAGGGAGGAAATGCCTGTTCACCAAGAAAGTAGCCTTCTATAGTCTTATTTCTTTTCCCTTTTCTGGGCATTTTCCCAGCCAGTGACTTGACCTCTGAATATTCTCCTCACACTCACCTCGCCTCCTGATCCTCCCAGCCAGCAATTGGGGTCTGAGATTGAAATGCTGCTTCCCAGCCTCAGGGCTCTGGGCGGGGGCAGGGCTGCTCTTCAGTGTGAGATTAAGTTCAGGTACTCAGGTCAGGGCAGGGCTGACTCACAGGCTCAGTTCCCTCAGGGGGTTTATACAGAGACCTTCAACAATGGATCCAGGCTCCTGCCTGCTTGGGGAGCCCTGGTCTGCCGCTATCTCACCTGCTGTCTCCCGAGTGGGCCTGAGTTATGGGGGCACCCCACTCCCCTCTTGATCTGCCAAAAATACCCTCTCACTGATCCCTGTCACCTGTGGGTGGAGGGACCCGTGTGACCGCTGGAGATCCCATCCCTGAAGCCCGCTCAGATCTGCTCTTCTCTGTGCCGCGGCCGTGGCAGGGCTGGGCTGGGCTGGGCTGGGCTCCGCGTCCGCAGTGCGACTGACCTTTTGCGAGAGGTTTGCAGGTCCCTCTGGAACAGAAATCTCCTTTGCTCCACTGTTCTGTGGCCTCTACTGTTCCAGAATTTGCTGTGAGTTCCTTTTTACAGATATTCTATGGGTTGTGGGTTCGGAGCTATGTGTATGTGTGTCTTTCTACTCCACCATCTTGGCTCCTCCCCGATAATTTTATTTTTGATATATTTTTATGTTTTGCATATTAGCTATTTTACCAAAGAAAACACAAAAAATATATAATAAAAATAAACACGGAAAAAATACTTCACCAACAATGCTTTAGCGTTCCAATTTTCACACATCTTCTCCGTTTGTTATTTTCCTTTTTTTGCCATATTAGCAAATCTGATAAGTGTGAGGTAGTACCTTAGAGTTGTTCTAATTTTTATTTCCCTAATGAAGTGATTTAGACTATTTTTTTCATATGACTATAAATAGTTCTAATGTCTTTATTTGAAAACTATCTCTTCATATGTTTGACCATTTATCAGCTGGGGGATGACTTGTATTCTTATAAATTTGACTCACTTCTTTATATATTTTAGAAATGAGACCTTCTTTAGTAACACTGGCAAAAAAAAAAAAATGTTTCCTGCCTTTCTTCTTCCCTCCTAATCTTGGTTGCATTGGCTTTTTTGTGCAATAACTTTTCACTTTAATGTAATCAAGATTATCTGTTTTGCATTTCATAATGTTCTCAATCTCTCGTTTGGTCATAAATTCTCCCCTTTTACCTAGATCAGACAGGCACACTACTTCTTGCTCTTCCAATTTGCTTATGATATTGTCCTTTTTGCCTAAATCGTGTATCCATTTTTATCTTATCTTAGTCTTGGTCTGTGCCTAGTTTCTCCTACTTTTTTTCCAGTTTTCATAACAGCTTTTGTCAAATAGTGAGTTCTTTTCCCAGAAGTTGGAGTTTTGGGATTTATCAAACAGTAGATTACTATAGTCATCGACTACTGTGTATTGTGTATATAACCTCTTCTACAGGTCAATCACTATATTTCTTAAGCAATACCAAATAATTCTCATGATTGTCACTTTATATTATAGTTTTAGATTTAATTTGGTGAGACTGCCTTCCTTTACATTTTTTTCATTAATTTCCTTGACCTTTTGTTCTTCCATATGAATTAGTGCTTATCCTTTCTTATAACACAATAGATTCCCATCACAATCATATACCATGACTCATTCAGTCATCCCCAGTTGATGGGCATCTCCTCAATTGTGCCTCGGTTTCCAACTATTTGCAGCCATAAAAGTGCTACTATAAATATTTTAGAACAAATATGTCCTTTTCCCTTTTTCTTTATTTTTTTTTTTTTAGATATAGACCTAATAGTGGTATGCTGGGTCAAAGAGTATGTGTAGTATTATAGACATTTGAGCATACTTCCAAATTGCCCCCCAGAATGACTGAACTAGTTCCCAACTCTACCAATAATACATTAGTGTCTCAAGTTTTCCACATCCCCTTCAGCATTTGTCATTTTTCTGTTTTAATCATATTAGCCAATCTGGTAAGAATAAGGTAATAACCAAGCATTGTTTACATTTTCATTTCTCTAATCAGAAATTCTTTAGAACATTTTTTTTAATGTAACTATTGAACGCTTTGATGTTTTTCTTCTGAAAACCTGTCCATATTTTTTACCATTTATCAATTGGGGAATGACTCTTATTTTAATAAAGTTGTCTCAGTTCCCCCTATATTTACAAAATGAGGACTTTTATCGAGAAACTTACTGCTATTAACTTATTTTTTCCATTATCCTATTTAACTTCTAAATTTTAGTGCATTAGTATTCTTTTTGCAAAAGCTTTTTAATGTCAACTAATTAAAGTCATTTTTTTCTTCCTGTAATCCTTTCTATTTGTTGTTTGGTCATAAACTCTTCTTTTGTTCACATATATGACAGGTACATTTTTCCATAGTCTCCTAATTTAGTTATGATATTACCTTTTATGTCTAAATTATTTATTCATTTGGGTCTTATCTTGGAAATGTTTGTCTATGCATAGTTTCTGCCAAACTTCTTTTCAGTTTTCCAATTATTTTTTGTCAGATCATGAGTTTATACTTCAAAAGCTTGAATCTTTGAGTTTCTCAAATCTTAAATTACTGTGATGATTTTCTACCATACATTGTTTATATATTCTATTTCTCTAAATTACCACTCTAATTCTCAGCCAGTACCACATTACTTTGTAATATCATTTGAAATCTGAAACTGCTAAACCACCTTCATTCATATTATTTTTTATTTATGCCCTTCATGTACTTGACCTTATGTTCTTCCAGAAGAAGTTTGTAAGTATTTTTTCTTCCTTTGCAAAATAATTAAGTGACACTTTGATTGGTATGACACTGAATAATCAGTTAGCTATAAACATTTTCCCCTAAGTACATGTGTGGTTGTATTCCACAAATTTTGCTTGTTGTCTCATTGTTATCATTCTCATTGTGGAAGTAATGAATTGTTTCAATTATTTGACTGAAGTCATTCTTTAGGGTTAGAATATTTAATTTGCAATGAAATTTTAATCTATTCTTTGGTGGTCTTTTATTAACTGTAATATTATTAGTTTATGACCTGAAAAGGGTGTAGCTAGCATTTCTGCTTTTCTGCATTTGGTTTTGAGCTTCTTAAGCCCTAACACATAGTCAAATTTTTTGAAGGCGCCAAGTATAGCTGAGAAAAAGGTACAGTTCTTCCATACTCATTCAGTTTTCTCTAGAGGTCTATCATATATAAATTTTCTGAGAATCTGCTTATCTTCTTTGCTTTTTTTCTTATTTATTTTAAGGTTAGATTTATCTAGTGTTGGGAGGGGAAATTTAAGTTCTCCTACTAATTTTACTATTTCCTTCTGTAATACATTTACCCTTTCCTTTAAACATTTGGATGCTATACCATTTAGTTCATATATATTAGTAATGACATTGCTTCATTGCCTGTGCTTCCTTTTAGCAAAATGTAGTACTTATCCATTTCAATTAGGTCAGTTTTTGCTTTTATTTTTTCTGAAATCATGATTGCTGCTCCTTCCTTTTTAGATTCAGCTAAGGCATATTAGATTATGTTCCAGGTCTTCAGCTTAGCTCTGTGTATATCTCTCTGTTTTTCAAGTATGTTTCTTGTAAGGAACATATTGGATTCTGGTTTCTAAAGCATTCTGCTGTCCACTTCCATTTCACTGGAGTTTATTCTATTCCCATGCATAGAACTGTGAATTTCACTCCATCCTATTTTCTTCTGTTTATCATACTCTCTTTTTAACCTCTACATCCTCTAAAATCTCTTTTGCTTCTGATTACTGCCCTCTTTTATCTGACTTCTCTTTTATGAATCTCTCTTTCCTTATTCCCTTCTCTACTTCCCTGTTGAGTAAGACAGATATATATTATTAATTATGGATTTATGTTTTTTTCCTTTTTAAACTAGTCAAGTGTTTAGTAGGCTTCAAGTTTTTCCCCTCCCATTTTCCCTTCAATATACAAGCTCTTCCTTGTGCCTCACTTATATATGAGATAATTTTTCTAATTATACTTCTCCCTTCCCCCTTCTTGCAGAGCATCTCTCTTTTTCACCTACCTTTTTTTTATATCATCATAATATAATTGGTTCACTCCCATATCCTCTTTCTATGTTGAATTCTTCTAACCATGATAAAGTTCTCAGAAGATACAAGCATCATCTCCTTCTGTAGAAATATAAATAGTTTAATCTTATTTATTTCCTTATGACTTCTATTTCATGTTTGCCTTTTTATATTTCTCTAACTCTTTATGTTTGAGTATTAAATTGAAAGTTTTAAGAAATTGTTTTCTTTAGTGAACTTTTATATCTTTTTTTTTTCTGATTTGGCCAATTCTATTTGTAAAGTGTCATTTTCTTCAGTATTTCTTGTGCCTCTATTATGGAACTGTTAATTGTCTTTTTAAAATTTCCTTCCTTTGTTTTCACTTTTTACTTATTTTTCCTCTACACTCTGATTTTGAAAATCCTTTTGTTCAGCTCCTTTAGGAATTCTTGCTGGGTTTGTGTCCAATTCACATTTTCCTTTGAGGATTGTTTGTAGCTGTTTTGACTTCACTGTGTTCTGAGTTTGCCTTGAACTTCCCAGTGACCATAGTAGCTTTTTATAATCAGATTTTGTTGTTGTTGTTGTTGTTGTTTTGGCATCATCAGTTTTTTAGTTATTTAGAATTTAGTTTGATTTTATTACATTTTGTTAGTCATTCTTTATATTATTCTTCTGGTTCTGCTTTTTTTTGCCCATCAGAAATCCCTACATAGATTGACATAATAATCTAAATCCCATATGTTGTGGTGGTGGAGTCCGGGAAGACTTAGGTTAAAATTTTCCCTTGGAATGTTTACTACTTGAGATCATGAGTAAGTTAGCTCAACATTTCAAATCTTAGCTTACTCATCCATAAAATGAGGAGTGGGAATTAATGATTTCAAAGTTCCTTTCCAAATCTAGAGCTCTGATCTTATTTTAGAGAAGTTTTGGACATTCTCTATCTGCCAGCACATAAATTAGACAATCTCTTTGCATATTGTTGATTACATCTCCCCTTCCATATGCTAGGGGTACTCTCAAGGGACATTGGGATTTACCTATTGCTATCAGGTTGATTCCCCTTTCCAGTAACTTCTCTCCAATATCAGTCATCCAGTACTAGTTAATATCTTCTCAGTGTAATTGATAACATTAATGAGTGAATTATATATTTTACCCTTTGACTCCTCAGAATCAAGTAACACATTGGAATCACTTTTACAAAGGGATGTAAACCTTAGCATATAGCAAAAATCTAAATAGAAAACACCCTCTCTGAACCAGAAACCAGGGAAGAAGAAAGTCAGACTTACAGTGATTACTTCAAAGCATTTATTCAGTAAGCTAACTTCTAAATTCAGAGTAGTCACTGGACAAGTCACCCCCAAGTTATAGGACATGGCATTTCAGGTCCCAGGTGAATCCATTGTTGAACTGGCTCCAGCTCCTCAGCACTGTGCTTCTCCCCAGGCTTGGCTAACAACTGACTCTTGATATTGATTTTGCTTCATATACCTCCAGTGGCTCTTCTAACCATTTGAAACTTACAAGGTTTTAGGTTTAGTCTGTAACATCTTCAGCACTGATTCACCTAAAGTCAAAGTATCTGATTGCTTACCATCTGAGGGAGAAGTAAGAGGGAAGAAAGAAAAGATAGAATTTAGAACTTAAAACTTAAAAAAAAAAATTTTGAAAATGTTTTTATGTATAATAAGGGAAAATAAAATATGTATTATTGCAAAGAGAAAAATGAATCAGAATAGAGGAAGAAAAGTAGACAGCGATTAAATACATGGCTTCATGTTTTCTGGGGTGGAGGACAGTAGGCCTCTGAGACAATATTTCTCTCTCTACCAGAGGCATAGAGTAGTCTTTGCTTTGATCATTAAGTGTGTGTGGGGAGCTGTGGGGCAAGGGTGAGTTTCCCTCTTACTATCATTTGTATTTGTATTTTATTCTTTTATATGCACAGTTCTAGTTTTGTAACCAGTTAGATTTTCTGGCAATACACAGTAATACAATCAGAAATATTCATGAAATCACTAATCAGAATCCTCCATTCTGCTTTTGTAAAAGGCCCATGCGGGTAGAAACATAAGGCCTCCTAAGCTTTCTGAAGGGACTAGGCACCACTATTGTCAAGTATATTCACTATAATAATTTCTCCTTGTAAAATGATAATCCATTATATTTGAAAGAAAAAAAAATCATTGCTTATTTTTAACATTCTTTTAAAAAAACCAAGTTCTAAGTTCTTTCTCTCCTTCCAATCTTTCCCCACCCACTGAAAAAGCAAGCACCACCATATCAATTATAGAAGTGAAATGATGCAACAGATATTTCCATGTTAGTCATGCTGCAAAGCACACTAAATAAATACAGAGAAAACAATTATACTTTAATTTATATGCAAAGTTCACCAGTTCCTTATCTGGAGGTGGATAGTGTTGTTTTTTTTTTTAATTTAAATTTATTTATTTAAGTTTTCTACATTCATTTCCACAAAATTTGGGATTCAAAATTTTCTCCCCATTTCTCCCCTCCCCCCACCCCAAAATGCCGAGCATTCTAATTACCCTTATCAACAATCTGCCCTCTCTTCTAACATCCCTCCCTTCCCTTATCCCCATCTTCTCTGTTGTCCTGTAGGTCAAGATAACTTTCTATACCCCATAACCTGTATTTCTTATTTCCTAGTTGCAAGAACAGTACTCAACAGTTGTTCTTAAAACTTTGAGTTTGAACTTCTCTTCCTCTTTCCATCTCCACTCATTCCCTTTGAAAAGGCAAGCAATTCAATATAAGCCACATCTGTGTAATTTTGCAAATGATGTCCATAGTAGTCGTGTTGTGTAAGACTAGCTATATTTCCCTCCATCTTATCGTGCCCCCCATTTCTTCTACTCTTTCTTTTGATCCTGTACCTCCCCAAGAGTGTTGACTTCAAATTGTTCCCTCCTCCCACTGCCCTCCCTTCTATCATCCCCCTCACCCTGCTTATCCCCTTCTCCCCCACTCTCCTGTATTGTAAGATAGGTTTTCATACCAAAATGAGTGTGCATTTTATTCCTTCCTTTAGTAGAATGTGATGAGAGTAAACTTCATGTTTTTCTCTCACCTCCCCTCTTTATTCCTCCACTAATAAGTCTTTTGCTTGCCTCTTTTACGAGAGATAATTTGCCCCATTCCCTTTCTCCCTTTCTCCTCCCAATATATTTCTCTCTCACTGCTTGATTTCATTTTTTTAAGATATGATCACATCCTCTTCAATTCACTCTGTGCACTCTGTCTCTATGTGTGTGTCCATGTGTGTGTGCATGTGTGTGCGTGTAATCCCACCCAGTACCCAGATACTGAAAAGTTTCAAGAGTTGCAAATATTATCTTTCCATGTAGGAATGTAAACAGTTCAACTTTAGTAAGTCCCTTATGACGTCTCTCTGCTGTTCACCTTTTCGTGCTTCTCTTCATTCTTGTGTTTGAAAGTCAAATTTTCTTTTCAGCTCTGGTCTTTTTATCAAGAATGCTTGAAAGTCCTCTATTTCATTGAAAGACCAATTTTTCCCCTGAAGTATTATACTCAGTTTTGCTGGGTAGGTGATTCTTGATTTTAGTCCTAGTTCCTTTGACTTCTGGAATATCCTATTCCATGCCCTTCAATCCCTTAATGTGGAAGCTGCTAGGTCTTGTGTTATCCTGATTGTATTTCCACAATACTTGAATTGTTTCTTTCTAGCTGCTTGCAATATTTTCTCCTTGACCTGGGAACTCTGGAATTTGGCCACAATGTTTCTAGGAGTTTCTCTTTTTGGATCTCTTTCAGGCGGTGATCTGTGGATTCCTTGAATATTTATTTTGCCCTCTGGTCCTAGAATCTCAGGGCAGTTTTCCTTGATAATTTCATGAAAGATGATGTCTAGGCTCTTGTTTTGATCATGGCTTTCAGGTCGGCCCATAATTTTTAAATTGTCTCTCCTGGATCTATTCTCCAGGTCATTTGTTTTTCCAATGAGATATTTCACATTATCTTCCATTTTTTCATTCTTTTGGTTTGGTTTTTGATTTCTTGGTTTCTCATGAAGTCATTAGCCTCCATCTGTTCCATTCTAATTTTGAAAGAACTATTTTCTTCAGTGAGCTTTTGAATCTCCTTTTCCATTTGGCTAATTCTGCTTTTGAAAGCATTCTTCTCCTCATTGGCATTTTTAACCTCTTTTGCCAATTGAGTTAGCTTATTTTTCAAGGTGTTATTTTCTTCAGCATTTTTTGGGGTCTCCTTTAGCAGGGAGCTGATCTGCTTTTCATGCTTTTCTTTCATCTCTCTCATTTCTCTTCCCAGTTTTTCCTTCACCTCTCTAACTTGATTTTCAGCTATTCCATGGCCTGAGCCCATTGGGTGGGCTGGGATACAGAAGCCTTGACTTCTGTGTTTTTCCCTGGTGGGAAGCATTGTTCTTCCTCATCAGAAAGGAAGGGAGGAAATGCCTGTTCACCAAGAAAGTAACCTTCTATAGTGTTATTATTTTTCCCTTTTCTAGGCATTTTCCTGGCCAGTGACTTGACTTCTGAGTGTCCTCTCCACCCCCACCTCGCCTCCTGATCCTCCCAGCCAGCACTTGGGGTCTGAGATTCAAATGCTGCTTTCCAGCCTCAGGGCTTTGGGCGGGGGCAGGGCTGCTGTTCAGTGTGAGATTAAGTTCAGGTGCTCAGGTCAGGGCAGAGCTGCCTCATGGGCTCACTTCCCTCAGGGGGTTTATGCAGAGACCTTCAACAATGGATCAAGGGTCCTGCCTGCTTGGGGAGCCCTGGTCTGCTCCTGCCTCCACTGCTGCCTCCCGAGGGGGGCTGAGTTATGGGGGCACCCCACTAC
This sequence comes from Notamacropus eugenii, assembly GCF_028372415.1. Lineage (NCBI taxonomy): Eukaryota > Metazoa > Chordata > Mammalia > Diprotodontia > Macropodidae > Notamacropus > Notamacropus eugenii. Next base: position 417,251,515 of record NC_092874.1, read on the forward strand.
CCTCTCAACCCACCAAAGAGACCCTCTCACCAATCCTTGTCACCTGTGGGTGGAGGGACCCATGCAGCTGCTGAAGATTCTGTCCCTGAAACCTGGTCGGACCTGCTCCTTTCAGCGCTGTGCCACTGAGGCAGGGTTGGGCTCTGCTCCGTGTCCGGGGTGCAAGGGACCTTTTGAGAGAAGTTTTGAGGCTCTCTGGAGCAGAAATCTCGTCCACTCCATTCTGTGGTTTCTGCTTGCCAGTGGTTCTTTTTTTTACAGGTATTTTATGGGCAGTGGGTTCGGAGGTAGTGTATGTGCGTCTTTCTACTCCGCCATCTTGGCTCTGCTGCCCCAAGTAGGAACATTGTTAGAGGGTTTCCCCCTTCAGTTTCATATTTATTGTGTTATATTTCATGTTTATATGATTAAATGAGATATTTGATCATGATTTCTTTTTCAGATTCCTTCCTGTTATGAATATAACAATAATTTGTCTCAGCAAATTAATTTTGGCTATGGTGTTTTAATTTTATCAATATTTAATAGTGAGGCTAGTCTATAAACATAATTCTCTGCTTTGTCACTCCTGGTATGTATATCAAGATAATTTTTTTTCCACAGATAAATAATTTGATAAAGTCCTTTCTGTTTAACTTTTTGAAAACTCTTTTTTGCATTATAGGTATTAAGTATCTTTACAAGGTTTGGTAGAATTCCTTGTATTCCATCTGACCTCTGACCTTTATTTTTATTTTGCTTGTCCAGGTTTATCTATGGTTGATTCAATTTCTTTTTGAGAGTTTTTATGTCTTAAAGTCTCAGTTTTATGTTTTATAAATTTGTGTGTTTTATAGACATGTCAATCATATTAAATTCTCTGTTTTTCAAATATAGAATTACATATACTGGTTTCTGCCGATGCCTTTATTTTGGTCCTATTTGTTAGAATTATTATTATTAACTATGACTTCTATTTTTCTTTAACTAGTCAGCTAAGGAGTATCACTTCTATAAATATTTAAAATATATTTTATTTTTCACATTTTAGACAATTTTAAAATAATTTAATTCTCCTCAAATTTTAAATTTTTCTTTACCTTTCAGACAGAATTGTAAGATGGATAGAACACTGAACTTCTAATCACAAAATCATAGATTTAAAGCTTACTATTTAACCAAACTTGGTCTTCTGAACAGATTTGACTGGCAAGAAACCTGTAAAAGGACCTCACTGGGTGATTTAAAAAGCACTTTCCTAACACCATCCTTCTGAAAAAAGATACCATACTTTCATCCCTCCCTTATTGGTAAGGAAACTGAGGTTCACTGTTTCATCTGTTAGACAGTTATTATATATGATAAATATTAAAGGATTTTTTTGGTATTATCAAATAAAGATTAAATCCAGTTATTGCCAATAGAAAAATAACAACTGTCAACAATATACTGTTATTACAGCTTCTTAATCTGGATCATGTGTATTTTTTAATACTTTGATAGCTATATTTTAATACAATTGCTTTACTTTTTAATGTATTTATTTCATGCAATTTTTTTTTTCAGAGAAGGGTTTCATAGGCTTCAATAGACTATGAACTGGATACATGAAGCAAAAATAAAATTTGAGAACCCCTGTTCTACTCTGATAATACTGGCTTTATATCTTCTCCTGGACACAAAGAATTAAAGTGCATTTGTGATAGGATAATACCCTTGTTTCAGTGTGTCAAATATCTGAGTTATTTTTCCTGTCATAGAGATGAACCCAAGTTCTGAAATTAAATTAAGTTTATATTTGAATTTAGAGCCAAATGATACCAAGACATTGTCTGTCATATTAAGGGGGCCATAGGGCAATATTTTCTTTGTGAATTCACCCTCTCATAGAAAAACAACATTTCCACTCGATAAACCTGGAGTGTCTTTTATCCTCTTCTCCAGTTAGTACTTTGGCTTACAATTACTGCCATATTTTCTGAGTGAGTTCAGTAGATCTGACAGGAACCATGTCTGCAGTCAGCCTATATCTACTCATTGTTGTATCAGTAGACAGTGTTATCATTACGGAAAGGAAATCATTCTTTTATCTTGGCACAGATAAAATGCTTCACTGTTCTGTTATTGCAAGTCAAAGTTCTTCTGTTTTCTCCTTAGTCAATGTAAGTGGCAGTTGCTATCTACCAGGTAAAAAAGTTTATTTCATTATTACTAACAACATTACATGGCTTAGTGTGTTAATATTGATGGTCCTTTTGTAGTCTTCTGTTACCAGTGTCAGAGCTTGAAACAAAGTTCTAGAAAGGATTCATTAGATTTAATTTTTTTTTTTTGAAAAATCTTGCCTAGAGAAATAATTAGGACTTCCCATTGGTAACAAAATAAATGTTCAAACTTCTTAGAAACTTTCTCACTTTGACAGATAAGGGCAACAATCTGACACTTAAGCCTGATAGAATTTTTAAATGATACAATTGACTGTATATTGCTTATTTTTCTCTAATTGTTATGGATATAAATTGACAGCTTCATGGAAACCAAATTCAGTCTCCATCAAGTAAAAACTATACACAAAGAAAATAGCATTTCTAGTAAATAACAATTAACAAAGTCAACCAATTCATTTCAATTCAACTAAATGGATTTTTATAAAATGAAATTATCCCCTTTATTAAAAAGCTTATTTTAGGGATGGTCAATAGAAAATATATGTGTTAAGCAAAAAAATTACCTTTTTATTCTTTGTGAGTGGGGGGGGAGGAGATGAAAGAGAAGTATCAGGAGAAACCTACTGTAGAAATGCAACACAATTACATATGCATTTTCCAAAGTGATTTCCAAACTGCAATCCTTTCCTTTCTTTAGATGAAAATGATTAAACATTGGGATTGATTCCCATACAATAAGAAGGATTTCATATGAAACTCTGATAATTACAAACCTTTTGAGGTTTCCTCTCTTCTAGGTAAGGAGAATCAAGAATTCTAATAAAGATCACTTAACATGTAAACAAATGTAGTCAATCTGGGAGCATGACATAGGATTTGAAATAGAAATCATGTTTTGTTAATATTAGAAGTAGAATTTAATGCTGTAGAGAGGGAACCTATGGATGTAATTAAAAATCATCAGCATTAATTTTAAAAAGATTCTTCCTCAAAAACCACAGTACAATTTTAGAAAAAAGAAAGCAAAAGTAGTTCTACAGACAATGGAATTAGGAGGAAATTTTCGCTTGTAGGTAGAAAACTGGTTTGGAGACAAGAAAAACAATTAAACAAAAATGGACATTTTCCTCAAAAGAGGAAATTAACAGTGCAAGTCTCTTTGCCAAAGCTGAGATTATTATTATTTAAACATTATTTCCAGTGATCCTTAAGACAGAACACATAGTGAAATCCCCTCATTTCCAGAGTGAATCATTGTCTTCTGAGCAGTAAAAGAACAGGTTAATAGAAAAAGTTCCCAATGCCATGTGAATGGTCAAGGAAAAAGTAATGAATTTAGGAAATAAAAAAGTGATGGACTTTCATGTCTAAATTATCCCCTGGAAAGGACATCTAAGGATCACTAGTATATCAAAATAGCCTATTGCTCCCACGTATATATAATAATGATTGAACACTCTAAATTTACTCACGATCCCTTAAATGTACAAATCAAATGGCTTTTTCTCAATCTTATTCTTCTTGATATTTCTTGATCTTTTGACACTGCTGATTACCTTTTTCTCCATGATAATGCCCTCTAGTCTCACTAGGGTTTCAGAATATGACTCTCTCTTGTTCATCCTTCTACGTATCAAACCATTTTTTCTTAGTTTCCTTTACTACATCCTCATTCCAGTCATACCCTCTAATTGCAGAGGACCCATAGGATTCTGTCTTAGGTGTTCTCACTGTCTTTCTCTATTCTACTTCACTTGATAATCTGATTATTCTCATATCCACCCATCTTGTCCTAACTTTTCTCCTGAATCTGAATCTCACTTTTCCATTTACCTTATAAATCTTGAACTGGATGTCCAATAGACATTTTAAACACAATGTGTACAAAAGTTAGTCATCTTTTGCCCAAACCCTCCCATCCTTCTAACAAATAAATGTTGTTTTCAAAGGCAACAACATCATCTCAGTCCCAAAGTGCAGGTCAAACCAAGTCATGCCCCTACTCAATAAACCTAAGTGACTCCCTATTTCTTTTCCAGGATCAAATGTGAAATCCTCTATTTTGTTTCAAAGTCTTTATGAACAATCTCTCTTTCACCTTTCCAAGCTTTTCCCATATTACTATCTATCACACATATTTTGATCCGGTGACACTGAAATCCTTACCATTTCCCAAACAAGACACTATATCTCTTGGCTTTTCTCTATATCTAGAATGTTCCCACCTCCTCATCTCTACTTATTGGCTTCCCTCACTTCCTGAAATTCCCAACTTAAATCACACCTTTTAACACTTGTCTTGTATATAGTTTATTTGAATATATTTGTTTGCTTAGATTGTTAGATTCCCTGGTGGCAGGGACTGTCTTTTGCTTCTATTTTTAAAAGTAATCTGGTACAATGAGGTGTAGTAAAAGCAGGGACTTCCCTTGGTTTCCCCCAAGGCCCTCCAAATACCTGTAAAAATTACTGTCAACAAATTCTAGAGCTACAGAACCCACAAAATAATAGAGTAAAGCAAATGCCCAGCCCAAGACAACCTGGAAGGGCAACAAGAAGCATCTTTCACACCCAGCAGGGAGCAGAACACAGTCCAGTGTGGGCAGCACCAGCATAGATGGGCCAGAGCAGACCTCAGGGGACTGAATCGTTGGCAGCTGTGGTAGTTTCCTGACTTCTCAACACACAAATGCCAAAAAGGTCAATGGGAAAACTGTGTGGAACTTGAGTGAAAGAGGAGGGCATGACCTGGCCAAGTCCAACCCCAATCCCAGGGCAGCAGGGGTGATGGCAGTGGTAGCCAGCAGTGGCAACAGCAGCAACAGAAGCAGCAGTGGTAGAGGCTGCTTCTGGAACTCTGGGCCCACAAATGATGGGAGATCTAGTGGCTGATACATAATCCATGAAAAGCCCCTACATCAAAAGCCTCCAAGAGAAATATGAATTGGTCATAGGTCATGGAAGAACTAAAAAAAGATTTTGAAGCTCAAATAAAAGAAGTAGAGGAAAAACTGGGAGGACAAATTATATTGATTCAAGAAAATCATGAAAATCAAGTCAGCAGGTTGCAAAAGGGGAGCCAAAATATACTGAAGAAAGCAAAACTTTAAAAATAGACTAACCCAAATAGCAAAAGAAGTCCAAGAGCCAATGAGAAGAAGAATCATTTAAAAGCAGAATTGACCAGATGGAAAAGGAGGTCAAAAAACACACTGAAGAAAATAATTCCTTCAAAATTAGAATGAAGCAAATGGAAGCTAATGACGTTATGAAAAATCAAGAAATTATTAAATAGAACCAAAAGATTGAAAAAAATAGAAAACAATGTGAAATATCTCATTGGAAAAAAAAGAAACACTGACTTAGAAAACAGAGCCAGGGGAGATAATTTAAAAATTATTAGACTACCTGAAAGCCATGATAAAAAATAAGTCTAGGCATCATCTTTCAAGAAATAATCAAGGAAATCTACTCTGATATTATAGAAGCAGAGGGTAAAATAGAAGTGGAAAGAATCCACTGATCACCTCCTGAAACAAATTCCAAGAGGAAAACTACTAGGAATATTGTAGTCAATTTCAGAGCTCTCAGATCAAGGAGAAAATATTGCAAGCAGCCAGAAAAAGACAATTAAAATATTATGGAAATACAATTAGGATGACAGAAGATCTAGTCAGTTCTACATTAAGGGATCGAAGGGCATGAAATATCATATTCCAGAGATCAGAGGACCTAGGATTAAAACCAAGAATCCCCTACCTAGAAAAACTGAGTATAATTCTTCAGGGGAAAAAAATGGAACTTCAACGAAATAGAAGACTTTCAAGCATTCTTGAAGAAAAGACCAGAGCTGAGTAAAAAAATTGACTTTCAAATACAAGACTCAAGAGAAGCATGAAAAGGTAAACAGAAAAGAGAAATCGTAAGAGACTTATTAAAATTGAACTGTTTACATTTCTAAATGAAAAGATGATATTTGTAACTCATGAAACCTTTCTCAATATTAGGGTGATTGGAGGAAATAGATAGATGAACAGACAGACAGACAGACAAACAGATGGATTGATAGATAGATAGATAGATAGATAGATAGATAGATAGATAGATAGATAGATAGATAGATAGATAGATAGATAGATAGATAGAAATTACAGGGTGAGTTGAATATGAAGGGATGATATCTAGAAAATGAAATTAAGGGATGACAGAATATATTGGGAGAAAGGGAAAAGGAGAGATAAAATGAGGTAAATTATCTCACATAAAAGATGCAAGAAAAAGGTTTTGCAATGGAAGGGAAGGGTGTGAGGTGAGAGGGAATGAGTGAACTTTACTCTCATCAAATTTGTCTTGGGGAGGGAATAATATACACACTCAATTGGGCATCTTACCTTACAGGAAAGAAGGGGGGGAAGGGGATAAGGGTGGAGGATAATAGAAAGGAGGGCAGGTTGGGGAAAGGGGTAGTCAGAAGCAAACATTTTGGAAAAGGGACAGGGTCAAAGGAGAAAATAGAATAATTGTGGGGGAGATAAGATGGATGGAAATATAGTTGCTCTTTCACAACATGACTATTATGGAAGTGTTTTACATAACTACACATGTATAACATATATTGAATTACTTGACTTTTCAATGGAAGAGGGTAGGGAGGGAAGAAGGAAGAGAATTTGGAACTCAATATTATGAAAACAAATGTTAAAAATTGTTTGTACGTGCACCTTTGAAATAAGATATACAGGCTATGGGGTACAAAAATCTATTTTGCCCTTCAAGAAAGTAAATGGGATAAGAGTGGGGGAATGCTAAAAGTGAGAGTAGACAGGGGGAAGGGATAATCAACATTCATGCCATCCTGGGGTTGGGGGAGATGAAAGATGAGGAGAAAATATGGATCTCGAAAGCTTGTGGAAATGAAAGTTGAAAACCAAAAATAAATAAATTCAAGTCTTAAAAAAAATTGTCTGCCACACTTAGCACATTACCTGAAACACAGTAGATTTTTTAATAAACATGGATTGGGTGATTGACAATAAAATAGTATCATTCCAATAACATTCAAGTTCCTGGAGGGAAGAAGCTGTTAACATTTTATTTTTCTTTCTAATCCCAGCATATGCCACATTAACATTTATTGAACTGAATTGAAAAATAGTAAAGGATCAGTTTGGGAATGTATAATAGAGCACTAGCACTAGCCTTGGACTTAGAAAATCTGAATTAAAATTTGGCCTCAGATACTTAGTAGCAAGGTGACCTTGTAAAAGTCACTTAGCCTCTGCCTATCTTAGTTTCCTCATCTATAAAATACAAATAGTAATTCTTACATTCCAGAGTTGTGGTGAAGATCAAATAAGAAAATATTTCTAAAGCCCTTTGAAAACATTAAAGTTTCATGTTGTGCTATTTATTTTTCAGTATTATCCCTAAGGTTCTATCTGGCTCTAAGCCTTTTAAAGATATTAGCATGTATACATCTTGGCTGTTATTGTTAAGTCATTTTTTAATTTTGTCCAGCTCTCTGTGATTCTGTTTAGGGTTTTCTTGGCAGAGACACGTGAGTAGTTTGCCATTTCCTTGTCCAGCTCATTTTACATATAAGGAATTGAGACAGAGTTAAGTGACCTGCCTAGGATTACACAGCTAATAAGTATATGAAGACAGATTTGAACTCTCAAAGATGAGTCTCCTGACGCTAGGCCCAGCATTCTATCTACAACATTTCCTAGCTCCCATACATCTAGGTAAGTAATGACTAAAAGAGGATAAAATTATCATCTATAAAATCATGAAATACATATGCAACAAAAGATGCTCTTGTCCTCCCTGTCTAAAGGCAAAATAAGCTATACACTTATCCCCCGCACAAGTTCTCTGGTACTCTTAATGAAATTTGATGTATACCTAAGCTCTCTGTCAACGGCTCTAGTCCTTACTGGTGTTTGCTCAGTGATAGGGGAGTGGTCTTCTGTATCCCAGTTCCATTTAACTACAAACCATCAGAATGTCTTATAAACAGAAATATTTATTACAAAAAGTATAAACACAAATATAAAACTTCCCCAACACAAGGGAGACAACACCCTACCCCCTACCTCATATACATATCCTTTTTACCACCTCAGTATCTGGGGAGAAGAAGGGAATTAGAGTCAGATGATCGGTTCAATTCTTATAAAGTAGAGTTCAAGATCCTTCTGCATAACCTCATCTGGCTCAAATCCTGGGGAATCTGACTTGCTTAGACTTAATTGCTAGGCTAGCTGCCTGAAATATCCGCCCTCCAATGCTGACTCCAAGGTCACCAGGACTCCATCTCCCAGGTCCAGTGGTACCTTAAACTGAGGAGGAAAAATAACATAGAACCTAATACCCCAGGGACCATTTCTCTGGGGCAAGATTAAAACAAAAAAATGAGGAGTGAGGGCAATGCCCTTCCCCCTTCAACAATTCAGTTCATGAGTGAGTGATCTGGGATCTTTGCCCCCTGGAAGCAGTAGGAAAGAGCAGCAGGGGAGTAGAGTAGAAACGAGAAAGTGACTAGTTCAGTCTTGCCAGTTTTCATGCTGCAGGTAGCCAATCAAAGGATGCTACACAGACCCAAGTTGTAGGAGATGACAGGACACAGAGGCCTCCATCTTAAGCAAACTCATTCCACAGGCCTTTCAGGTTTCCTCCATATTATCAAACTAAGCATGGCCAGAAAAACCTAGGGTTACATATAGTTTGAGTAAACAAATATTTCACCAAGTCATGGAAGGTTGAATGTTTTTAAAGGAGAGTCCTTGAGGTTTTAAGATAGTAGCTCTGAGATCCATAATTTTAAAAAGCATTGCTTTAAAGTCCTAATGGTAAGCTTACAGAATGTAAATAAAGCAATATAAGATGGAAATATAAACTCTAAGAAGGATCAGGTTATATGTTATCCAGGGGCCACTACACAAGCTCTAAGCTTACATGGAAGCAAATTCAGTGTTGAGGGTCTGAGAGAATTGTCCAACATTGCTAATGACCCACATTTGTCATTAAATTATAGTATAACATTTTTGATAACAGAGCTCAGGCATACTCCCAATTCTAATGCTATATTTACTGAAATTTAGGTTGGAACAAAATAACCCAGTAAATTGACTTGAAAACATAAAATAGCATCAGTCCACCAGACTAGCTTATCTACATGTGTGAGCTAAAGAACTGTGATCATGAAGCTTGAGATTCTCATTTATCAGTTTTCCAAAGAGCCATAATAAATTGAGTCAAAAATGTCTTAAAGTTCATCATCCATCCTGATTTATACCTTCAGCCTTTCAAAAAGAAAGATGACTGTTTTTCCATTAAAGCAATTAATGATCAATTACTTTTTTCTAATTTTTTAGAGTAGTCTTGAGATGAGTAAAGGACATTTGGTAGTTGTATTCACATACCCTAGTTCTGGTATGTGTCTTAGCATGGAGATGATTCTCAAGTGTTTTTATATTTCTACAATCACTTTAAATTTGATTTCTCCTTCAATCTCTTAAAATTGAGCTTTCATCATAAATTATAGAAATTTTAACGATTGATATGGATTATTCTTATGTCTTGGACTTTTTAGAAATTATTATTTTTTGTTTACTTTATAGTCATAATAGCTAAATCTTTTGTGATTCTGACTCACTCTCTGTTATTAGCTTCTTTAATACTTCTTGCACTATTTTACTTTTTAATGATGAAGCTCTGTTTGGATTATGATATTCTTGGAACTTTTCATTTTGAGGTTTCTTTCAAGAAGATATTTATACATTATTTCTATTTTTACGTTATGGCTCTGACAAAGTTAGGAAATTCTCTGTGATGATTTGTTTATATATAACATCCAGACTTTTTTTTTCTGTCGTTTTTAAGAATTTTGTATTTTGGACTTTTAATTATTCTAATCTTTTGCAAAGGATGTCTCCTTGTTCTCTTTTCTACGTTAATTGTTTTTAATAGTAGAAACCTAACATCATATTCTATTATTTTTCAAAATTTTGTTTTAATATTACATGTTGGTTGATGGATTTACTAACTTCTGTTTAGTCCCTTCTAATTTTATTTTTTTAAATTTACTTCTATTTATTGCATTGAGTATTTCAAAATTACATAGCTTGTTCAAATTATTTTTCTAAGATAGAATCACTTAAATATTTTATTTCCTCTATGATCACTCTGGGCAATTTACTTTTTTTTGTAAATGTTTTTCTTTTTATTTTACTTAGAGTGTCAGTTTTACTGACGTATAATTGGACAAAATAACTGCTAATAATTGCTTGAATTTCACCTTCATTGATGGTACATTCACTCTTCATTTTTAATGCTAGTAATTTCTTTCTTAAGCAAATTAACCAATATTTTATATCTTATTGATATTTTCTTAAAACTAACTCCTACTTTTACTTATTAGTTCAAAAGTTTTCTTATTTTCAATTTTATTAATCTGAACTTTCATTTTTGAAGTTCATTTATGGTGTTTAATTTGTGGATGTTAATGTTTCTTTTTTCTAGTTTCTTCAGTTCCATGCCTGATTCATTGATCTGTCCTTTCCCTCTTTTATCTATCTATCCATCTATCTATCTATCTATCTATCTATCTATCTATCTATCTATCTATCTATCTATCTATCTATCTATCTATCTATCTACCTGTCTGTCTGTCTGTTTATCTGTCTGTCTATCTGTCTATCTATCTGTCTGTCTATCTATCTATCTATCTATCTATCTATCTATCTATCTATCTATCTATCTATCTATTACAGAGATACAAATTCCCCCATAATTATTACTGTTGGCTGCCTCACACAGATTTTGGCATGTTGTCTCATTGTTATCATTCTCTTTGATGAAATAATTGATTAGCTCTGTGATTTCATTTTTGACTGACATTCTTTAGGATTAGGTTACTTAGCTTCAAATTCTTAATCTATGCTTCCTTGACCCTTTATTAAATATATTGTATCACAGTATAGTTTATAAAGGATACATTTAGTATTTCTGCTTTTCTGCATTAGGTTGTAAGCCCTTTAATGCCCTAAAGCAGACAATTTTGTGAAGGTGTCATGCAAAGGAGAGAAAAAGGTTTCTATTCCCATTCAGTTCCTCTCTCCAAGTTCTATCATATCTAGCTATTTTAACATTCTATTCATTTCATTGACTTCTTTTTTTTTTTTGTTCTTTGCTCATTTTCCCATCTTATTTCTTGATTTGGATCTTTATATCAATGTTGGATTCTGTTCCCTGTATGGATGTCCATGGAGGGCACTGCCATAAGCTTCATATTTTTTGCACTACTGCTTTCAAAACTATTCCTAGGTGTTTGGAAGTTTTTAGTTCTTCAAATTTGGTATGATTTGGGGAAATTATCTGCACTGTGGTCCTTATACTAGAAGGGCCCCTGATCCCTTTGACATAGTCTCTCATCTCATGGAATTGAAAAATGATGCTGTTCCTCAGGGCTTCTACTCTCTCGACCAAAAGTACTCCTCACTGCCCTTGAATTATTACCCAGAAGTCGGTATAGGCAACAGAATTGTCAAAAAGCATTTGATCTTACATCCATTACCTGCGCAGCGGTACCCTATCATCTCTTTTTGGCCCATTGACAGATCACCTTATCTTCTCTGCCCTGGGAGATCCTAAATGTACTGCTGCTTCTCTTGCCACCATCTAGTCTCCCCATTGATATTTCACCCACAAAAGCTCTGGGCCAACTTCCTCCCTCAAGTCACAGATCTCTCTTCTTCACCTCCTAAATTGACTTGATCTTTAAAAAAAAAATCTCACTCTGACCTTTTCTGGACTCTGCCACTCCAGAATATTATTTGAAGTGCTATTATAAACTCATTTGGGGGAAATGCTGGAAAGGCTCAGAGAAGTGCTTTTTTCTACTCCACCACCTGGAATAATCCTTCCCCCATACCCATTCTACTTTTCTGGAAGTCTGTTACATAGGTAAAGTTTTCAGCTCTTGTGATAATTTGTGAACTCATCTTACAAGTCTTTCCTTTATAACACACTTGCTTTCCTGTTAACTCCTATAAGCCTTGATTTCAATTTTCAAATTATTTTTAATATCTTAAAATATTATTCATTCATTTCTTCTGAGTTCTTGATGAATTTTTATCCTAGATGTATTTCTTGAAGCTTTGCTTATAGATGGCTTTGGAATTGTTGTTACTGTGTGTTTTATGCTTCTAGAGTATCATGATGAATCTTTACCAATTGATTAATTTTGTATGTTTTATTTACTCATTCATTCCTCCAGACCAATGATCTAAATTTAGACTTTGTTTTAGGACCAGGTCCTCTGCACATCTGGAAGAAATGTCGAGGTTTTTTTTTTTTTTTTTCCTTTTCTTATTGCCATACCCCACACACCCCTTGAATGCTGCTTTTACTTTCTACTGGTATTGAGTTCACTGTTCTTTGAAGATCTCAAGGGAAATTAAAACTTCTAGTGTGCACAGAATGGTCTGACTTAGGGTGAAGTCTGATCCTTGCCCTACTAGTTGGAGTTTTGAAAGCCCCTTAATCTGTTTTGAGTTTGAGTGGCAAAACTGTAGTCTTGCCCACAGTTGGTGTTCCAACTGTCTATTGCTAGTTATGGGTCCTTCCCCCTATCTTGAAACTTATTTCGGTTATGAAGAATAGAATTACTTTTTTCCCCTTTGAATTGAATTCCTGCCTACTAAACTGTGATTCTTAGATTAAGATAGAGTTCAGTCAGGGACCTCCTTGTTCAGTGGACAGAGCCATACAGCTGCTGAGTTTATTTGCAAAAGACAGACTCAATCTTGTGACCAATAATTATCTTAGCATAAAATAACAGGTATTCTGCCTACATGTACAAGTAGACTGTTAACTACACATTGGCTCTGTGAACAAGTTCTTCTATTGGAATGATCAAGCTGTTAGTCCACTCTCATTCCTGTTTTCTGTACAGTCTCTTTTCCCCACTTGTTCTATGACTGCTCCTTGGCTTGATATACAATAGGAGGGTCAAATTGTGTCTCCAACTATACCAACACTCTAATTGTCTCCATTCTGTCCTAGGATATACTTTTTAAAAAATATGAATTATTATGATTTTTCCTTAGATTTCCTGAATTTAGCTTGATCTAGTGCTTTCTTATTGTCTTTGATAGATTTGTTGTTAGGGAGAGTAGGACTTTAATGTTTACTTGTAATCAGCCATCCTTTGTGGTCTTCTCTGGAGAATGTAATTATTCAAAGTGATTTTCTAAGATCTTTGCAAATAGAAGCATAGCTAGAATATACACAGAGAACATTTTGGGAAGGCCAAATGTCTAGATTTTCAGAAAGTATAAGAGAATAGTGTCAATATACTAACTGTCTATACTGTTTTCCTTATTGATTTCTTCATCCTGTCATTGTCTTCCTTTATCCTATCATTGCCACCACTGCTGGACCAGGGCCTAATCACCTCATTCTTGGATTATTACAATAGTTTCATGTTCTATGTCCATGACTCAAATGTCTCCTCGCAACAGTACACCTTCATCTTCCTTAAGTGTAGGTCTGAACATTGCACACCCTATTCAATAAACTTTAATGCCGCCAATGTCCTCCAAGATTAATATTAAAGATATAGATAGATGTACATATATATATTATAGATAGATAGATAGAAATATCTTTACAAACGATGATATACTATATAAAGATTAGTTTTCTTGTTATTACTGTTTCTATGAGGAGGGGAAATATACTAGAGGTTCCCAATGTCTTAGTACAGTTTTAAACCATTAAAACTTAAAACTAAAGTAAAATTTTTGGAACGGATTTTATCTGAAGAATTTTGCAAAATGAAAAGTGTTATATAAGTGTTAGCTTTGTTGCTGATGATTTTTAATTATTATTATTAATATTAATCTGAATCTGGCCTCAGACATATACTAGCTGTATAACCCTGGATAAGTAACAACCCTCTTTGATTCAATAATAAATGTAAATGTAACCTGAGCTGGAGAAGAAAATGGCAAACCACTCTAGTATCTTTGCCAAGAAAACTCCAAATGGTGTCACAAAGAGTTGGACATAACTACATACAACTGAACAAAAGCAATAGCAACAATGATGTATATATGCATATAAGATAGATATATGTATGTATAGAGGCATATACAGAAATATACATATCTGCCTATGAACACATTTAATCATCTTATTATCAGTCTTCTAAAACTAGCTTTCAAACAATACACCAAGAATACAAAGTCACTTCCATCCCATGATAAAGTAGGTTTTAAGGAATTAGTATAGCAGTACTATTAGTTTTAGGTTATTTTCTTCTTCTGTCACTTCAAATAAATGATTTTTGTTTTGTATTGATTTCATTCAAAAGAGGTGGAAATGGCCAAAAAAAAAAAAAAAGACTGTGATCCAAGTTGGATAGATTGATCTTGATCAATCAACAAGCATCATTACCATCAACAAATATTTATGAAGTCCTGATGTCAGGATAAGCAGTGCCTCCCTTATGGATATTTATGAACATTATTTTTATGTAAGCTTTGCAAAGTATCTACAATTCCAAGCTTAGAAACATGAAAGTATAATTAAAATGCATCACTAAAGACAAGAAACAGACAAATGAATTTTATAATTTATATTCTTTAAACATTTATAGGCATGCTAAAATGAACAAAGAGATATCACTCAAAATTAATCATTATCACCTTCGATGTAACTTTTTATGCTACTTTTGAAAAAAATCCCTCTAACTAATCACATGCTGTAAATTATTCAAAGCTAATTATAATTCACCACAAGGTGATGTCTTAACTTCTAGGACTGAATTTTTTTTTTTAAGAGGTTTAAAGGAGAATATTTTAAGCTAATGAAAAATTATTCAGAAATCATTATTTATAGTGAAATTGAAGTGACAAATAATTCAAACATAATGATACATACTTATGACTCCAAGTTTTGAGGACTGGACATATGATTTCATTGAACTATGGAATTCACAGGTGATGAAACTCCTCTGTCAATGTAGAATGGTATCTTTTCTGAAATTTATAGCTTTATGAAGTTGCCCAGCACATTGAAACACTAAATAATTTGCTCAGAATTACACAGTCATTAGATATCAAAAGCAATATTTAAATCTTCATCTCCCCAGATTTGAAGACACTTCTCTGCCTACTATCCATTACCACCTAGTGTCATTCCTTTGGGATACATTTATAAGGAATGTAAACAAATATTTATGAAATCCTACCTTTAGAATTATAAGTGTGTCAGATGTCATTGAATTCAACCACTTCATTTTACTGAAAAGAAAACTAAAGTTGAGAGAATTTTCATGATCTGGCCCAACTTCAAAGAGGTTGTAAGTCAAGATTTGTATGAGGTATGGTAGCATGCAAACAATTTTGAGTCTGACGGCTGAGTGACCCTGGGTGGCAGGTTTGTTTGTTGCGGTATTTTGGGGATTCTATCCCACCCAAATGCCAGAGGAAAAAAAAAAAACTCCTACAAAACCATCAGTTTTTTTTTTATTAAATATCACTTTAACATGAATATTTTCACATTTATGTGTCAAGATTGAGAAGAAATAGATACAGGGTGAAAGGGGTATATCAAGACCCAAAATATGGTAAAACAGCCTGAGGAAGTCCCTCACCAGATTGACTAGATTCTCTATAGGAAAGCTACAGAGAAAATTATCAGAAATCCCAGAGCATAAGAAGGCTTGAATAGGCTGCAATCTTTACTGGCAGAAGGCATAATCTCCTGTGTGTGAAACATAAGTGTAATTAGGTTTTGATGTCATTTAGGTGCTGAAGAAATCAGCAAAAAGAAACAGTTGCACAATAAAAGCAAAAGAGAAATGAGAAAGAAGAAGAGGCACAAAGATGTCCTTGGATGTTTGTGGGGTTTTTTGGGGGAAAAAGCATATTTAAGGATATAAGAGCTGGTCATTAGACCAATAAAAGTCAACATGGGTATGCTGAAAAAAGGAATGTAACATGAGAGCTAGATTAGCCATTCAGTGTGATAATCAAAGCACTTTAAAGAAAGATGGTGCAAGTGAAGACTCTCTGTGTGAGAAGTAGGAAGTATTTACACTGGGATTGAGATCAACTGAGCATGGAAATAGGTGGGGTGTAGCTAAGGTTCAAGGCAGTAGTTTAAGACACAAGTTCATTACCACTGAACACTTGGATAATACCTTTGTTTAAAATCTCTCTAATTTACAGCATATCCCAGAACACACAATTTTCTGAGGAATAAACCAAACACATAAATAAAACAAACACAAGTCAAAAAGAAATAGCCAGGGGTCGACAACCAGGAACAACTGATCCTAGTAGCTGAATTATAAGGCTTTACTTACCTTTATTTCACTTCTGCCAAGACATAGCTCAAATGTCCCAACAAATTACAACAAAAACTGCCTTCTGAATAGTGGTAATGCAAAGATTTTTTTTTTTAACCTAGTGAAGACAAGAAGAATATTGTGTCACTGATACGAAGATGAGGGTTATATTTTCAAAATGAGATAATCAGTTCATATTTTAACAAACTGAATTTGACATGGCCTCGATATCCCTTGAGGGCAAGGATTTTTTCCTCTCTGTAGTGTGTCAAGTAGAGTGCCTTGCACATAGTAAGCTTCTAATAAATGGTTATTGAATTAATGAGGATCTCACATTGCTGACATTCAAATTCTATCATAGTAAAGACATTGCTATCCTTAGGCTACCTTTGCCATTTATGGGTCTGATTTTGAACTTAATCAGAGTTCTTGGACTACTGGATTAATTACAATGCCAGTTATAACACATGTAGTTCTCCACATACCATATTGACATTGTGTAGTGCTCTGAGTAAATAGCTCCTGCGTTGCATTTTTAACCCATTAACCAACTCCCTAAATTAATATTTTAAGGGACCTTTCATTTCATCAATGTGGTAAGTCTATATAGAGGAATATCTTTTAACTTTTATTCTTAGAGATCTGGAGACTTAGAAAAGAAATGAGAACTGCTCCTGACCACAAAGCTAGTTACTGTTGGCAGCAGGATTTTAAACCAGAACTCTCTACACAAATTCCACCATTCTCATCATTTTCATCATGCTGCCTCTAAATGATTCTTAAACATCTTTAACAACATTGAGCTCAACAAAAATGAAACAAACAAGCAAAAATAATCAAATTCAAGAAGGGAAAGTCCTATGAATTATGTGCAATAATAAGCACAATTATTGAGGAATGAGAGACTCAAACCAGGGATAGTGGTGGCAATGAGACACAAAGAATAATGCAGGAGAGAAGGGGAAATGACAAAAGAGAGACTAGAGCTATTTTGGGTGCTACAAATTACTAGGCTTGTACTATAGAGCATGGGGGTGAGGGATCATCACTGCCTTCTTTTAAATTACACCTGGAATAGTGCATTCAGCTAAGGGCTCCTCTGCCAGCAAGATGTATACAACTTGGAAGGAATTCATGGTTGTGAAAGAAAAATGATCCAGAGAATGGAGGCAGGATTAAAGCAGTAAAAAAATATATATAGCTTGGCTAAGCAATGATGAATGGGGAAGATAATAACAGTCTATGAATATTTCAAAACTATAAACACAAAAAGAGATAGGAGAAGCATGTAACATGGTAGAGAAGGTATAATTAGGAGAAATGGGACTAAATTAAGGAAATGAAAACTTAGGCTAAATTATGAGGAAAAACTTACTGGAGGGGTAGAAGAGATGAATAGATAATGGATTAGCCTTAAGAACGTAATGGGAGTTTAGTACATTTTTATATAAATCAAAATCTGGATTCCAAGGATGAAATGCACATTACATGGATTCATTGGTTCTTCTCTTAGTTCCTTTCAATCAGTATTTTGGGCAACCAGATTGCATAGGTTAGAAAAGCACAATCATCTGGTTAATATAGTATATGAAGGAAAGGGGCAGTGAGTGATGTTTTGCTTAATTACCTAGTTTGGGAGAAAGGAGAGAAATATTTCTAAATGATACTGATTCATACTCACCTCTTTATATTGGCTTCAGTGTAGAACAGACGTTATTGAAATGTGTAGTTTGCTTTCTTTTTTATAATGCCCTAATTTGAAGATCAAAGAAAAGATCCTTTGATTTAGAACTGGAAGACAGCTGAGAGGTCATTTAGTCAAACCCTCTCTTCTTTCATTTCATCTCAGGATGAATCAATCAGGACACAGAAGTCTCAAGAGATTAATGAACACCAAAAGTTACTCAAGTAGTAAGCATCAGCTGGAATTTTAAAGATACTTGATTATATTTTTATTTAGCTGTCAGCTTCATTCTCTCTTCCAAAGTCATCAAAATCCAGTGGCAAGACAAGAAAACAACAAATAGACTGGGATCCAGTGGATGACCTTTGTATCTTTGATATCTGACCAAAATTTAACTACTCCATAGCACCTGAGTCAGTTATTATCATGGACTTTGGAACAAATTGTTCTCATCCACCCATTATGCTGAAAGAAGTTTTCACATGCTTAGGGTTTTATTGATTACATCATAAACTTTCCAAAAGCATTATAGGTTTGACTTTCATAAAATAAAAATGGAACTTGAATCAAAATGAACCTGGATTTAAAAAAAAAATCAAACTTTATTCTGGAATCTGAGTAGCAGTCATATCTTGGGAAGAATTGTTTTTTTGTTGTTGACACATTATTGTTTTTAGCCCTCAATATCCTGCTACGTTTCAGAAACATAAAACAGGGCTGTTGCATTTTTCTTGTAGTGTTGTAAGTGTTCTTTTGGGAGCTCAATGGGGTTCAACACATTTTTTCTTGTGGTATTGTAAGTGTTCTTTTTTATATATGTTGAAACATAATAAAATAGTAAAATGGAAAAAAAAAGTCAATAAAATCTTATATGTAGGGGCAGTGCCAAAATTAAGGAGTAGAGAAAGCAGTAAGCCAGGCCCTCCCAACATTATCCTCAAAACAATACTAAAATAGCACCTCAAATTGATTTCTTGGAAAGCAGAGTCAACCAAATGTCAGAGGAAGACACTTCCACTCCCAGACAACTTAAGAGTTTGGAAAGAGGGATCTCTGACATGTAGTAGAAGCTGACCTGAAGCTTATGTGGATGAAACACCAGTGGTAGGACTACAAGGTGGCAAAAGAAAAGAAAATAGCTTTGAGACTACTAAGCCAGAGATGGTAAGGGGATCAGGGAATCCCTGTGCTATCACTGGATGCAGGACCAGAAACCATTTGGCAATTGTAATGCCTATACAGAGATCTGGGTCATAGTTCAAGGGGGAGAGGAAACACTGTAGGGCAACCATTTGACAGCTCTGTTAGCTATATTCATTCCTGGGTTATAGTTAAATGGAAAAGGCGAGCACCTTTTGTGAAGAAAAAGTGGAAGCCCTGAAGGGCTATATTTCTTCTGGTCCCAAGGAATCAGAGATATTTGGAAGCACTATCAATTGTAATCCCTAGGGATGAGGGACCCTTCTAGGGTGAGGATCAGAATGAACACCAGAAGAATAGTGACTACACCTTTCCCCAAATCATACCACTTTGGAAGCACTGAAAACATTCAAACTCCTAGAAATAACACTGACAATAACAGTGTGAAAAAGCATAAAGTTTCAGAAAATAATCCTACATTCTCTCCCCTTCCCCAGCTAAGAACAGGAACCAATATTAACATAAAGTTCCATGTAAAGATATAGGATGGAAAAATGATCAAACAGCAACAATAATCAATGAGAATAAAATAAAAAGTAAAATAAAGCAGATCGTGAAACTTTATTTTGCTAACAAGGAAGTTCAAGACACAAAATCAGAAAAAAAAAGTCAAAAGATCTATAATCAAAGCCTCACACACAAAAAAGTAGTGTGAATTTAAAGCAAGCCCAACAAGATTTCTTAGAAAAGCTAAAAATTCAGGGCGGATCCAAGATGGCGGAGTGAAAACAAGGACTCACCTAAGCTCCTGGACAAACTCCTCTGGATACATCTGAAAGGAGAATCTGACCAAACTTTGGAGGTGCAGAATCCAGTGGGTGACAGACTTTGATAGATTTGGAGCCCAGGTTAGACTGGAAGGTCCACGGGAAGGATCTGTTCCACGGGGGTGAGCCCCCAGCACACAACACAGTGTGGTCAGCGCAGCGGGCGGAAGGGACCTGAGAAGCCTGAGGAGCAGCGGGAGGAACCAGCTGAGCAGGAGATAAGCCAAACCGAGCTGGTGAGAGCTGCTGAGCGCCAGATATCAGCACAGCAGTCCTTGAAACCTTCAGCCTGAAGACTAAACTTTGATTGTGTGGGGATATGGTCCACTGGGACATGGAAACTGGCTTGTACCAGCTCATGAAAGCCAACTGTTAAATATTCAGTGAAAGCATTTAATCTCTAAAATAAGCAAATGCCACAAATGAGGGCTCAATTTATTATTCTGTTGATTGTCTAGACTTAAGAAAGTGATGGAAAATATGTTAAAAATTTTTCCTGGGAGAGTCACTTACCAGCACAATTCTAGATATGGGGTTGAAGGAGCACTGACAATAGTCTTGCGAATTAATTCCCCCTATTTTTAAAAAATAAATTTTATCAAAACTTTCCTTGACAACTACAAGTATTCAAATATTAAAACAGAAACAAAAGGAAAGAACAACAAAATAAATATTCAAATATTCAAGTGGCTCAGTAATCTCACATGTGCGGGTATTTTAAATTTTACAGAACCACAAAGAATGGTATGTATTAATTAGTTATTTGACTCTTTTAATTTTTATCACAGTGACAGTTGTACCATATTATTTTTGTTTTTACAATCTTTTTTTGACAATTTTATAGATAAACCTGTAGCTATCAAAAAAAAAAAAAAGAAAAGAAAAGCTAAAAATTACTTTCAAAATCCAATAAGAATTTTACAGGAAAAAAATTAGGCAAAGAAATGAAAGCAAAGTAAGAAAACTGTAAAAAAAAAAAAAAAAGAAAGAAAGAAAAAGGAAAATCAACAACTTGTTAGAAGAAGAAGAAAAAATTGAAAAAAATAATAGCTTAAAAACAGAATTGGTCAAATGGTAAAAGAGGTACAAAAATTCTGAAGTAAAAAAAAAAAAAACTTCTAAAAAAAGGATTATTACGTGACTGGTGATGAAGAAGACTAAAATATACATCCAAAATAAGACAACAAAGTAAAAGCTCCTGTATCTAAAGCCTTCAAGAAAAATAAGAATTGGTCTCTAGACAAGAAGAGCTCAAAAAGAATTTTGAAAATAAGGTAAGAGAAGAAGAGGAAAACTTAGGAAGAAAAATAAGAGTGATGCAGCAAAATCATGAAAAACAAGTCAACAGCTTGCTGAAGGAGACCCAAAAAAATGCTGAAGAAAATAACACCTTTAGAATTAGACAAACTCAAAATGCAAAAGAGATCCAAAAATAGTGAATAGAAGAATGCCTTAGAAAGCAGAATGGGTTAAATGGCAAAAAAAGTCCAAAAGCTCACTGAAAAAAATCATTCCTTCAAAATTATAATGGAGCAAGTGGAAGCTAATAACTTTATAAGAAATCAAGAAATTATTAAGGAGAACCAAAAGAATAAAAAAAAAATAGAAGACAATGTGAAGTATCTCATTGGAAAAACAATTGACCTGGAAAAATAGATCCAGGGGAGATAATTTAAAAATTATTGGGCTACCTGAAAGTCACATTACAAAAAAAAAAAAAAAAGGTAGACAATATCTTTCAAAAAATTATCAAGGAAAACTGCCCAGATATTCTAGAAAGAGAGGGTGAAAACTGGAAAAAACTCCACCTATCACCTCTGGAAAGAGATCCCAAAAGAAAAATGCCTAGGAATATTATAGCCAAATTCCAGAGTTCCCAGGTCAAGGAGAAAATATTACAAGCAGCCAGAAAGAAACAATTCAAGTATTGTGGAAACAGAATCGGGATAACACAAGATTTAGCAGCTTCTACACTAAGGAATCAGAGGGTTTGGAATAACCTAGAGGTTAAAGGAGATAGGATTAAAACCAAGAATCACCTACCTAGCAAAACTGAGTATAATACTTCAGGAGAAAAAAAATGGAATTTCAATGAAATAGAGGACTTCCAAGATTTTTGTTGAAAAGACCAGAGCTGAATAGAAATTTTGACTTTCAAATACAAGAAGCATGGAAATGTAAATAGGAAAGAGAAGCCATAAGGGACTTATTAAAATTGAATTGTTTACATACCTACATAGAAAGATGATATTTTTAAATCATGAGAGCTTTCCCAGCATTAGAATAGTTGGAGGGAATATATATGTGTTTGTGTGTGTGTCTGTGTATGTGGGTATATGTATATATAAATATGTATATGTATGTGTGTATGTATGTATATGTACATATACACATGTGTGTGTATATGTATGTATATATACATATATACACACACACAGAGACAGAGAGAGAGCACAGGGTGATCTGAATATGAAGGAATGACAACTAAAATATAAAATTAAATGTTGAGAGGAATGCACTGGAATAAAAAGGAAGAGGTAGAATGTAGTAAATCATCTCACATAAAAGAGGCAAGAAAGAGCTTTTACAATGGAGGAGAGTAAGGAGAAGGGGGGAGGGAATAATATACACACTCAATTGGGTATATGAGTTTCTTACCCTACAGGAAAGGAGGGGGGAAGAGGACAAGAAAGGAGGAATAATAGAAGGGATGACAGATGGGGGAAAGTGTAATTGGAAGCAAATACTTTAGTAGAGGGACTGGTCAAAAGACAGAATAGAATAAATGGAGGCTGGGACAGGATAGAGGAAAATATAGTTAGGCTTTCACAGCATAACTGTTATAGAAGTGTTTTGCATTACATACCTGTATACCCTATATTGAATTACTTGTCTTCTCAATGAAAGTATGTGGGGAGGGGGAAAGGGAGAGAGGGTGAAACTCAAAGCTTTAAAAATAAATGTTAAAACTTCTTTTTATATGCAACTAGGAAATAAGATATATAAGTAATGAAGTATGAAAATTTATCTTGCCCTACAGGAAAATAGAAGGGAAGGGGATGAGATGACAGGGAAGAGGAAAGGGTAGTCAGAATACATGCTGCTCTGGGGTGGGGAAAGGGGGGAGAAAGGGAGAAATTTGAAAATCTGTGGTAGGGTATGCCGAAAACTGAAAATAAATAAATAAATGTAATTACAAAAATGAAATAAAGTAGAGGGCAGAAACTGACCTCCCAGAACAAAAAAAAAAAACAAACAAACAAACAAACAAAAAAAAAAAAAACACAGAATAGGTCAAATGGGGAAAAAGAGGTACAAAAACTCATTGAGCAAAATAAAAATTAGAATTAAGCAAGTAGAAGAAAATGACTACAGGAGAAATCAGGAAACAATAAAAAATTCAAGAGCAGAAAAATTATACAAAGGTGAGAAATCTCACAGGGAAGACAATTGTCCTGGAAAACAGATCAAGGAGAAATAATTTAAACATTATTAGATAACCTGAAAGCCATGACAAAAAAAGAAGCCTAGATAAAATGAAAGCACAAGAAGAAAAGTATTACAATGTAATTAACAGTCTGATGAAAAAGGCACACATATTATAAAGAAAATACTTAGAAGATATGGGTATAAGATGAATTTGAGGGAATGACATAATGTATCCATAAGCACCCCAACATACACAGGGGGACTTGCTTTCCCAGGTTCTTAGATCTGCATTCATAAAAGGAAAGCAACTTTCAAGGGGTTAGCAATCACTTTAATTAAGTATATGTATCATTCCTTTAACATGGTATATATCATTCAGTTAGTTCAGTGAGTCAACACCCTGAATTTCAAAGAAAATACAGAGAAATCAAAAGATCGACAGACATAACTTCCTCTGCCTGAATTCAAAGACACTTGGACCCCAACTGTCTGACTCTCATTACCAGAGAGGGAAGCACAACATCTGTGTTCTCAAAGCCAGGGGCTCCTTAGATGCTTCCCAGAATCCTCACCTGGCACTCAACCCTTCTTATCAAAAACTAAGCCCCAAAGTAAAACCTCAATTCAAAGTATTTATACCTTTTTTTAGAGCAGAGGGCACCACAACCCTTTTACCTCAATAGAAAAAAGCAAAAGGTAACTGGGACCCCTCCCCCTTTCCAAACAACTCCCTTAATCAAGCCTCCATTATAGACAGGCCCATCAGTGGATGGGAAAGATCTTTAATTGCATTAAAAAAATAGCAATACAAATATGTACACTGTTTCTAGTTAAAGAAATTTGTTTCTGTACTTTACTCCTTGTAAAGACTCTTGACTGATAAAGGCAAGATTCAATCAGAGGCACTGGATTATACTAAAACAAAAACAGCAAAAGATCATATTTTGATTGCCATCACACATAAAAGTAATTAAGGGATGATAAAGGAGTACGCTGAATGCAGAAGGAATTGAGAAGTAAAAGGGGGCAAATTATTTGACATGAAGAGGCTTGTAAAATCTTTTACAGTGAAGGGAAGGATGGGAGGGTTGGCAATCAGCATCCCCTGAAACTTATTTTCATCAAAGAGGTAATAATACACATAGTGAGTCAAATAAAGAAATCTATTTTATTAGATATGAAAGTCGGAGGGGAAATCAAAAGTGAGGATGGAGGTGGACTGATAGAAGAGAGGGGAGAACAAGGAAAGCAGTAGACAGAAGCTAAACAACTCTGAAGAGGGAAAAGGTGACAGAAGAGAGGACAAACAGAAAGAAAATAGGGTGGAGAGAAATACACAGTAATCATAGCTGTGATTGTGAATAGGATGAACTCTCTCATAAAATGGAAACAGTTAGCAAAGTGGATCAAAAACCGAATCCTACATTATGTTGCTTACAAGAAACACTTAAATCAGAGAGCCACACAGAGAGTAAAGGTAAAGGGCTGGAGTAGAGTGTATTATGCCTCAGCTGAAGTAAAAACAAAAAAACAAAAAAACAAAAAACAAAAAACAAACAAACCGGGGTACTAATGCTGATCTTAGACAAAGTAAAAGTAAAAATAGACCTAATTTTAAAAAGATAAGGAAGGGGAACTACATCTTGCTAGAAAGGTACATAGGTAATAAAGCAAAGAAATTAGAAGAGGAAGGAACAGTCTACTTGTCAGATCTATGGGGAGAGAAAGAATTTATGACCAAAGAAGTTCTAGAGAACATTATGAAATGCAAAATGGATAATTTTGGTCATATTAAGTTGAAAGGCTTTTGTACAAACAAAACTATGGAACCAAGATTAGAAAGAAAGCTGAGATCTTTACAACAGGCTTTTGCTGATAAACGCCTTATTTCTCAAATATATAGAGAACTGTTTCAAATTTATGAGAATACAAGCCATTCCCCAATTAAGACACAAGCAAAAGATATGAAAGGGCAGTTTTCAAATGAAGAAATCGAAGATATCTATGGGCATGTGAAGAAGTGCTCTAAATCACTTTTGATTTGAGAAATGAAAATTAAAACAACTCTCAAATATCACCTCATACAAATCACATTGGCTAATATGATAAAAAAGAAAAATGATATATGGTGGAGAGTATGTGGGAAAATTGGGACACTAATGCATTCTTTGTAAAATTGAGAATTGACTCAGTCATTCGGGAGAGCAATTTGGAACTGTGCCCAAAGGGCAACCACATAGTACATACCTTTTGATTCATCAATACCACTATTAGTTCTGTATCCCAAAGACATCATAAAAAAGAAAAGGTATACACAAATGCAAAAATATTCATAACAATCTTATTTATGACTGCAAAATATTAGAATTTAAGGGGATGCTCATCAGTAGTATACGAATGTAATGGAATAATATGGTGCAATAAAAAATGATGAACGTGCACATTTCAGAAAAACCTGGAAAGACTTGTATAAACTCAGGCAAAGTCAAATGAGCAGAACCAGGAAAACATTAAACCCAGTATCAGCAACATTGTGTAATGCCCAACTATGAATGACTTGGCTTTTCTCATTAATAAAATGATCCACGACAATTCTGAAAGTCTTATGATGAAAAATGTTATCTCCCACTAGAGAAAGAACTGATGGAGTCTAAATGTAGTTGAACATACTTTTTAACGTATTTTTTTTCTTTTTTTTTGAGGTGGTTGTATTTTAGTTCACAACATAACTAACACAGAAATAGGTTTTGCATGACAACATATGTATAGCTATATCAAATCATTTGCCTTTTCAAGAAAAGGGAATGAGAGTGAGAAAGGGAGAGTATTTAGGACTCAATTTTTTTTTAAAATAACATTAAAATTGTATTTTACAGGTAAATGGGAAAAATAAAATATTAAGTTTTTTTTAGAGGCTAGATAACATCTTTCACAAAATTATCAAGGAAAACTGCTCAGATATTCTAGAACCACAAGATAAAATGGAAAGAAGCCACCAATCACATCTTGAAAGAGATATTAAAATGAAAACTCCCAGGGATATTATACCCAAATTCCAGAGCTTCTAGGTAAAGGGGAAAATATTGTAAAAAATCAGAAAGAAACAATTCAAATATGGTGGAGTCACAGACAGGATAACACAGGATTTAGCAGCTTTTATATTAAAGGATCAGAGGATTCTGAATATGATATTCCAGAGGGCAAAGGAATTAGGATTACAACCAGAATCACCTATTCAGCAAACTGAGTATAATCATTCAGGGGAGAAAAATGGATATTCAATGAAATAGAGGACTTTCAAGCATTCTTGATGAAAAAACAAGAGCTAGATAGAAAATATGACTTTCAAATACAAGACTCAAAAGAACCATAACTTCAGAAGGTTAAACTATTTATATTCCTACAAGAGAAGATGATACTTGTAAATTCTAAGAACTTTGTCATAATTAGGGTTGTTAAAAGGAGTATATGTAGACAGAGGGCACAAGTGTGAATTGAATATGAAGAGATGGTATTTTTAAAAAAATAAAATTTAGAGGTGAGAGAGAAATGTACTGGGAGAAAGGGAAAGGGAGAGGTAGAATGGGGTAAATTATCTAATAGAAAAGAGGCAATAAAGAGCTTTTATAGTAGAGGGGAAGAGGATAGGTGAGAGGCAGGGAGTGAACCTTATTCTCATCAGAATTGGTGCAAAGAGAAAATACACACTCAATTGGATATGGAAATCTATCTTACTCCACAGGAAGGTAGGAGGGGAAGGGTATAAGAGAAGATAGAAGGGAGGGCACTTTGGGGGAGGGGGTAGTCAGAGGCAAAGCACTTTTGAAGAGGGACAGGATGAAAGAAGAGAGAGAATACTATAAATCAAGGCAGAGGGTAAATAAGGTGGAGGGATATACAGTTAGCAATAGTAACTGGGAAAAGATAATTTGAAGAAAGTTACTTTGACAAAGTTCTTACCTCTCAAATACACAGAAAACTGATTCAAATTTATAAAATTAGGAGATATTCCCCAATTGATAAATAGTGAAGAGATAATGAGCAGTTTTCTGATAGAGTAATCAAAACTATCTGTGGCCATAAGAAAAGGGGCTCCAAATCACTATTGAAACAATATATTAATTGAAATAATTCTGAGGTACTACCTCATATCTATTAGATTGACTAATGAGACAGAAAGGGAAAAGGACCAATGTTTCAGGGAATATGGGTGAGGGGAGACATTAATGCACTGTTGGTAGAATTGTGAACTGATAAAACCATTTTGTAGAGCAATTTGGAACTGTCTCCAAAAGGCTATAAAACCAAGCATGTCCTTTGACCCAGCAATACCACTTCTAGGTATGTATCCAAAAAAATAAAAATAAAAATGCAAAAAGGAGAAAGGATATATATGTATAAAAATATTTATAGCAACTCTTTCCTGTTGGCAAAGAATTGAAAATTGAGGGGATGCTCATGAATTGGGGAATGAACAAACAAATTGTGGCATGTGATTTTGATGGAATATTATTGTGCTATAAGAAAGGATGATTAGGATGCTCTCAGAAAAACCTGGAAAGATTTACAGGAGCTGATGCAAAGTGAAATGTACTGTATTCAAAGTAATGGCAATATTGTAGGATGATCAGTTGTGAATGACTTAGCTATTATTAGCAGTAAAATAATTCAAAACTATTCTAAAGCATTTATAATAAAAAAGAATGCAATCCACCCGGGGAGGAGGTTTCGGGGGGACTGGTGTTGCCTAAATACAAATTGAAGTATACATTTTTTAAACTGTCTTTGTTTTCCTGAAAGTTTTTTCTACATTTTCATTTCCAACATGGCAATAATGGGAATGCTATCATGACTCCACGTGTACAACTTGCATTGATTTGCTTATCTTCTAAATGAGGGGATGTAGGGAAGAATGAAGGGAGAGAATTGGAACTCAAAGTTTTAAAAATGAATGTTAAAAATTGTTTCTACATGTAACTGAGGAAAAGCAAACTACTAAATAAATTTAAAAAAAAAAGGAAGAAATCTAAATTATTGGTATCAAAAAAAGGAAAAGGGTGAATTTAACATCAATGAAGATTAAGTTAAAGCAATTTTAGGAATTATTTGCCTAATTACATGCCAATAAGTCTGACAATCTAAATGAAATGAATATATTTACAAAAATATAAATTGCTCAGATTAACAAAGGAGGAAGCAGAATGTTTAAATAACACCACCTGAGAAAAAGAAATTGAACGTATCATCAATGAGCTCTCTAAGAAAAAAATCTCCAGATTTACATGAATAGATGAATTTGCAAGTAAATTCCATCAAACATTTAAGGAACAATTAATTCCAATATTATTATATGAAATATTTGAAAAAAAAATTAGGTAAAGAAGGAGTTTTACCAAACCTCTTTAACTGCTACTTAAACTAAAGAGGAAAAATAAAGACAACTATCAATTTTCTTAATGAATATCAGTAGGCAAAAATTAAATAAAATGCTAGCAAGGTGATAATAGCAATATATCTCAAATATCACATATTATGAGAAGGTAGAATTTTTGCAAGGTACAGGTTGGTTGAATATTAAGAAAATTATCAGCATAATTGACTGTCAATTTTAAAAAGCAACAAAAATCATATATCAATAGATGCATAAAAAACCTTCAACAAAATGTAACATTCATTCCTATTAAATACACTGGAAAACCTGGAATGTCAACAGGAGAGGTCTGTTGCATCAGGGTGAGAGAAAAGTTCAGTTCGGCACAACACACGTCAGCACATACCAGCTCTCAGTAAACACAGAACAAGCCTCGGGAGACTGAATCACTGGCAGCTGTGGCAGTTTCTAGACTTCTCAACACGTAAATATTTTTTGATCATTATTCAATTGGGTAATAGCTCTTATTTTTATAATTTTGACTGTACACTGGTCTATGATTGACCACAAACACTCTCTTCTGCCCTGGAACTGTGAAGAGGGTAACTGTTCCACTGTGGCACAGTCTCTAGTATGCTAGTTCTCCTCCTTACTCTGGGACTGCCACCAAAGATTGCAACACAGATCTGAGGATGGGCAAAACAACCAAGTCCTCCTGTCTTAGTGTTAGCAAAAAGACTCCTGTAATCTCCTTGTGGCCAGTTTTTTGATTCCCTTATTATCTGTGGCCTGAGAACTCTGGAAGCGCTGCTGTTGTTGATGATTCAGTAGCTCCCAAAACCTGCGTCTGGTTTCCTGGGGCTAGGGCTGTGCTGGGGCAGCCTGTACTGGACTAGGTTTCTCTCTCACCCTGGTGCAAGAGACCTTTCCTGCCAATCTTCTAAGTTGTCATGGGTTGAAAAAATGTTTCCCTCCATCTTTTTGTGGGTTATGCCATTGTAGAATTTGTTTAGAGTCAGTATTTAAAGGTATATGGAGGGAATTTGAGGTCTCTGTCATACTTGAAAATTTTGACTTCACCTGCAATTAGTCTTCTGAAGAAAAATCAAAACTATTAATTATTAATCATTGTTGTTGTTTAGTTGTTCAGTCATTTCTGACTCTATAACCCCATGAACCATAGAATACCAAGCCCTTTTATCTTCTATTATCTAAGGAGACTATCTAAGCTTATGTTCATTTCTGCCATGGCACTATTTATCCATCTTATCTTTACATATTGATGAATTTTATATTCATCCTATCTAGAAGACTCTCAAAAGTGTTTTCTAGCACCACAATTCAAAAACATCAGTTCTACAGCACTTAGCTTTCCTCATAGTCTAACTCTCATAGTCAGACATTGTGGCTATTAATTTCATGGATATTGTCACTATGTGCAGTGCTCTTTGAGCTCAAGAATATAAAATTTGACATTGCTTTCACTTCTTCTCCCTCTATTTGCCAAGAAGTTACATAGCCAGTTACTGTAATATTAATTTTTTTTGATTATGTTAAGCTTTAAGACAGCTTTTTCACTCTGCTCTTTTACCATCATCAAGTAACTTCTTAATTCTTCTTTACTTTCTCACATCAGAGTGGTATCATCTGCAGATCTGAGATTATTTGACATTTCTCTTAGAAACCTTAATAATAGCTTTTGATTTATACAGCCTGGCATTTTACAAGAGTACTTTGCATATAAGTTAAACAAATAAGGTAACAATACACAGCTTTGTTGTATTCCTTTTTCTATCTTAAACCAATCAGTTGTTCCAGGTTCAGTTTTAAATGTTGCTTCTTGGACTGCACACAGGTTTCTTGGGAGACAAGTAAAATGACCTTCTACTCCCGTCTCTTTGAGAGCTTACCACATTTTGTTGTGATCTTCCTAATCAAAGACTTTAGTGTTGTCAATGAAACAGAAGTAAATTCTTTCTTCTGAAACTCCCTTGTTTTCCCTATATTCCAGGACATTTTGGCAATTTGGATCCTTTTTCCTCCGCCTCTTTAAAAACCAGTCTGTTCTGGTAATTCTCAGTTCACATATTACTGGTGGTCCACCTGAAGAAATGAGTGAAATTAAAACTATCAGAGTCACATAGAAAAATGCTTTAAATCACAAGTGATTGGAAAAATGGAAATTAAAAAATTTTTATATACTACCTCACACCTATCAGAATGGCTAACACAACACAAAGGAAAAATGACAAATGCTGGTGAAGATTCAGAAAAAGCATTTACTAATTTACTGTTGATACAGTTATAAAGTAATCTAACCATTATGGAGAAACATTTGTAACTATTCCCAAAGGTCTATAATATTGTGCATACCCTTTGACCCAGCAATACCACTACTATGTTTTTATCCCAAAGAGATAAAAGAAAAGGGAGAAATGACATATTTATATTAAATAATTTGAAAAAATATAGCATCTCTTTTTGTGGTTCAAAAGAACTGGAAATTAAGGGTGTGTGCATCAATTGGGGAATAGCTGAACAAGTTGTGGTACAGGATTATGATAGGAAACTATTGTGTTATACGAAATGATGAGCAGGTAACTGTAAGAAAAACATAGAAAGACTGACATTAAGTCATGCAAAGTAAAGTGAATAGACCCACGAGAGTATTCTAAACAGTGATAAAAATACTCTAATGATAATCAATTCATAATCAGCTGTTACAAGGCAATTCCAAAAGACCCATGATAAAAGATGAGCTCCATATTTACAGAGAGAATGATGAACTTTGAATGCAGAGTGAAGAATACTTTATTTCAATTCCTTTATTTTTATTGTTTTGTGTATGTTTCCTTTGCAACTTGGCTAATATGGAAATATGTTTTATGTGACCACATTTGTTCTCATTATCATACTGTTTACCTTCAAAAAGAGAGGGAAGGTTCAGTATGGAGGGAGAAAATTTGTAACAATTTTTTTAAATGTGTGTTAAAAACATGTATATGTAATTGGGAAATATTTAATCAAACTAAAATATTTTTTAAAAAGGTAAATTATACACTGAATTATTTCAAAGCAAAATAGCTAATATACTGAAGGAAACCATCTGTATCCTGTCTTTCTACCAAGAAGCACTTTGTGTATAGAGTTTAATGATCAGGGCTAATCTATGAATGTAAGAGAGGAAAAGACTTGTCATAGAATAAATGCCATCCCTCCCCACAGATTTCTATCTACCTATTCTAAAAACAGAAGCAAAACATGGTTCAATTAAACTATATCATGATAACTCCAAGATAAAGGTATAATTGTTTTTGGCATAAACCAAGAGCATGAAAATATTTTCTAAGTTGCATGAAAAGTAATGTTATTTGTCATCATGTAGACCAAACTACCCACTGATTTACTAAAAGTTTTACTTACTCAATCGTTTTTGGTGGATGAACACAGAAATGCCTGTATGAAGGGAGATGGAAATCACAAATGCTTTATTTTTTTCATGTTTTATTGGCTTTTTATGGTTTTTACCATCACTTCTGATTATATTTCTCTTGCCTTCTGAACTGTAGAGACATCACCATTTAACAAAGAACAAGAAAGAATGGGTAGAAGAAAATATGTCAGCAAAAATATCAAATTAACCAAGTCCTGTGTAAGTTTAAGGGTGCTGGGATGCAGAAATAGCGGCATGTGAGTCCTGCCCGAATAAATTAGATCCAAGCCTTCTTTAAGCCAGTGAAAAACAGAGTTTATCAAACATCCACAATACTGGGTACACTCTTAAGAAACCTGAACATTGGATAGATTCTTCAGGAATCTGAGCATTTGTGAAGCTTCTATTATAAGGGAGCCCGAATGAAACTGGGTCAGATTGAATCTGAGCACCTTCATGAAGGCAAGATGGATTTTATATACAGAAAGACTGAGGGAGGGATCTAAGAGTGACCAAGTAGTCTGAGGGTGACTAGAGGAGGAGTCTAGGGAATATCTTGATGGGAGTGGCCAGTAGACTGGTGTAACTAGAGATCAGATGCCAGGAAACATAGGATGGGATTTTGATAGGATCAAGGGTAGGAAGTAGCTGAAGGCTACCTGGAGACAACAGACAATGGAAGTTTAGGGTAATATATCAGTAAGCACCCCAACATAAAAAGGGGGACCTGATTTCATAAGTTCTTAGAACTGCATTCACAAAAGGAAAGATAGCTTTTGAGGGGTTAACAACCACTTTAATCAAGCATATATATCATTTCTTTAACTAAGCACATATACCATTCACCTAATTCAGGGGAGTCAGCACCCTGAACTTCAAAGAAAATATAAAGAAATCAAAAATCAACAGACATGGCTTCTTTGGCCTGACCATCCACAGACAGGTCTAACTGTTAGACCATACATAGTTACCAGAGAGGGAAGCACAGTCATTTGGGCTCTCAAAGCTATGAGGCTCCTTAAGTGGCTTTCCATAGTTCTCATCTGTCTAAACAAACACTTCCAGTCAGTAAGCTCTAAAATAAAACTGCACCTCAGTCTTTATACATATTTTAGAGCCAGAGGGCATCATATCCCTTGAGAACCAGTGCCTCATTAACAAAAGACATGGAACTTCTTACAAATCTTCCCAAGCCCGAAAATGGATGAGAAAGATACTCCTTAATTACATTCAAATAGAGGCATTATACTTCTTGATTATACTAAAACAAAACCAGCAAAAGATACTATTTTACTTGCCATTACAGCTAGGTTAAGGGTAACAGAGATTTGGGCATAGTTATAATAGAAGGCTTATAGTCTCAGAGGACTGCCAAATCAAGAGGGGAGGTTCAAGGATAATTCAACGGGGCTCCCAGAACCTAAACTCCATCATTCTCACATAATATTTAGTGTGACATGCTAATAGTCTCCCTGCCTAATAGTATAAGAAAGGAAGATATATACTCATAGGGCCAGCCTTAGCTGGCATAATTGCACAATACTTAGTTTGATTTTTGTTTTTGTTGGTGGTGCTGTCATTAGTGGCAATGGAAGTGGTCATGATGTTTTTCTTTCTACATTAATTTAATTCTATTAAATAAATATTTGTTGTGTTCCTACTGTGGGCCAGGATTACATTGGTTTTCTTGCTCTGCCTATGAAACTTACAATTTTCCTGAAACACAGATATAAGCATATGAATACTATACTCTAACTTATCCAGTGGCTTTCTATTGCTTCTGGAATAAAACATTAATTAGCCTGTTATGCATTTAAGCACCTTGACAACCTGGCCCTCGTCTATCTTTCCATCTCACTGGATATCACTCCCTTTCTAATACTCTGTGATGCAAATTGTCCTCTCTGTTCCTCACCTATATATGTGCCTTTGCACTGATTGTGTCCTATAATTTGAATGCTCTCCCTCCTCCTCTCTTCCTCATGGGGTTCCTTTCTTCCTTTACTAAAAAAATTCTTCCTGAAGCATTCCTGAACGGCTGATGTCTTTCCTTCCCAATCTGCTTTCTATTTAAGCCATTTGTTTCTAAGTGTATTGATTCAAATTTATATTTGTGTCGTATATACTGTACGGATAAGTTTTTATACTATTAGAAGATAAACTACGTGTGAGTAGACACTGCTTCATTCTTGTATGAGTAGGTCCAAATTAGAACAAGTAATGAATATCTCCCTCAAGTGGTTACGTTATTTTTTATTTATTTATTTTTAACACAGTTTATAACAGATAAAGCAATTCAAACTTTTGGTCAGGTGATACTTCTTTTCAAAGCATTTACAATATGGACCACAAAAGAATTTTTTTTTTTTTATTTAAACATTAACCAGCTGAGACACAAATAATGTTTATGTTGCTAACTGCACAAGCTCTTGACCTAATTGTCTCCACAGTATTACTAAGAATTAAAGGACCCTACTGTATTGTTGTTGGTCTAAAGTCTTATGCCTAATAGCTTAATTTTAGACAACTTTGGATGCTCCCCTGCCAATAATCTATAATTGAATAGATCTGGTATTAAGTTTACAAATCTTTTGACTATAGGAAATTGCCACCAAGAGTAGGGACATTGCAGGGATACAATATCTCCCCAACTTCATGTCAATTCCAGGCAAGATTAGATTATCCACTTGCATTCAGTCAGGCTTCAAGTCTGCCAGGTGTCAGTGGGAAAATTGA
Organism: Notamacropus eugenii; assembly: GCF_028372415.1. NCBI lineage: Eukaryota > Metazoa > Chordata > Mammalia > Diprotodontia > Macropodidae > Notamacropus > Notamacropus eugenii. Next base: position 417,286,641 of record NC_092874.1, read on the forward strand.
GTCAGGAGAATCCCACCTAAGCCCATGCTGAACAGCTGCTCTCCCACCCTTCCCTTGAAATCACCTTATGGAGTTCATACCACCATCTCATCAGCTTACTGGCGTCATGTATTGGAGGCACAGATCGCCTTTTTTGCTACCCATACCTGGAGTTAGACTCAGAAGAACAGTCACTTAATAGTCCCAAATGGTGAGTTCCAATAACCAGGTTTCAAATATGATTATACCTTCACTTTGGCTAAGGAACATCTTTTGAGGCAAGTCTTAAGTGGCTTACTTGCCTTTCTATACATGTTCTAGTTCCTGATTAAATGGCAATCATAAAATCAAATTTACCATTAAAACCTTGACTTTTCCATTGATGGCAAATTTTACCCAAGGTTACCTTCTTCTAGGAAATTTAGACTGAATTTCTTTTCTCCAAACTAAAGATGTCATTGATTTATTCTCAGTAATTAATTCAGTGTATTGTTTTAATACTAATTGCTTTTACTTCACTTTGTACCATGTCCAATTTTTCTCCCTATCACTCCCCTCCCCCTGCTTCCTAATACCTTGCATTCTGATTACTCCTTCCCTCAATAGATCCTCCCCTCCATCACATCCCACCCCTCTCCTATTCACATCTTCTCTCTTTTCTTGCAGGGCAACATAAATTTCCATACCCCATTCCCTGTAGTTCTTATTTCCCGATTATATGCAAGAAAAGTTCTCAACATTCATTTCTAATACTTTGAATTCCAACTTCTCTCCCTTCTTCCTTCCCTCCCCAGCCCCACTAGAAAGGCAAGCAATTCAATACAGACTAAATATGTGTTCTTTTGCAAAAGACTTCCATGATAATTATGTTGTGTAATGCTAATTATATTGCCCTCTGTCCTACCCTCTCTCCCCTTATTTTTCCCCCCTGAAATTGAACTTTTCCCTTCTCTAAAGTGTTTATTTCTAGTGACATCCTTCTCCCATTTGCCCTCCCTTCTAATATTCCCCTCGCTCCACTTGCCTCCTCTCCTACTTTCCTGTGGTATATATAAATTTTCATATCAAATTTAGTGAGCATGTTATTCCCTCCTTCAGCCACATGTGGGGAGAGTAGCTTTCTTTTTCCTCCCTCCCCTTCTCCCTTGTCTCCTCCATTGAATAAGATTTTTCTTATCTATTTTATGAGTTACATCCTGCCCCATTCCATTATTCCCTTTCTCTTCCAGGAATTTTCCCCCTTTGCCCCTTAATTTGTATTTTATTTTTTTTGAGCGTAGATATCATCTCTTCTGATATAACACACCCTGTACTCTCTATCGATCTACGTATATGTGTGTGTGTGTGTGTGTGTGTGTGTATGTACAATCTCTCCAACTACCCAAATACTGAGAAAAGATTCAAGAGTTAAAAATATTTTCTTTCCGTGTAGTAATGTAAACAGCTCAGCTTTAGAGAGTCTTTTATAATTTTTCTTTTCTCATGCTTTTCTTGATTCTCGTCTTGGGAAGTCAAATTTTTAAATACAGATCTGGTCTTTTCCTCAACATGAACTCTTTCAAATCATCTATATTACTGAATGACCATTTTTTCCCTTGAAGTATTATTTTCAGATTTTCTGGGTAGGTGATTCTTGGTTTCAATTCTAGTTCCTTTGACTTCTGAAATATCTCACTCCAAGCCCTTCAATTCCTTAATGTTGAAGCTGCCAGATCCTGTGTTATCCTGACTGTATTTCCACAGTACTCAAATTGTTTCTTTCTAGCTGCTTGCAATATTTTCTACTTGATCTGGGAACTCTGAAAATTGGCCACAATATGCATAGGAGTTTCTTTGTTCGTGTTTCTTTCAGGAGGTGATCAGTGAATTCTTTCAATATCCATTTTGCCCTCTGATTCTATAACATTAGCGCAGTTTTCCTTGATAATTTCATGGAAAATAATGTCTAGGCTCTTTTTTTGATCATGGCTTTCAGGTAGTCCAACAATTTTTAAATTATTTCTCCTGGATCTATTTTCCAGGTCAATTGTTTGTCCAATGAGTTGTTTCACATTATCTTCTGTTTTTTCAAATTTTTAGTTTTATTTACTAACTTCTTGGTTTAAATCATATTCATTCATTTCCCTGAACTCAATTCTCTCTTTCAATGAATAATTTTGTTCAGTGAGCTTTTGAACCTTCTCCTCCATTTGGCTACTTCTGCTTTTTAAAACCTCCTTCTCCTCGTTGGTTTTTTGGATCTCTTTTTCCAATTGAGTTAGCCTCTTTTAAAAGCTGTTATTTTCCTCAGAGTTTTTTTGGTTCTCCTTTAGAAAGCTGATAACTTGTTTTTTAAGATTTTCTAATGCCTTAGCCCATTTTCAGTTCCCTTTAGAGGCAGAAACCTTGACTTGCTCTGACAGTATGCCTTGTTCTTCCTCATCTGAAAGGATGGGGGGAGACACCTCCTCCCCAAGAAAGTAACCTTCTATGGTCTTATTTTTTTTTCCCTTTTTTGGGCGTTTTCCAAACCAGTTACTTGACTTCTGAGTTTCCTCTCCACAACCTCCTGACCTCCAGCTCAACCAAACCAGCACTAGGGTCTGAGATTCAAATGAGCTGCTCCCAAGCCTCAGGGCTTTAGGCAGGGGTGGGGCTGCTATTCAGTGTGAACTTAAGATCAACTGCCCTGGTGGGGGCAGGGCCACCACACTCTGTTCACTTCCTTCAATGGGTTTATGATAAGACCTTCAACAATGGATGTGGGCTACTGCCTTCTTTGGGAGCCTTGTCTGCTGCTGCTTCTACTGTTGCCTTCTGAGGAGACCTGAGTTATGGGGACACCATGCTCCCCTCTTGGCCAGCCAAAAAGACCCTCTCACTGACCATTGGCACCTGTGGGTTGAGGGATCTGCGCTGCTGCTGTAGATTCTCTCCCTGAAGTCTGCTCAGATCTGCTCCTCTCAGTGCTATGTGTCCAAGGCAGGGCTGGACTCTGCTCTGAGTCCGGTGCATAGCAGACCTTTCCCATCGGTCTTTCAGGTCTCTCTGGTACAGAAATCTCCTCCACTCCATTGCTCTATGGCTTCTGCTGCTCCAGAATTTGTTCAGAGTTCTTCTTTACAGGTATTTTATGGGCTGTGGGGTAGGAGCTAGCATATATCTATCTTTCTGCTCCACCATCTTGGCTCTGCCCCTCATCCTGGCTCCTCCCCCCTGGTTACATTATTTTTGTTCACACTGCAAATTTACATTGAATTAAAGTCTGAAACTTTTGTTTTAGTTTTACAGACCAGCCTTAATTCCAAATCACTTTGACTCTCATAGACTAGCCAAAAATAGGTCCCTACTTGGTCATTGTTTGGACCAGGATTGGTTCAGAATGAATGTAAATAGCAATTGTTTCCTTTTTGGTCAAAAATCCTGAGGATCTTCCCATCCCAGACTGATTGTTTTTAAAGACGTTATTCTTTGCCTTTATCATTGAACTGGCATTGACTCAGTCAAACTGAGACTTATTAAACACTTTACCTTAAAAAGACCTACCTTTCACACCCTGGGCTATCTCCAATTATCCTGATATAAATCTGGCCTCTGGACCCAGACTATTCCTGAGGAGAAAGTGAGACTGGTGACTTCCACAGTCCTCTCTTACTTAAATCCAGTTCACTTACATGACATGGCATCACCTCCTTATGTCAAGGCTTCACCTCTTGATATCGTGGTCCTGTTCTAGAATAAAAGACAAACAACAATCACCATATTTTATATAATTATAAATTTAAATAGCTCCAATTGAAATATATTTTATCACTTCAGTGAATTCATTATTCTAATTAACTGAGAAATAGTTTTATTTGTATTCTTAGTACCTGGCACTAAACAATAGTGGGTACTTAATAATGCTAGTTGAATATTGTATAAATCTTCCTTCACTTCTCTGTATCTTCATTTTCAACATTTTCTTAGAGTATGGCAATTTTTCATAATATATACATACCACAATCAGCTTAATGACTGACATATGTAAATTAGTTCTCAGTTATTTGCTACTATATAAAGGTTTTATGGCTATATTGATTTATATTTATACATTTTTTCCTCCATTTTTTATATTTTACCTGCTTTGGGGTTTATGTTAATTGTTGGATCAAACATAACCTCTTTCAAATGAATTTTACAGTTAGGTCACTGCAAATATCTGCTACTTATTCCTAAGAAATAAATCATTATTATTTTTAGGAAAACTAATATGATAAAACATTTTTTCATCCTACTGCATTTTAGAAAGAACTTTCTTGAAAAAAATACTGTGGCATGGGTAATGTCAATTTATTATCTTCATCTTAGAGATGAGGAAACACGCTTAGAGAGATGAAGTGCTTGTGTTTGGTCAGATAGCTAGTCAGAGTAAGAGTCTGGATGTGAACTTGTTCTCCCCTGATTCCAGGTTCAGAGCTCTATTACCTCTTTGGGTAGAGAAATCATATACCTCCCTAAAAGGTTATATTCCCAAAAGATTGCTTGACTATTAGGGAAAAATGTCCTATTCCTTGATCCCACTACAAAGATGAGAAGGAAAATTAAACATTTGCTTACAAATTATTTACAAATTATTGCAAATGTAATAGCTTACAAACATATGTTGTTTTTCTATTTCCTGCATAACCTACAGCTATGGTTGGAAACTTTTTGACTGATAGCTCTTCATCTCATTTAGCCTAACCAAAGTTTTCTAACAGTTTGTCCACCAGCTGTTTTGTCCCTTCCACCTGTTAGAAGTGAGCCCTTCTAACAAGCCCCATACAATGAGAAACATACTCACCTTAAACAAAGAACAATGATGTTGTGAAATCAGGAAAACTTTTATTAATCTTTATGTACATTCCCCCTGAAAGGACAGGGTAGCTTCCCCAGTAAGGTTACAGGACGACTACAACACCAACAGAAAAATGGGGCTTTTTATTTTGCTTTGGATCTCCCATGATACTGTCCCCTGACCATGTGACTTCATGTTCTGCTCTCTGATAGGTCCTTCCCCACACAATTCCTTGGGTCTGAGCATTAGATTCTGACCTCTAACCTGTCCATGCTAGGTCATAATACTTACCACCTAGGAATGTGGAAAACAGAATTTTCTTGCCTTCCACACCCCAAAGTAAATTTGAATGACCATAAAGCTACCTAATTAATTTTTGGTTTGTCTTTTGGCCAGCAACCCTAAGAGTCTTCTCCTCCCAGTTTGATTTTTTTTGTCTTTTTATTAAAGGGCCTTCCCTTGACTCACTTCTTAAAGACACCTCTTCACTGAATGGGCATTACCTCACTCAAAGTGAGAACCTGAAAAGGCCTTAGCCTAAAAGGGCCAAGGTCTCCTGTTGCATCCTGGGCCATCTCCAGTCATCCTGATGTATATCTGGCCATTGCTCCCAGATGCCCTTGAGGAGAAAGTGAGGCTGGTGACCTTGCATAATCCTACCTCACTCAAATCTAGGTCAACTGCAATTCTTGTCATTATCTCCCTAATGTTATGGTCCTCTTCAAGAATGAAGGACAAACACAACCTGTCCCTTCCCCCAATTCACAAATATATGTGCTCTGGAGAACAAACACACACACGCACACACACACACACACACACACACACACCTATTCAGTTGAAATAATAAACACTCAAATTTCCGTGAGAGTTCTATTACTAAAATACAAGTTTTAATGCCCTACACCTGGATGTCCTTCACTTGGTTCTTCATTCTCCCACAGTACTCTCAGGAGCAAGTTACTAGAGTTTAAGTTCCAAGTTTATGCTTTCCCCAAGTTTCTGGGGACAAATGGCAGTGGTCACTAGAGATTTGGACAAGGAAGAAAAAGGAATTGGGAAGGTTCTCAAAACTAAAGTGTTTTGAGGACATTTGTTAGAAGGTTTGTTCAGAGGTGTGGGTGATAAGCACGTATATGATCCCTATTATGTGTCAGTCACTATGATAAACACTTCTTACAATTATTTGTTCCTCACAATAATCCTGTGACGTATGTGCGATTATAATCTCTAATTTACAGGGAAAACTATAAAACAGGAAAAAGAGGCAAATATTGGGTAAGTGCCTGGCCCAGAATCACACAGATGGTAAGCCATCTAAGGGTAGATGTAAGGGGCCCAGAGGGTCCCAGGGGGTGCAAGTCAGAGGCAAAGCCTGTTCCCATGGGAACGGTGCTGACACACACCCTGGCAGAAGCTCTGTGTGACCCTGGAACCTGATGTTCCTGCAGATACCAATGTCCTGTACAGTAAAGTTACAAGTGAGCCTGGGAACCCAGGAACTAGCTGCAGGAACAAGATAAGCTTCCTTCCTTACTGCAGGTGTAAGGATGTGGAATAGTCATGAGATGGTGAAGTAATGGGATGAGCTCAGCATGTATGTGATTGGTGGATCAGCCTTTATAAACCCTAACCCTCAGCTGAATAAAAATTATTGCCTGGATCATCTTGTCTCTGGTCTCCTTCCTTCAGGGCCCACAGATTAGAGGCCCCTTGGGTCAGGGGAATCCAGGGGGCTTGGGCCATGACCCCGAGCAGGTAGATTTGCATTTAGGTCTTCCTGACTTGAACCATACTTTCCACTGAGGTGACTAATAAAAGTGTAACTATGATGGGTAAGGATAATGAGAGAAGTGACCTTTCAGAAGAACTGGGACTGGTTTGTTGAAAAATAACTCTTAGCAGAAAAGAGAGAGCGCAAGGAGTGTTAGTGGTAGAGTGTTAGGGGTGGGGAGAGTGGTGGTAGTTGCAGCAGATACAGCAGCAGAGAGGGAATTGATTTTTAGCCTGTCATGATGTAGATTGGACAGGGTCTGATGCATAGCAGAAGTAGGCTGGGAGTGGAAGAAAAGCTTAAATTCTTGGAAATGAGGTCTGATAAGGCAGGTATTAAACTCTTTCTCTTTGTCTTGGTCAGATATCCTTTTTTTCCTCCTCTACTTTCTCTCTGTGGGTCTCTCTCTATCTCTATCTGCCTCACTGTATGTCTGTCTCTGAATTTTTTTCTGTTTCTCCATTTCTTTCTGTGTCTTTCTCAACTGGCTATGGTATAAAACCGAAATATCATTCGCTTCATTCACAGATTTAAAATAGATTTATAATTGAAAGGCACCTTAGGTCATTGTTGAGGTCCTGAAACCATAATGAGATTTGGGGTGCTTGGAACCCCAAAATGCCAACACTCTGAGTCCTGCCACATGAATTCAACTCAAGCCTTCTTCCAGCCAAAGTAAACCGAACTTTATTAAAGGTTTTCCATATTGAGTTGACTCTTAAAGCGCCTAATCACCTGTGAAGCTTGTATTGACAAGCAGGCCAGATAGAATCTCAGCTAGACAGAGTCTGAGCTGGATTTAATCTGAGCACCTTCATGGAGGTGAGATGGAATTTATATACAGAAAGACCATGGAAAAGATCTAGAGGTGGTCTAGTAGTCTGAGAGGAGGGTCTAAGGAGGATCTTGAAGAGACTGGGGTAACTATTGATGTAATCAAGGGGGGGGAACACCTGGAGTCAATTGGGAGGTATCAGACATTGGAGAGCTTGGGTGGGAGGAAGGAGGGGCAATCCAGAAGCCAAAGACAATGGAGGGCAAGGCTAGGTTAAGGGTAACAGATTTGAGTATGAAAGACCAGATTAAGTAGGAAGATTCAAGGGGAGTTCAAGGAGGTTCCCAGGTTCTGAACCCCATCACTCTTCTGGTTCAGAGATGTCAAACACTTGGCCCACAGCTCAGGCAGATAGCAACACTCTGGAGTGCCTATAGTACCAAATTAAAGTATAATTGGTAAATATTAACAGAATCACTACAAATAAACTATAACATAGACAGTATTACATTTTAAAACGTCAAATTTCATCCCTCAGGGATCCTTATGTATGGATTAGAGCTCTCCATTTTTATATGAAATTGATACCATTGATCTAATCCAACCTTTTGATTTTAAAATGAAAAAACATCTGGATAAGAGAGATTCATTGACTTTACAAAGCCATTCAAAAAGGAAGTAGTGGAGACACAAAAATGAACCCAGGTTCTGTGATTCACATGCTTTATTCTTTCTACTGCACTGAAATACTTTAAATAATTAAAAAAATAAAACTATTCTTCAAAAAATAGGTATATTGAAATTTCTGAAAGAAAGAAAAGTAAGCAACTAAGGGAATTTAAGTATTGATTAATTAATTGTTTACTTCATATAGCCCTGGACCTGCTTTTGTGCTAATGATCAGTGATCCTTATAGGAATAAAAAGGTCTTTCAGCCATCTCTGTGCTTTAAAAACTGAAAAAAGGAGAAACCCAATGAGATAATGCATGGAAACAGCCATGTAACTCTGCATTATCATAGGCTAATCATAAGAGTTTTATTATCAGATGGCTTTCTTAGCCCATAAGCCAGGCAAACAGAGAAATGAATCTAGTCCAATACATCCTAACATTTTCTTGAAATTCGCCAAATAGAAATGATTTTCTCTTTTCAGCAATGTGTAAGAATTGATTCCTTTCCTTAAAGTCAGCAAAAATATTTTGGTATCACAGTATATCAGCTCCATAATTCGACTTTAAGAAAATAAGAAGAAATATTTTGAGTTTTTTGTTTTGTTAACATAACTTCTGTTTGAATAGGTCCTATTCTTTCCTGTGCCCAGATATAATATGCACTATTTAGGAATCACTTCCACAAGTTACAAGCCTACTTTGTTCTTCTCTAATTCACTTATCTACATAACTTTGCATAGTTATTATTTGTGTGTGCTCTTATAGTCCTTTACTAGATCATCAACTCCAAAAAGTTTGGAGCTCTTCTTTGTTTATTTCCTTTGCCTAATATGGTGCTATGTTTATAATAAACACTAATAAAGATTTTGAACAAGAAGAGCAAGGGGCAAAAAGAGAATGCAAAAGGTCACTCGTTGTTCCTTTTCCTCATTGTTCTCTTAGTTTCTACCTTTTACCACTACCCCAAATAACCTAACATTCTTGGATATACAGCTCCCAAACTCAGGATATATTTGTAAATCTTCTTGTCCTATAACATCTACTCATTTATGTTCCCAGAGATCTCATCTTCTATCCTCACCCCTTCTCTCTCAAACTTCTAATACTCATCTTTCCCTAATCTTCAGCTACTTAACCTACCTCTAAAGGAATTTCTACACTGACTACTAAAAGTAGCATGCTTGTCATTTCCAACTCCCTCACAGTGAGCCTCTCTTTTCATGCTCACATCCCAGTCCACGGGAACCATCCTCAGTGATTAAGTGTATGAAGTCCCTTTGTCATTTGCAATAGGGAAAAGGTGTTCCTGTTTAACCATCATTTTAATCTAAATCTATTTTAATGGAAAATTTGTTATAAATTGAACATTAGATTAAATCACATTGTTAATCCTACGTCATGCACATTATGGGTTAAATGAGATTTTTATAAATAGGCCTAAGAATCTAAACATAAGTTATAACATTTTTTGTAAGAAAATGCTTTCTAAGGAATGGAAAGAGTACAGGAATATAAGCTACTTCCAATTTGGAAACTATCTCTGCATTATTATTCCATTGTATGAATTGTAGAATCATTATGTAAAGTACTCTAAATCACACAGTTTTCTTTCAGCCATACTCATATACATAAGAATCAATCCAGTTAGCAAAGGCATGTTTGAATACAAATGACAAATATACACATATTCCACCTTAAGCAAATTCAAAATACAAAAATATATATTTACCAAAGATGAAGATTTATGGAGTAAATCATCATATTAAAAAGATATTTTGATTTACAAAATAATTTTCCACAGTATTCCTTTTGGTAACTTGTTATTGTTAATATAAATATGATTTGATTTACTGAAAACTTCGATGTGCACAGCTATCTATTAAAAAAATTTCATCTGGAATGAATAGTGTTCTTGGAGACAGGAAGACCCTGTTCCAAGTTTTGCCTTTGATATATAGTGGTTGTGTGACCATAAGTAAATTATTTCATCTTCCAATGCTGTAGGCAACTCTCTAAGACTCTAAGTAACAGATGAGTTCCGCAGATGTATGAGTTAAAGGGATTTTTCATGCTTGAGTTGCTTATGCAGATGAAATACTAGTTCTGGAAGCCCCAAGAAAGTGCTTGGAGGGGTTATATTATCTCAAAATTTGCTTCTATAATCTTATCCTTATTATAAATAACATTTTCAGTATTTGTCTTTTCCTTAATTTGAATCTGAGGCCAAATCATGAGCTTTTATTTTTAGAAATAAATCTATACCCAAACATGTCTGTGGCTGAATTCCTAAAAGAAGATTCCCACCACTTCTATGTTCTTGATATATTCACTTTTTAATGGAAGTTGAAAGTACCAAAGGAAGGTAAAGGAAAACCAGAAAAGAAACATGTATGTGTGTATACATATATATATATATGTATTCACGCATATATATATATGTGTATTTGTATATGTATGTGTATATGTATATCAATAAGCAGTCCCCAATTTCTCAAGCAATAAAATAACTTCTCTGAATCTGTAATACATTTTGAGGTGTTCTACAGCTATTCACATTCTGAAACTACTTTCTTTCATCTCTTTCTTTATGACTGCCAGAGATACGTTTGTTTTTCCTTACCCCTCTTCTGATCAATACCTGAAATAGTGGATTCTAGAGTCTATTATTTCTACATCAGTGTTCTTTGTCAAGGCTCCTCATCTGTAAGTGTTGTTACTACCCATTTACTCAAGAATAATAAATATCAGTTCATACTTATTTTGGAATAAGCTTTCTTGGATGGTATCCTTCCCCCCAAAATCTTTATGAATGCAATTACTTTAAAAGTAAAAGCATTGACAAGTTTTTTTTTTTTTAAGTATAAAATTGACTTTCCATTCCAAAATAAAATTAGCACCATCTCTTAGGTGATAATGATGCCACCTTTATTTATGTCTTATTTTGCCGTTTTTATTGCCTTCCATTTAGAGCAACCCATTTGATCTTCAGAACCTTAAGGTAAACAGGGAGGGGATAGGGATTGAATGTGGACATGGTGGTAGACTAACAACAATAAATTAACAATAAAATAGAGTATGAAAATACCTTTATATCTAGAACTATAAATCAATTTACCATTAATCTGAAGTACTGAAATTTTAAGGCAAAATATGTATTATTTAAAAATTTATATAGATAAGGGGCAATATAAGTGAAGATTGAAGGACCTAAAATTGATCACAAAATCTAGTAATACATGGCAAGTTACATCAAACTATGAAAGAATATAAATTAAAATAGCAGACACTTCAAAATACTAAAACTGATTTTTTTTTCTGTGTGCATGAGTGCTTTCACAAATTGAGTTTATTTCCAAATTCTTTCCATGACAAAATGAAAGTAGAATGGAAGCTATCATGGAGAAGTGATAAGTTGAAGGAAATAATTATTTCTTAAGTGACAACTATTTGCCAGACACTTTGCCAAGTCTTTACACATATTATCTCAGTTGATAAAATAAATATTAGAGATATTAGTCAGGAAAATTGTAATATTTCAAAGAACAAGTAATGAGGACTGAAACTCAAGTAGAGAATGGGAAAGGGGTTCAGGATGTGAAAAGGTATGTGGAAATAGTATCAGTTAAGACTTGACAGCTGATTAGATACAATGACTGAAGGTGAGGAGAAAAATTAAGTATGGATAAAGTATGGAGAAGGCTGAGATACTCTTGTTAGTCTCTAACCATGCCCACATATTTCAACCTCTAGCCTCATCTGTTTACCTTAAAGTTTGGATCGTCAAATGGGTTGCTCTCTAAGGAAGACACTAGAAATGGTAAAATAGAGAATAAGGCAAAAATAAAGGTAGCATGCATAAAAATGAAGAAGATCGGAGGGATTTGGGAGGGAGGAAATAATGAGTTTTGTTTGTGAGATAACTGATTGAATATCCAGAATGATAAAATAGCCATATGCTTTTTACCCAATAGAAAATTATTATGTATTTTAAATTATACTCATATATATTGTAATATGGCTTTTTGGGTACTTTTTTAAATCATTAGATCAACACAAATTCACTCTAACCTGCAGAATTAATATTAGCCTCACTGTCCTTTACCATACCATTATTTTAGCCTCTGTAGCACTCCAAATAGCCCTTAGTCATCATCATTCCCTATAATCATCACAATCATACAAATGAACACAGGTTAAGTCAAGCAAGGTGATATGTAGAGCTGAAATTTTCTAGTGCATTAATGCAATGTAGACATCTAACCTGAACAAATTAGTCCTCTAAATAAAACCTTTTCACTCTATTTAGTGGTATTAATATAGTTTTTAAAAAAATGTCACCTATTCAAAACAGATTTGATTAGTTTATAGTGTTGCTTTTGAGAATCAAGTGAAATTTTCTGATGATAAGAAGTCTATGTTATTAATAAGCAATAAGTTTGGTATCATAAATTCAAGTAAAACAAAGTTTTCTTTCTTTTTCTGGAATAAAACTTAAACACGGTTCTGATTTTTGAAACAGGTATGGAAGACAAAGGCAAAAAGTGTGTCTGTGTGTGTGTATGTGAGTGTGCAAGTGTGTGTGTATGAATGTGTATTGGGATTCTATGTGGTACAGAAATAAAACATGAGCTATACTAGTTCATATAAACAGAGTCTTCCCATATGTTCCTTTTCTGAACAGTCAATCATAAAAGAAAGAAGAAATTTCACTTTTTTTCTTTTATTTGGGTTAAGAATTCTGAGAAATGCCAAACTCAAATCTGATCAATATATTTATGTGTCAGGAATAACCTATTAATTAGATAAATCATATACCTAAGTAGGTAAATGAAAATAAAAATAAGTGAACAAATGCTGATACTTAATAGGGCAACAATGAGCAGAAACATTATTATCAATGAGTATTGGAAATATCATTTAATGTTAGGAAAGCAATCAACATAATAAATTATAGGTCCGAAAAATGTAATTATGGTAATGAAGTTCCTTAAAAAGGCTTTAATAAAATAAACTCATATATCTTTAAAAACCATAAGAGAATAAGAAAGGAAGGATTTTTCTTGACATGAGAAAAACTATTTATTATAATGAAGAGCCAGCATATTTTCAAATGAAGAAACATTTGAGACTTTCTCATTAAAATAGGAGTAAATAAAAATATCCACACTTATCATTATTATTTTATATAGTTGTAAGATCCTGGCTGTAGCAATGAGGTCAGAAAAAGGAATTAAAGGGAATAATATCTTGCAGAAATTGTTAAAATCTATCTTTATGAAATATATGTATATATATATATATATATGCAATATACATAGACATACACACACATATATGTATTTATATTATTTTTAAATGCAAGTTAGCTGCAGAAGAAATCATTTTAGCAAAACTGAAGAATATAAATCAACCCATAAAAATGATTAGAATTTGTACCTGTCATTAAGAGCAACAAAAAAGAAATAAAAGGAAATGGAATTTGCACAATAATAAACATATAAAATATCTATATTAATTTAAGAAAATATACATCTTGTCTTTATTATGATAATTGTAAAATTAAAATAGATAATAACAGAGATATCTATTGTAAAATACTATAAGGCAATGCAATACAGTAAAGATTATAATGATCTACTTCAAAATGTAATGAAATGGATATTAGTAATCACCACAGAATAATAAATAATCTAGATTATAAGGAAATGTGAACTAGATAAAAACGGATGTGTGCTTCTATATCTTGCATAATGCAGTATCTCATTCAGGAATACATTTCTTCAGGAATTCAGACTGCAACACAAGACACTTTCAAAGCACAGAACAAATATTATTGCCTACAAGAGTCCATTTCTTATTCTCTAAGATATTAATGCTGTTATTATTTGTTCTTGTTCATTCAGTCATGTCTGAGTCTTTTGACCCCATGGATCATGTTTTTTTCCATAAGATTTTCTTGGCAAAGAAAACTGGAGTAATTTGCCATTTCCTTCTCCAGTGGAATAAGGGGAACAGAAGTTAACTGAATTGCCCAGAGTAACACAGCTACTAAATGCCTGAGGCTAGATTTGATTATGAATGCTACCAAATCATATAATTATCTTGTATTTATGTGTTTGTGTTTTGTATTTACCTTTCTGTTTAAAAAAAATGTTTTCTTCAATGGAGCATAAGCTATTTGTGTCTTTATTCTCCCAGCCCCTAGCACACTATCTGATACATGGTAGGTGGTCATTGAATTGGAGGGTTCAAATAAAGTTTGCCTATACTGTGATCTTGATGTTATCTGCTCATTTGCTGACCAAAAGGGCATCGTCAAATGTTCTAGAAGATTTCCTTGAGTTTCTTTGATATGCGAGGATATCACAATGTCATAATTGTTTCACATGAACAAAGAGAGACATACTGCAAAAGACACAGCCAAGTCAATGATTCCAGTCAAAAAGCATTTATTAGGAGGTTCCTATAGACCAGACATTGTTGAGTGCTGGGCATACAAAGAATGCCAAAGATAATCTCTGCCTTCATGAAGTTCTATTTCTAATAGAGAATGAAGTATGAGTAGCTATGTAAAAGCAGGGTATAAGCAGGATAAATTGGGGATAATTTCAGCAACATGTCAATAATATTAAGTGTTGTTCAAAATGACACAATAAAGTCATGATTTCTAAGACTAGTGGGATTAAAATTTTTAAACTGTAATATATTACATATTATATAATAATATTACATAATAAGGAAGCAAAATGAAAGGCTTTCAAAGAGTAAGGCTTAATTAATTTTATAACACAGCCAATGGGAAAGAGATTTATTATTAAATTATGTGGAAACTAGATAGTATGGTAAAAAAAAGAAGTTATGTACATATCAAACTCTATACTTAACTGCAAATGGACATTAACATATTTCACAAAGTCAAAAGATTGTGGAATGTGTTTCAATCTCAACTGTGCAAAAAAATATTTTAAACTTTTCAGTGAGTGGAACAAGTTATGAAGCAAAATAGACAACTGAGCATACTAAAATAAAGAGCTTTTTAAAAGGCTGATTTAAAATTATTCTACATCTGCACCAGTTATTCCATGTATGTTAACACATGACCAATTCCATTTTCTGTGATATTTATTTGTATGTGACATGTCTATTATTTTCCAGGTCTCTTTTTGAGAAATTTATTCATGAAGTAGCTGGAAGTCTAATGAAATATCCACAAGACTGTGACTATTTTCAATTCAATTCTTTATCTTGAATCCTGTTTTTTTAAACAATTTATTTTTAGAGTCTCTCTATATCTCCCAAGCTAGAAATGCATCTGGGGATATAAATAAATATATGAAGAGTTCTTATCCACAAGACCCTTATACTGCATTACAGCATCAAAATAAATAAGCATCATCTAGCAATATTTTAAATAATTTGGACTGTAAGAAATAAAGATAACTAATAATTATAGTTCATAGCAAAAGACAGCCTTTGAGATCAACTTGGCCAAAATGCTCATGTTGTATGTCTGAAAACTGGGTTCCAGGAAAGTGAAAGGATAATCTCAAGATTATATGTCTTAAAATGGTTTTAATAATCATGTGAACCAATGTAATAAAATAGAAAAATAATACTGGTTTGGAAATGGAAAAATGAAGTTCTAATTCATTTTCCCAGCTGGTACCTGTGTGACCTTGAAGAAATCATTTATTCTCTTTTGTACCCAATTTCTTCATAGGATTACATTGTAGCACAATTTACTACATAATAAATTCAATGTTTTTCTTCTTTGAGTATGAAGGAAAACAACCATAGGGTTTCAAACTTAACTGACTTTAGCTTCAAAATAGCACTGTGATATCTCTATATCTATCTATCAACTGATCTATCATTGATTTTTAAATTTCAAAGCCACAAAACAACAACATAGTGTGTAACAGTAAGAATCCCAACATACACAGGGGGTGGGGTGGGGGTGGGCTGTAATCACAGATTCTTAGATCTGCATTTATAAAAGGAAAGGCAGCTTTTGAGGGGTCAACAATCACTTCAATCAAGCACATGCATTGTTCACTTAGTTCAGGGAAAAAACACCCTGAACTTCAGAGAAAATACAGAGAAATCAAGGATCAACAGACATGCTTCCAAATGTCTGACAGATCAAGACAGATCCAAGTGTCTGACTATAGTTACCAGAGAGGGAAGTACCAGCATCTGGGTTTTCAGAACCAGGGGGGAGAAGGGGGCTTCTTAGTAGCTTCCTAGAGTCTCATCTGACCAAACAAAGACTTCCGATTAGTAAGCCCCAAAGTAAAACCTCACCCTCAGAATATTTATACAGTTTTTAGAGCCAGAGGGCATCCCAACTCTTGAGAACCAGTGACTCATTTAACAAAAGATGTGGGCCTTCCTACAAATCTTCCTAGGCCCATTAATGGGTGCGAAAGATCATTAATCACATTAAAATGTAAGAGTTTCCAGTTAAAGAAACTCTTGTTTCTGTACTTTACTGCTAGTAAAGAGTCTTGGTTGATAAAGGCAAGATTCAATCAGAAACACTTGATTATTCTGACACAAAAACAGCAAAAATCCTTTTTTACTTGGCTGGACACATAATGGAATTTAGTCCTTCTTCAAATAACCCTTATCAGATGATAATCACAGACCTAAATTCCTGACAGAATTGTGTAAAGTGGGAGAAGGTGAAAAAAAGACGAAGTTAGGACTTGAAGAGGAAACTTAGACTTCACTGTAAATAATCTTATGTACTCCTTTGTTTTGACCTATATATCCTGCCCCAATGTTAGAATATTCTTGTGAAGATCTTTTCATTCCTAACATAATATAGAATTATATATTAACCTCTCTAAACTACAAGAAATTAGACAAAATAGCATATGCATATAAGGTTATGGCTAATTATATTTGGCCACATGAAGAGAATGAATCATTACTTCATTGTAAGAAAAGATGACTTGCAAAGAATGAATTCAGAGAATCCTAAAAAGACACACATGTAAAGATGGAAAGAGAAAAAAAGAAAACCAGGAAAAACTCAAGAAGAATACAACAATGAAATTGGAAAAAACAAAAATGAGCGACAAAAGCAAAGCTGAATGGTATGTAACTGTAATATCCAAGCTTTACCCCAGAGAGTTGAAAAAAAATGAACCTTGTTTCCTT
Source organism: Notamacropus eugenii (assembly GCF_028372415.1). Taxonomy (NCBI): domain Eukaryota; kingdom Metazoa; phylum Chordata; class Mammalia; order Diprotodontia; family Macropodidae; genus Notamacropus; species Notamacropus eugenii. The sequence continues at coordinate 417,303,804 of NC_092874.1, forward strand.
CATTGAAAAGGTGGAGGACAATGATTTGAAATAAGTCTATATGGAATCGGTTATGATAAAGGTAATAATTGCTTTTGCTAAGAACTTCCACTGTATGGCAAAGGAAGAGAGATATATGTATGTACCCACACACATTGCCTCTATGCTTAGTTTTCTTTCTATACATCCACCTCATAGTTATGCCTAAAATACAATCTGATTATAAGAGATCCACTTTAAAACTTTGGCCTTTAAAATTAATAGTCACTATCAGTGATTTCATATAGAGAAATTCACAAGTTATGTATCATAAATCTTTTTTTTTTTTGCTTATTTTTAGTAAGATGATTTGTATATGTTATCTTTGGTAGAAGTCATAGTCAACTAACTAAGACAAGTAGCTCATTGAGGACAGGGAGATATAGTTGCAAGTGGAAGTCAAAAACTTCATAGCATAAAGCCAAGAACTGAGTGGGAAGGGGGGAGGATTATCATATTAGAGCTTACAGAAGTTTAAATGATGCTATACTAGTAGAAAGATTATTATCATCAAGTACTCTGACAAGTATTTGAATATTTACCTTCCCTTAAACAACTGAAATAGGCTGCAAAGCTCTCCAGGAAATCAAAAATTCTGAGGCAATGGTGCAATAATGTGGATATTTGAGACTTTTCCACCTCTTAATAGGGCTACGTCTCTCTGTAGGTGCTCAAGTCTTCAGTGTGTCAAGGTGCAGAGAAACAGATTTCAGCTAATTATGAGAGACACACAGACAGAACAAGAAGGAAAAAAGTAAAGAATGAATAAAATAGAAAGATGGAGGGAAGGAAAGAAGGAGGGAAGGAAGACTTTCAAATAATTAGAGGGATACATATGTAGTAAAATGTGTTGTTTCAAAAGGTAGTGAGTTCTTCATAAATAGATGTCTTTGAGTAAGGGTTGGATTTAGTGGTAAGAATCTATAACTGCAGAGATACACAATTCAGAACAAGAGAATAACGTCTAACTTGGTCAGATTAGACCATAAGTTTTGAAAATCAGTTTAAGATATCCATGCTCATAATATATATTGGACTCTTATCCTAGGCCATCACACTGCAAAGTACAGAATAACCCCTCTCCATCCCCCAACACAATAATCCTGTTCTACTCAAATTCTCAGGTCCTTACTATGCTTCCCAATTGTGATGGTCAGACTTAGAAAGTGACATCATTTGGATGCACTTGGATGAATTATCAGCTATAAGCCTTCTGATAAAATGAAGGCCTGTTAGGACTTGTTATCTATCCTGCCACTAGATCCTAAATTCCTCTAGGACTTCTTATCTGCCCTGTTTGTATTCCCCTGGGCACTTATGTCTAATAGCTCTGAATATTTTCCCTGGCTGTCCTCTATGCCAGGAATTCTCTCCCTCTTCATTTTTATCTCTCAGCTTGTCAGACTTCCTTTTACATCTCAGTCAAATTCCTATATTTAGGGAGAAGACAAGAAATCTTCCATGCACATCCTTAGTCTTAGTGCCTTCCCTCCATCAATTTGTCCTGTATTTATCTTGCTTGAACTTAGTTGTTTATATATTTTCTCCTTAATTAGATAGTAAGCTACTTGGCCTTTCTTTTTATCACTAAATTATAGCACCATTCCTGGCATATAAAATAGGTGTATGTTAAATTCTAGGTGACTGATTTTGCAACCAGTTGATGAATTATCAAAACTCTCAGGACTTGCCATTTGACCCACCATACTCTTAGGGCTTCAAGGTCATTCCTTCCACTCTGCAGCTGAATCATCCTATGTATTATCTCTTCTACTTAGAGTTTGAATTCCTTGAAAGCAGGAAATTACAATTTTTCAATTTTTATTTACAGTGTTTACCACAGTGCTTAGCACACAGTAATTCCTTAATAAATGCTTTTTTTCCATACATTAATTCAAGCATGCATCCATTCATTCATTCGTATTCAAGAATATCTAGAATTTAAGAAGACTAAATGTGAAGTCTTATAGAGAGGTTTAAAAAAATGAACTTCACAAAAAAAAACATGATAGGGGAAGCATTTCTATAGAGTAATTAGTCTGAAAGAGACACAAGAATTTTAGGGGATTGTAATCTCCAAAGCATAAATAGAGTGGGGGGGAAGGCAATAACAATCTCAGATTGCTATACTGATGTTGTCTAGGGAAGTGAAGACAGTAATGCCCATTATTTCATTCTTCTCAGAACACATCTGAATGTTCAGTTCTGGATGTCACATTTTAGAAAAGAACAGTAAAGTAAAGAGTGTCTAAGTGAAGGTAAATCAAGATGTTGAAGGTCCTTTAGTTCATTCCATATAAGAATTAATTGGAAAATCTAGGAATGTTTAGCCTGGAGAAGATAAGGTTTAGTGATGATAGAGGGATAGAGGGAAGAAAAGGTGATTATTAAGAGTTATTGTATACCAGACATTACTTCAGACATTTAGAATACACACACACACACACACACACACACACACACACACACACACATAAATACATACCCTCAAATATAATATATCTCAATACAGAAAGATCACATGCATAAAGGAGAGGTAGAAAGGGATATAGAGAACAGTCAACCATCAATCAAAAGAACTGGTCTCATTCCAGAGATGTCTCAAGAGAGAAAGGGGGCCAGTAGGAGGAACATGATGAATACAAAGAGTTGAGTTGTGATGGAAACAAAGAATGACAGGGATTCCTCCTACAACAATGGCCCGGAAAGATAGTAAAAAAATTAGAAGAGCAGATTAATGGGGTAGTTTTATCTCCAGGAGGACAAGACAATTGGGGAAGAAGAGGAGAAAATGTGAAAATGTTTGGAAAATTGAATGGTGAATGACGCGATAGTTGCCTTCAAGTATTTGAAGGTTCTCACTTTGGAGAAGTATTAGACTTTTCATGCTTGGACCTAGAGAAGAGGAAGAGAAACAATAGGTGCAAGTTGATAAGAGACAAAATTAGTCCTGATTTAAGCCAATATTTCTTAAGAATTAGAGCCATCCAACTGGTTGGTTGCCTCAAGATTTGCAGACCTCAAACAAAAGCTAGATAGCAATTTGCTTCCTGCTATTATGTAGTGAGGTTTCTAGTTCATGTGAAGATTGGTATCTGATGTCCATTCTGACTCTGAGATTCTAGAGATATCCAAAAGAATGAGTTGTCACAGAAGGTAATGGGCTCCTCCTCAATAAAGATTTGGAAGGAGAGGCTAGGTCATGATGCGTTGGAAGTAAGAATTATAAAAGAGATTCTTGATTAAGTATAATTTGGTCTCCATGGCATCTGAGGTCCTTTTTAACTCTTACAAACTATGATTTCCCAAGCCCTCTAGCTAAATTCATAAAATAATTGTGTAGTTTTAATGTCTTTTTGTTGTTGTTGCTGTTATGGATGGTAGATAGCACACAATTAAGGTAACATTATAGATTAAGTAGTTAAGAAGTTTCCTGGCAAAAATATTATTAACATGTATAGCCAGTTCCATCAAATAAAATACTTATGAATAAAAGTATATCTAGCTTCTATATTCAAGTATTAGATATCACAGGTTGAGAGGCACCTGTGATTTTCTGTTTTGTATTGAAATTCAGATATTCGGTATACATATACATAGACACATACATTCACGGCTCTTGTGTATGTGCATGTGTGTTTATGTGTGTCTGTGTCTGTGTGTGTTCCCTTTCAATCAAGATTTCATTGAGACTGCCAGTGTTGAGAATTGGTAGCAAATCTTTTATAATGTATTTTAAAGCCTGGGAAACACTAAACATCCTTAGTGGTGCAATATAATATGACAAGTTGGTAGAAATTTTGTTTCAATATATCTTCACATAAATTGACAAGAGGATGCATCCCAGAAATTTTAATTAATGAAGGCCAGAGGTACATTTTTTTTTCTCATTTGTCATGTAGTTAACGAGGCTCTGTGTCAACACAGATTAGGTACAGATTGTTTGCTTTGGGGCAAGAGGAGAATTATTTCAAATGCCATTCTGACAGACAATGATGTGGTGGCCAAGGGGGAAGGGGCAAGGATGCTTTTAATGAAAGTCAAATGTGTTTAAAGCTTGGACAAAGACCACAAATTCAGGAATCCTAGCCATATACTAAGGAAATAATGAAAGAAGCTTGGTCATATATTCTGGAAGTCATTCATTGTTGGGTACTCTATAAATTAAAAGGAATTTCATCAATGAAAATGTGTTATAAGCCTGAGAGAAAAGTTGTTCCAGCTCAAAATTTAAATATCAAAACAGTAATAAATCTGATATGTGAATAGTGTGAAAATCACAAATGTAATAACTTTATTCCAACTCAACTCAAGTTTAGACAACTTGGAATTAGCCCCCTATATACCATCTAAAAATTCTTGGGGTATTATTCTTTTAGATGAAAAGACATCTATTGAGTTCAAGAGAATGATGCAAATATTTTAATGGCATAGAATTAAAAAATGCAAACATGACATTTATCTGCTCTAGTCAACCTATGACTTTATATACGTTATATTTTTAATTTTTAAAATTCTTAAATCTAAAAGACACAACAGATAGTTAGTCTCACCTCCGGAGTACTATTAATTTTGCTTTGGAAGAAGTCATAGGCATGATCTGAAGATCAAATGATTTAATGAATAGAAAACACTTTTCAAACGTTAAAGCCCCATATAAATGTCAATTTCAGTAATAGAGTAATAGTAGTAATAGTAACAGCAGCAGCAGCAGCAGCAGCAGCAGCAGCGTAGCAGTAGCAGTGGCAGTAGTAGTAGTAATTCTATGGTTACCAGGCCTCTACTCTGGTGAAGACTTCAGTCCCTGAGCCTTCTGGTGCATTTCTACTGAGCCCAAGCAATATTTGCATAGCCAATATATGCAGGTATGTGCTGGTAAATATATAACAAGGGTACTCTCCAATATGCACACAAACTTTTAAGTTTAATTTGCATTATTAATGCTTTTTTAAGTCTGGAAAATCAATAGAAAAATAAAATAACCCTGATTTGTAGTGGTTGCTGATTTATGATATATGAATGATAACACTGAAAATGTAATAATGAGTTCTCACAACCATGTCAGAGCTGACTCCAGCACATCCCTCCAATAGAGGTCATCTAATGGAACTATCATTTTAATAACAAGGAAACTGAAAAACAAAAACTTAGTGGCCATTAGTTTAAAGCAAAAGCAGATTAATGGCCATGAAATTCCTAACTCCTAGCCATATTGGTAAAATACTTTATTCATGGATATATGTGTCTGGTTTTCCATTCAAGTAACAGACACATGTTTACAAGATGGCCTGCGCAGCAGATATAATGACAGCTTAGAGAAAATTAAATCCATAGTGGCAAGAAATAAGAGAGAAAATAACTGATTGGAAGAGAATTAAAAGCAATATTATTTTTAAAAGCGTTACCTTTAAATATTTAAAACATATTGATCTCCAAATACAAATATGTGAAGACAATTTAAGTGCTATAGATCTCCCAGAACATATTAATATATCTGAGTGCCATAATGCAAGAACACAGTTCAAAACTACACACAACAACAAACAAAAACATCTAAGCTACAATATTGTGAACTCAAAGATGCATCATGATTATATTTCACAAATCAACTTAGAAACAATAAATTTTTTAGGTGACCAGAAGGAAGACCTTCAAATATAAAGGAAAACAACTCTGCATAACAGAATATTATACTGTTTCAAGTAGAAAAATACAGGAAGAAATGTAATAATGTGTTCCCAAAGAGAAAAAGAGCTCAAGATTCAGCCCAAAGTTCATACATGGAACTAACCGTACATGATGGATGTTAACTAAAAGGACAACATTTAAATCATTCTTAGAAAGAACACCAGTAATGAAGAAATTATGTACTTCTCAAATACCTAGACAATAAAAATACAAGAATAAATGAAGAAAGAAGAAAAGGATGATGATGAGAACAACAATATAACTTCAGAGATACCATTAAGAGACTTCTTTCTAAAACTGGTGGAGAAACAGGTCCAAAATATGAACTCAGCTTCCCAATATCCCACCTACTAGTGAATCAATGTTTTTGTAGGACCAAGTTACAGAATGACAGGGCATATAAAAGTAGGAAGGGAGAAGACAAGAGGGGAATGTGCAATATTCCTAATCAAGTCAAAGACTAACAATGAAGGGAAAATAATTCTTGTAGAGATCCTACAGGGTAATTGTGGAGGAGACAAATGGAAAGATTTAAAAGGTGGGAAGAAAAAGGGGAAGTACTGGCAGCATTATTCCACAGGTGTGGAATAGGACAAGGGAGATAGTCTATAAAAGGAGATGGGGAAATTTACAATAGGTATTATCTTCGGGGATTTGGTGGTTAGAGATTCCATTTATCCTTCGTCAGAAGAGGAATCAGAGCTCCTGAGGCAATCAATATCCAGAAAAGTGCGATGGCATGGACTCAGGAAATTTCAAGACAAATGGGAGAAAATAACTTTAGGGAGTGCAAAAATTAATAATGAAATGCATCACCATGGACATAAGAAAATTTCTGCCATAGTGCAACAACCTATTTATCACAGACAGAATAAGAGTATTTATAAGAGTGAGATGCAAGAGGGAGGAAAAGAGGACCAGGGGTCAAAATTTACAAGATGATAACAAAGAAATTTTTAGAAGGAATTGAAAATAGAAGCTTTAGTTACATGGAAAAAAAAAACAAAATTAAAAGGAACACAATAAGTGTGGGGGCCAGGATTCAATAAATTTCCCATTTGATAGAACTCCTTAGAAAACTGAAAGGAATCTGGCAGTAAGTAGGCTTAGACTAACACATTACACTGTATTACACAATTAGTTTTAAATGAATATATGATCTTAATATAAAAATACTATTTAAAAAAATAAAGAAAATCAGACCTTATACCTCTCACAGTGAATGGTAATAGATGTATTTTTAACTAAAAAAGGGATAGAGATGATTACAAAAATAATAAAAAACTTTGTAATATGTATACATATATGTATATACAAATATACATGTATATATACACATATATGTGTATATATGTATATGCATATATAATATTATATATATATATATGCATTGTGTGTGTGAATAAAATGTACTCTGAATACAAGGCATTTAAGTGGCAGAGTGTGTAAAGCACTGGTCTGGGAAGCAGTAAATTCATCTTCCTGTGTTCAAATCCAGCTGTAGACAGTGTGACCTCAGGGAAATCACTTAAGCCTGTTTCTCTCCATTCCTCATCTGTATAATCTGTAAAAACAGATCTGGAAATTGCAAACCACTTCAGTGTCTTTGCCAAGAAAATCCCAAATGGGACATGAACAGCAACAGCAACAAAACTTTTGAGTACATAAAAACAAAAAGCTTCACAGGCAAAATTAAAAAATCTTGTCCCTTCCTGTTATCTGCACAGTCATGCCCTGTTCCAAAGCCAGGAGGCCCCCAGAACTAGGAGGAGATCCTTGCGTGCCTGTGCCTCATCTGCAATGGGCTCCTCCAAAGGGTCAGTGTGGCTATGGGCTACAACTTGTCCAGTGCCTGGACAATATGGAGAAAGCCCTCGTGAAAAAAAGCATTCAGATTTCTCCTCTTCCTGGGTGTTATTGGTAGATTTACTGCACATTCTGGCTTGACTGCAAAACTTTTCATGGATGTAGTAGCTAGTGTCATAGATGAAGATTACAGAGGAAATACTGGTGTTGTACTATTTAATTTTGGCAAAGAAACACTTGAAGTGAAAAAAAGCAACCGGATTGCACAGCTGATTTGTGACCTTTTTTTTTTTTTTTTTTTTTAAATCCAGAAGTTGAAATCCAAGGCATAGATGACACTGAACATGGAGAAGGTCAGAACTTAAATTATATAAAAAGTATGTAAAGAATAGACATACCAGCTTTCCCCCTAAAAGAGTTAGTAAAATGAATTTCCACTTAAGAAAAAAGAATTAATCTTGGATAAGAAGTGGTTAGATACGAAAAGGAAACTTTGTATCATATTTTTTTCATAAGAGCTTGATATTCAAAATGTATTTTATACACACATACAGATACATATAATATATACATATATCATAAATGTGCATACATATATTGTGTATATATATCAGTTCTCTCTTTAAACATATATACACAATAGACACGTAGATAGATGGATAGATAGATGATTAGGTAGTGTTTTTGTATGAGTATATCAAAAGTCATTCTCTCAAGGATAAGTGGGCAAAGGATCTGAACAAGCAAAAGAATAATTGCAAACTTTTAACAATCACAGAAAAGAATGTTCCAAATCACTAATAAGAAAAATACAAATCAGAACAACCCCAAAATTTTACCTAACATCCTACAAATATGCAGTGATGATTAGAGATGGGAATACTCCATGTTGGAGGGGATGTGGGAAGATAGGTACACTAGTGCATTGTTGGTAAAACTATTAAAACATACAGCCATTCTGGAAATGCTTTACAAATAAAGCAATTAAAAAGACCTTACTCTTTAACCCAATGATTCCATTATTAGGTCTATACCCAAAAGAGACCATTTATAAAAAGAAAATCCTTGTACATAGCAAAATATTTATAATAACACTTTTTTGTGATAGGAAAGAATTGGAAACAAAGTAGCTGCTTATTAAATGGGGAAGTAGAATATTACCGTATTATAATTATATTATATATTATATAATATTATATATTATATTACATTATATATAATTATAATTTTACTGTATTATAAGAAATGATGATTGTGATAAACACTGAGAAGCATGAATTTGATGAAAAGTGAAAGTTAATAGATGCAAGGAAATAGTATATACAGTGAATAGACCAACGGATAGAAAAAAGACACACACATCAAAATAAAATATTTCAAATTTATGAATAACAAGTCTAGCTTGAAATAAGAGATATATGAAGACATTCCTACTTGATCCCTTTATAGAGATGGAAGGTTCACAAGTGTTGCACATTTTACTCATTTTCAGATTTTTTGAGGCTCAGATCAGTTACTCTGATTTTCCTCTATCTTTTAATTATTTTATCTTTGAATAAATACTATTACATGGATTAGCTTTCTTAGAGAAGAAGGATAAAATATGCTAAGGAAAAAGTAATAAGGTAAAAACAATACATCTATATCTATATCTATATATTTAAATGTTAAACACAATGAACCATTACAAACATTGCAGTAACCATTCTGAAGATCAGTTCATACAAGTAAAGGCAATAAAAATCTTATTATGAAAATAATAGCAGAGTTTTTTTCTATTTGGTCTGATTTTACATTTTATAACTCTAGTATGGATGGATTCTGCAGGTATTACTTCTGTCACTCTCCACTACTCTCTTAAACCATCTCAAATGAAGAAAATGATAATCAGAGGTCAACAATAACACCGTGTTCACTGACAGCTCACATTATTAAAGAGGATGTTCTTCAGTAAAGTCAAAACAGCTGCTGTGAGATGTCAAGTGATTGCTTTTTCTGTGTTATCTGTCAGGCATGCCATCACTTCTCGATTAAGGTCAAAGTTGGCTTCTGAACATACACTGATAACACTTCGACATCAAGCAAATGTGTGGCTCCTGACAGATCACTTTAATTTTCAGTGTTATCTCATCTACAATTACATTCTTCTAGTCACATATTGTCCTACCAATGGACATTGCTGTTTCCTGTATAAAGATGCAAAATTGCAATTCACAAAGATTAAGGACTTTGAACTTCTGTCCCTCATGTTACTGAAGAAATTGGCATTAAAATAAATTCAAGTAAAGGATGTAGTGATTGAATTCATGTACATCACACACAAAGCTAACATTTTCTAAATGATTTGATCCATAGTTTTGTTTTTAAGACCACGTTTATTATGTGTGTTTACTACTAACCCCATGTTGGGACAAATATGCTTTTTTTTTTTTTTTTACAGTGTGTCATTATTCTGGAATATCTGAATCTTTAAGCTCATTAACAGGTTCAATACATTAAGATTTTATGTTTTTTTTCCAAAATCCAAATACAATTATTCAAAGAATTAAGAGAACAAATTTTATTGAATAGCAATAAATATTATTAATTTGATTTTTGACACATATATCAGTTTTTCAGATGATATAATGATTCTCATATCCATAATAAGTAATTGAGAAAAAGTTCAACATCACTTCAGTGGCTTTACAACTGATTTTATGCAAATATAACAATATATAGTATAAGTGTATAAGAGAAATGCTTACCAGTTTAAAGTAAGGAATTTAATTTAAACACCTAGCAAGCTGTTCATTAAATTACAGAAAACAGGATAGCTTTATTTAAAAGTCTAAGAACATTCAAAGAAAGGAGTCAAAGGCCAAATAGCATATAAATAAATTTATTTCTAGAGAAACTATTGCATTTTGATTATGGACAAGGACATTTTTTTCTTTGAATTTATGGATAAGCATTCGCATATAAATACAGTTGCATTTGTGTATATAACATGACAAAATGCATATATGCACAGAATGAATATATGTAAATTTATATGTGTGTATAAATACATAGAGACATACATACACATATGTATGTATGCGCATGTACCCAAATATGCATAATAGTCCAAAAACCTAATTGGCTTAACTTGATTTGTTCTAAAAGAATATAGGTGCATCAGATCTTAGAACGCTGTCTCTTTGTCACTTGAATATTTTCTCTGTTTCATTTTGATAAAATATCTGCATTTGATTCTGTGTAGCCATGGAATCTGAACTAATTTCTCTGAAGGCAAAAATTTCTTTCCTTAGTGTTCAAGGAGGCCTCTGAGTTTTCAGTGATCCATAGAAGATGACAGCTTCTGCATTATGTACCTTTCTCTTTGATTGAATACCAAGAGAACCCCTGGGTTGCACAAGACTCTGTAAGTAGAATTCTGTCAAAAGGAATATTCCAATTGGCACAGGGATATTTGAAGTAAGTCCACTAAAGACTGAGAGAGTTCTATTTTCTGGTATTCTCAAGCACAACACTAGATAATTATTTTTTTTCCTTTCTGACTGCTCAGGAGTGTTGCATGTAATCTTACTTTATAAAGGTGTTCAAAAGAATGAAGTAATTTGATGTTTTTATTCTTTGTTACACTGTGGTTTGTGGTATTTATTTTGCTTTCTATGAGCTGATGTTTGTAAGACATGAGTTAAAGAAAATTATTCAATGGAACGGCTGCTAGAGCAATATAAGTGACAGCTTCCAGGGCCCCCAAAGGACTATTTTCTGCAAGCCTCACTCTATCCTCCTTCACTAGTGCTGCTTGAGAAAATACACTGACCTCCACACTGTGACAAATTCGTATGAACACAATTCTTTCAGACTTGAAGAGAATTTCACTTAACAAAATACATACTTTCATGTGATGCAAAATGAATGCTTTCTGTTAATAGAACAGACCCTTTTACAATAGATAGTACATTTAAAAGAAGTATATTTTAAAATAAAACACTATGAATAATAACATAAGTTAAACTTATAAATTCTCTACTGAAACTGAGAAGGGATAACAGATACTGTTTGTTCTCAGGGCGAAATCCATGACTCCGAAATATTTTCCCTGGACATGTAGGATATCTAGCACAGAGGTCTAAAGGAAGAAGTGATTCTCTATTAATTATAAGGTTGTTCCACGCTCCTGTTTGCAAGATGTCATTTTATTGATGACAAAAGTTCAAGAACATTGAACTAAGTGGTACTCCTAAAATGATACTCCTAAGTGGTCCTCCTAAAGAATATTATGTAACTATCCACTTTGGAAGCCAAGTAGATGAAAAATGTCTATACTTTACACAATGACAGGAAATTGCATGTGTAAACCATAGAGCTCATCCATTAGCACTTCTCTACGTTGAACACATGCAGCAAATAAATTAAGAGAACCACTGGGTTGCACAGGACTCAGTAAGTAGAATTTTTTCAAAAAGGAATATTCCAATTTAACAGAAAAGAAGAGCAGAACTGAAGGAGATGCCTTTCTAGAAGTAACAAATGTTTGTTTGTCCATTTCTTTGTATTTTAACAACCTTGTGGTTCTGTGTACAACAATTGCTTTTTAGCAGCACGTCTTTTGGTCTTGCTGAATTGCCGTGTGTCATGGATTGTCACAGTCTCTGAAAAATTAAGACTGCAGACATTGCAAAGAATAATGGAGACAGTTTAATAGATATTAGCAGTCACAACATATTACAAATAAATAATTTTGTGGGATAAATATCATGAAGTATTAAATTAATGAGATTCAAGAGCAAAAGCAAAAAAAAAAGCATGTGCTTGTCTGGTCATATAGTGAGAGCAAGTAATAACTAAGAAAGAGCCTTTGAGCTCATATTGAAGGAGTCCAAGGAAGTAATCTAGAAATATAGCAACTTAATGTGTGGACGCTCATGGAAAAATTTTAGGAGAAATTGACAACGTTAGCATAGGTCAGAAAAATATGAGATCCATATCACTGGAAGGAGTACCCACATAAATGACATCATAGATACATTAAAGTAAAATAGGACCACTGGGAAAGGAGAAAAAAAAAACAACTTCTGAAGCTTGTCTAGCCATTTGAAATAAAATCTGTATTGAACCAAAAGTTCAGCTTAAGTTTGGGGTAATAAGATCATTTGATCATTTTAGGTCTACTTGAGCTATTAAATGAGGATTTTCAGATGAAAAAGTTAATTACAACAAATTTAGAATTACCAATTTGTTGATTATCTGACCTTTTTGTAACATCTTGTTATTTCAATATAAATCATAGGATTCATGTTCATCATTCAGATCCAAATTTCTTGGTGCTTTCAATATAGCTAAGTCTTAACTGTATATCATAAGACCTATAACTGCTAGAAAATTTGTATAATTTTTGAAGTGTTGAAGGGAAGAGGAATTAAACTTTACCTAGCACCTACTATGTATCAGGTACTCTGCTAGAGACAACTACAAATATCTCATTTTAGCTTCAGAGAAACCCAAGAATTAGGTGTCATTATTATTTCCATTTCAGGAAACTATGGCAAACAGAGGTTGAGCAACTCACCTAGGGTCAGGCAGCCAGTCTGTGTTCAAGGCTAGATTTGAACTCAGGTCTTCCTGTTTCCCAACTCAGTGCTTCCAGATGCCTTATGTTTAGAGTTAGAGTTAATTCCCTTATATACTTGCTAAGAGAAATAGAAATATGTTTTATTATTAGAACTTCATGGATAAAATACATATACAATGCAAATAAATTTCAATGTGATAAAAAAGGTCTTTGAAGAGTGTTGTTAGTCATATATACTTCATTATCAAGGAGCACTGTGCCCTGACATGAGATACTCTAGGAAGTCTGTTGAATATTTTTTCAATGAATGGAATTCTTATTAAGGGAAAGTAGAAAGCAATGAAGAATGCTGAGTGTCTGAAGGGAAATTTGGTGGTAGCGATCGAAAAAGGAGAAAAAAGAGTAAGAGGGAGATCAAGAAAGCCATTTTTAACTACTTTGTAGTTTTTTATTATGTCTGTCACCTTTATACTGATATGGATAGTTTACAAATATTTATTATAGTAGAAAATTTCAATGTGGCAAAATTGGTTGCTGTATTGCAAATCTCAATATTAATGACTGTTTTAGTCATTTATTTTCCCCTAACACCTCATATCTTGCTTGTGAACATAGTAGATCCTTAAAATACATTTAGAAGAAAGGATCATTAATATACTGCTAGAATTTAAGAATTTTTCTTTGAATTATTTGACTTGTGATTACATTCTATCTTTTATTCATTTCACCTTAGAATATAGTGGCAACTAACACAAACTCTGTATTCATATCTTAGATGTGATTTCTTAATCGCTTTCCTATCCCCCTCTAACATAAAAAGGTCCTGCCACTGAATATGACCTCAAGCAAATCACTTAACTGTTCTGAGTCTTACTTAAAAATTAGAGAGATAGATTAAATGATTCATGTACTGTATAACCCTAAAATTCTGAGAAGTGAAATTTTGATATCATGTAATATTACAATTCAAAGAAATTCCAGTATGATTAAATAAATTTGTGCATATATATATACATAAATTATATATATATATATAAACAGGACATGTAATTTGTTACTACAACTGTTTTTTGAACATATGGAGAATCACTAAAGAAGCTATTGATTTATATATTAATATTATGAGTTATTTATAAATATTTGAGTAACCATTGATAAACCCAAAACTTTAGGATGTGTTTTGCTATAAGATTTAATTAAACAATGATGACAATTTATATTAGATTTATTAAGATGCCAGGAAAACAAATTGCAGATGACACATAAGGCAATATAAATGATTATATGAGGCTGCATCTAAATACAAATGGATTTAAGTGACATTAATCAAGACAATACCTAATCACTGAAATTCTACTAATTTTTGTGGACTTTGTAGAGTACTACTCCATTGTGTTATGAGTTCTGGCAACTTTTGCTTCTCAAAAAATATATCCTTAGGCTAGGTAAGGCAAGAATGATGAAACTGCTTTGAGTACAGACCATGAGGAGAAACTTATTCCATTCAAATCAACAAACATGAATTAAGCTTAAGATTCATCCTCAGGTTCACCTCAGTATGATGAATTTTTCAGGTACACTGTGTTATAAAGACCTTCAACAAATTTATAGAGAATGCTCATGATCCATATCAGTAGTGAAGGGAGTACACACCGATAAAATCATGGATCCACTGCCATAGAGATGCCCTGAAGTGGAGACATAAGATAAATCTTTTTTTTTTTTTGGTTGTATTCAAATTATATTTCATTACCTAATTCTAGGAGTTCTATTTACTGCTGTACATCTCAAATGAAGCCTTACCTACTGAAGAGAGGGCTTACCATGACATCAGGAAGACCAAGGTTCAAATCCTGCCTATGACGTATCAGTTCTGTCATCAAAAGCAAAACAATTTAACCTTTCAGTACTACAAGTCATTCTCCAAAACTGGGTCAAAGGATATAGGTAATATAACAATTTGTTGAACATAATTCCAGACTGCTCTCCAAAATGGTTGGATCATTTCACAGTTCCACCAATGATGAACTAATTCTCCAATTTTTCTATATACTCTCCAACATTTGATACTTTCCCTTCTATCATTTTAGTGAGTCTGATAGGTGCAAAATGAGATCTAATGGTTGTTTTCATTTGCATTTCTCTAATCAATAATGATTTAGAGTATTTTTTTCATTACTATACACTGTTTTAATTTCATTATCCAAAACCTCCCTGTTTATTCTTTGACAATTTATCAGTTGGGGAATGACTTGTGTTCTTATAGATTTCACAAAGTTCTAATTACTATTTGTGAATTTCACTTTCTTTCCCCCTTGCTCTCTTATTTTTTTCATATTTTATTCACATTAGTAAAATGACTGGCCTTTGGAAATATTTATGTTATCTACTTTTGTCTATAGTATCTAATTAATATGTAGAGTGTTCAAATGATTTCTCAAACCAGTTAGGGCTCAAAAGTTTTTGAACAAGAACACCCAAACCGGACTGTTTGTAACTTGCACCATTTGACAGAAATATATGAGTGGATGAGATCAGGAATTCATTAAATTGCTGGAATTGTCTTTATTCCTCATTCTCACTCAATAGAATATGAATTAGAACTAAAAGAAGTATTAAAGATGTTACAGTCCTAGACATTCACTTTATAAATAAGAAAATTGAAGTGAAGAGATCATAACACATTGTAATTTGTTACCTTTTTTTGTGAAACAGAAAAAATATCTTGAGTTTTGGCATCTTAAGAGCAGTGCATTGTCTCCTTGGAAAAGCATTTGTTGTTCAGCATGTGATCTTATACTTTTTGGAGTGAACTAGGCAGTGCACTTAATCCTTTGCAAAGTGGTCAGTTTATTATATTAGGAATGTGAGTCTGAAGAAAGTGGAAGGCATTATAGCTATTAGGTTGTGAAATTAAGTCAAATGGAGAGTAGATATAATTATAAAAAGATATCAACCCCAGGCCCCTCACTGATAGAGAGGGTAGAAAAATATGTCAACTATCCAGATATAGTTTCCATTTCTGTTAATAACATCAGATAATTTTTAATCCTCTATTCTCTTTTATCTACATAAACACTGAAAGGAGATTAAGGTTCCCTGTGTGGTCTACAATAAGATGAGATTGCCACAAATTTCCAAACCTAATATGACAATTATTTTTATCTTGTACAATTATAACTTACCCAAGAATTTCCAAACATAAAATAAAACAAAGGCAACAAGTATTTTGATTGTCATTTTAATTTTCTGATTAGAAATATCAGTCTTCATAAGCACTTATTTAATTTATTTTAGTATTTAACAATTAAATGCCCTCAAAGGCAAAAGTTTGACCTAGAGGCAGCATGAGGCTTAATATTATTTAGTGACAAATCTCTCTGGTGAAGTCTTAAATACTGAAATTTTTATCTTACTTATTATATAAGAAGATGGCATTTTATCCCTCAAGACAATTGACAAAAAGGCTATGTAATTACCCTACTCCCTTGGCACAGTTACTCTTTCTGATGCCTATAAAAAAGGTTCACCTGTGATTTCTGATTCATATCTCCTTCTATTGCCACAGATAAATTCGTTTACTGTAACCAGAGCAATTTCAGCAGCTATATTTTTTTTAAAGAAAACAAAAAATCAAAAAACAAAAAGAAAGAAATAGATTATAGCAAAGCTTACCTTTCTTCCTGGAGTATTCTGAAGATAAATACAAAGGTAGAGTGATTTTAGGATTTGCAGACGATTGTATAGATAAATATGAACGCTTAGGAAGGAACTCTAATGAGGAGACATGGGTTTTAACTTTACCTTAAGCATTGAACTGCTTTGGGATTGATGGGGTACAGACTCTGGGAACCTCCTTGAACTCTTCTTGAATATTTCTACTTAACTGGTTTTCATACCCAAATCTGTTACCCTTAACCTAGCTTGATCCTCCATTATCTGTTACCTCAGGACTGTCCCACTGACTTACCACCCCAACCCTCAGTTGTCAGATACCTCTGATTGCCTCCAACTGTTTTTCCACCTTTGATCAGTTACCCCAGTCCCATTGAGAACCTCCTGGGACTCCTCATCAAGATCCTCCTTAAATCCCTCCTCCCATCACCTCAGACTACTAGATCACCCATATATACCTCCCACAGTCTTTCTGTATATAAATTCCATCTTGTCTCCATGAAGGTATTCAGATTCAATCCAGCTCTAATTCTGTCTAGCTGAGATTCCATCTGACTGGTTTGTCCATACAACTGACACAAATGCTTAGGCTCCTTGAGAGTCAATCTAATATGGCAAATCTTTGATACACTATGTTGTTTTTTGGCTGAAAGAAGACTTGGGTTAAATTCATTAGGGTAGGAACTGGGATTTCAGTATTTCGGGGTCCAAGTACCCCAAATCTCAATATTATAGTTCCCTGACCTCAACAGGATCATGTGCAAATTGCTTCCTCTCACATGTGGTCTGTGATGAGTAAAACAAATTATCTCTCAGTGTTGTTAGTAAAATACTTTTCATATCTTTTTCCATATGGAAGAAGAGAAATTCGGTTCCCCTATTCCCCTCCTGCTTTTCCTTCCCTTCTTCCCTCTCCTCCTTCTTCTCATTGTCTTTCTCCTCCTCACCATGGCTGAAGTCATAATATTTTCTGTCCTATTCTTACTTTTATGCTACCTTTTATTCTTTAGGGGGAGGGGCTGCAACTAAACCTAATGCCTAATTCTCCCACTTTTGCAGATGCCAAGAACAATCAGTAGATTAAGGGAAAGAAGTAATAGTAGATGCCTTTTTGTTTTTGTTTTGTTTTGTTTCCTTGGGGATGGGGGAATAAAGAATAAGAACTTATAGAGATTCCTACAGGAACTAGGTAATGGAACACCACTGGATTTGAGGCCAGAAGACTTATGGCAGTTCTGCCAGATAGGTGATCTTGGGCAAAATGTTTCATCTCTCTGGATCTCAGTTTCCTAGTTGATAAAATAAGGTAATTAAATTATGTTGTTTCTAATTTCTGGCATCTGTGAAGAGCATGCTCTAGTGGTAAGAACTGGCTTAGGAGGCAGGGAAATAAATCCCACTCAGCTCTACCACTTGTTAGTGGTTCCTTTCCTATTCTAGTCCTCAGTTTCAATTTATAAATTACACAAGGAAATTGGACTAGATGACCTTAGTACCTTTTCCAGCCTAATATTCTTTGATTGCACTATATTTGTAGTTAAAGTTACTGGGTGAAAAAAAATAATATAAATCCAGCCACTACCAGTGTTTTAACTTGGGATAAGCCATTCCAAATTGAAGTTGGACATGTTTGGTTGTTGTTTCTTCATTTCCACTACATTCACAGGGGGCTTTGAAGCCAATGCATTTCCTTGCTAGACATTTTTAAAAGTGTCATGTTTGTTCCTCAGAGATACTGTCTTTGCATCAAAAAAGAAAAAAAATGAAAGAAAAAAGAGATTGCATTTTACCCCAATACTTATAAAGATTTTGTTGGGAATCTCTTAAGGATATAGAACTAAAACAGAATTAGATCACCTGTCAAACAAAGAATTATTTGATTCATTTATCCTTGGTATCAAAGTAACGTAAGTAGTTTTATTTATGAGATTGATATTACCAGGCACTGAGGCTTGAGAATGAAAGGAAGGTCCCTTATGCCACCAAAATGTCTGTTAACTGCAGTGGGGGTTGGTTATTAAGTGGTAGTATACTCTCAATAGACTTTTAGAGGATGAGAAAGCTGGCCTTGGAGTTAGGAAACCTGGAGTCAACTCTGATCTCTGACACTTATTGACTAGGTGATCCTGGGATGTCACATTAAGTTTCCATGCCTCAGGCAGCTCTTCAAGATTGCAAATTGGAGAAGAGTTATTGGTCAGTGTAGGTAGATGGAGATTTTTCACCACAAATTCCCTGTGGAATTTCACATTCCACAAATTCATACCGTTGAAATTATAGGTCTAAACAACACTAAATTACTTGAAGAAAGAAAACCTACAGAAGAAAAGAAATAAAGAAAAACAAACCAAAACTTGTTAGAGGACAGAGAGAGAGAGAGAGACAGAGAGAGAGAGAAACAGAGAGAGAGACAGAGAGAGAGAGAGACAGAGAGAGAGAGAGAGACAGAGAGACAGAGACAGAGAGACAGAGAGAGACAGACAGAGACAGACAGAGAGAGAGACAGAGACAGACAGACAGACAGACAGAGACAGAGAGAGAGAGACAGAGAGACAGAAACAGAGAGAGAGAAAGGGATTTCAAATGACAATTGTAATTAACTTCAAAAATTTATAAAGGTGGACTTTATTTAAATGTATTTCTCTCCGAGACCTCAAAGACATAATGTTTGGTTTTAAAAAAGAAGACAGCCTTTTTTTTAACTTATCCTTATTGGAAGACAAAAGGAAAACTGAAATAATTTCTGAAGAATCTAAAGATACACTGAATTTTCTGTATTACTTCATGCTAATTCTATACAATAAAAGAGGAATTTGAGATAAAGAGGTGATAAAGAGAGAATAGAAAAGCAAGCCCAACATTTTACAATAAAATTTGTTCTTAATTTCATTAGATAAATACATTTTGCTTTTTGCTGTATGTAGAGGAGCCAAAAGGCCATGACAAAAGTTAAGGTTGAATTTCAGTTATGGTTGTTGATAATCCCTTTAGGCTAATTCATTCATGAAGTTGATACTGTCCAATAAGGTAATAATTTTAATAATTTCATCAAGAAAGTTAAAAAGTTTACACAACTGAGGCAGAAACATTTCTGTGTGAATAACATATATATTTATTATGTATTATATGTATATAGTGTTATCTATTATATTAAACACATATATAAGTTTTATATAACCTATATTACATACAGGATATGTTTGTGTGTATATGTGTGTGTGTATCACAACAATTTTCAAAGATCATATACAAAGTCATTGAGAGGTTGCAATCTCTGTGGGTAGAAGAAATACCTGCACTGAAGAAATACACAAGGATCTCTAATGTATTGGAGCATTGAAATGGTATTTGGGGAAGATGGGAGAGTAAGTCAAAATTTTCCAAGTTCTTCAAATTTCCTCTACAAACAGACAGAAAATCACCATGAAATGAATGTAGAGCAGCAAAAATAAAGGGGGTAAAGCAGTTGTATTTCTAGGACAAGTTGAAAGGACCTCAGAGAAGACTGTAGGGGTTGAGGTTTGGTCTGAATGAAATGTAATTACCTCCAAGCACACTCCACTGAATCAACAAATAGCAGGCCCTGAAAAAAGCAGTCAAGACCTGCCTCAGTAACAGACTGCAAGAAATTTCACCTCAGGAACTTTTCCTCAAAGCCTCAGGAATTTTTCTTTATAAACAGCAGATGACTCAAGGATCCCCTGCTGTTTCTAGATGTCAGGTCTAGCCTTGCTGATCAGATTTTATCCAATGTTGTGATTGGACACAAGCCTGGTGAATGTGGCAATACAGGGAGGAAGAACATTTTTGGGACAATGTGGTTGGGCTGGGGCTTAGGAAAGAAAGAGAGTCATCCCTGAGGTTGAATACCTGGACATAATTCAGAAAATAACAGATAGGACCCAAAGCTGAGGACAACACTATCCACAACTTGGGATTAAAACTTAACAATAATAATAATGTTAAGAAGCTGAAAAATTATAAGACAAAAGAAAAATGAGTAAGCAAAGGAAAAAGAAACTGACCATTCAAGGCTATTTTGATGTAAAAGAAGATATGGGGTCATATTCAGAGGAAGATAGTGAGGTTAAAAAAAAGTCACTCCTTCCCTAAAGACTAACATCAATTTATGGAGAATAGAAGAATTTATGACCAAAAAAAAGACAGAGAACATTATAACATGCAAAGTGGATAATTTTGATTACTTTAAATTGAAAAGTTTCTGCACAAACAAAGCCAATGCAACCAAGATTGGAAGGAAAGCAGAAAGGTGGGAAACAATTTTTACAGTCAGTGTCTAAGATAAAGGCCTCATTTCTAAAATAATTAGAGAACTGAGTCATATTTATAAGAATACAAGTCATTTCCCAATTGATAAATGGTCAAAGGATACAAAAAGGCAGTTTTCAGAGGAAGAAATTAAAGCTATCTATAGTTACATGAAAAAATGCTCTAAATCGTTATTGATTAGAGAAAAGCAAATCAAAACAACTCTCAGGTACCACATCACACATATCAGATTGGCTAACATGACAAAAAAAAAAAGGAAAATGATAGATGTTGGAGAAGATGTGGGAAAACTAGAACATTAATGCATTGTTGGTGGAGTTGTAAACTGATCCAACCATTCTAGAGAGCAATTTGAAACTATGGTCAAAGGGCTGTATAACTATGCATACCTTGGACCCAGCAATAACACTTCCAGGTCTATATTCCATAGAGACCACAAAAATAGGGTAAAAGACTCACACATCCAAAAATATTTGTAGTAGCTTTTTTGTGGTGCCTAAGATTAGGAAAATGAGGGAATGCCCATCAACTGGCCAATGGCCAAACAAGTTGGGGTATATGAATGTAATGGAATACTATTGTGCTATAAGAAATGATGAACAGGCAGATTTCAGACAAACCTAGAAAGAATTATATGAACTGATGCTGAGTGAAGTGAGAAGAACCTGGAAAACATTGTACACAGTAAGAGTCATATTGTGCAATAACCAACTTTAATAGACTTACTTCTTCTTAATAATGCAAGGGTATATGACAACTCCTAAAGACTCATGATAGAAAATACCATCCAGATCCAGAAAAAACTATGGTTTCTAAGTGCAGATCAAAACATATTATTTGCCCTGTCTCTCTCTATCTCTCTTTGTTCTTTCTTGTGCTTCCTCCAATTAGTTCTAATTCTTCTTTACAACATGACTAATGTGAAAATGTGTTTAATATGAAAAAAAGAATAGTTGAATCAGTTCCAAACTCCACCAGCAGTGCATTAATCTCTCTTTTTCCCCACTTCCCCTCTACTGTTGGTCATTTTCCTTTTCTCTCTTTTTAGTCAATTTAGTACTATGAGGTTTTAATGTATATTTTTCCCATCAATAGTGATTTAGACAGTTTTTTATCTATCAATAATTTTAATTACTTCATCTGAAAACTGATATCTTTTATCATATATCAATTGGGAAATGGCTCTTATTTTTATAAAATTGACTCAGTTCTCTGTATGTTTGAGAAATGAGGTCTTTATCAGAGAAACTTGCTTCAATTTTTTTTTCAGTTACTAATATTAACTGTATTTCCCTCCTTCCTATTTAATATCCCTCCAACTTATTCTATTTTCTCTCTCTTGTCACCCTCTCCTTCCTCAAAAGTATTTTGTTTCTTACTGCCCACCCTCTCCCCCAATCTGCCCACCCTTCTATTACCCCCCATCCCTTTTTCTTTTCCCCTTTTCTCCTACTTTTCTGTAGGTAAGATAGATTTGTATACCCAATTGTGTATGTATGTTAATTGGCTTTTTGAGACAATTCTGATGAGACTAAGGTTCACTCCTTCCCCCTAAGTTCCCCTCCCCCTACTCCCACTGTATTAGATTCTTCCTGCCTCTTTTATATGAGATAATTTGCTCCATTCTACCTCTTCCTTTCCATTTTTTCCCAATACATTCCTTTCTCATCCCCCCTTAATTTCATTTTTTAGATATCATCCCTTCATATTTAACTTATACCTGTGTTCTCTGTCTACTATATATATTCCTTCTAAGTACCTTAATAATGAGAAAGCCTTAGCAGTTAAAAGTATCATCTTCCCATGCAGGAATGTAAACAGGTTAACCTTTTAAATCCCTTATGATTTTATTTTCCTGTTTACCTTTTTACAATTCTTTTGAGTCTTGTATATGAAAGTCCATTTGGAGGTAGTCTTTTCATCAAGAATGCTTGGAAGTCCTGTATTTCATTGAATTTCCACTTTTCTCAGAATCTTGGGTATAATCCCAGTTCATTTACTTTCCAGAATGTCATATTCCAAGACCTCTGATATTTTAATGTAGAAGCTGCTAAATTTTGTGTCATCTTGACTGTGACTCCACAATACTTGAATTGTTTCTTTCTGGCTGTTTGCAATATTTTCTCCTTGACCTGGGAGCTCAAGAGTTAGGCCATAATATTCCTGGCAGTTTTCATTTTGGGATTGCTTTGAGGAGGTGATTTGCTGATTTTTCAATTTGCTTTACCCTCTGGTTCTAGAATTTTCATAAGGTTAGTTTTCCTTGACAATTTCTTGAAAGATGATATGTAGGCTCTTTTTTTTTTTTAATCATGGATTTCAGGTAGTCCAATAATCTTTAAATATTCTTTCATGAATCTGTTTTCTGGATCAGTTGTTTTTCGAATAAGGTATTTCATATTTTCTTCTTTTTTCATTCTTTGGGCTTTATTTTATTGTTTCTTCATGTCTCATAAAGTTTTTAATTTCCATTTACTCAATTCTAATTTTTAAGGAATTATTTTCTTCAGTGATCTATTATACCTCCATTTGTATTTGATCAGTTCTACTTATATGTAGTTTTCAATTTTCTTTAGTGAACTTTTGTGTCTCTTTTTCCATTTGGCCAATTCTGCTTTTTAAAGAGTTCTTCTCCTCATTGGCTTTTTGGACCTCTTTTTAACATTTGGCCTACTCTGCTTTTTAAGTTGTTATTCTTCTCAGCATTGTGTGTGTGTGTGTTGTGTGTGTGTGTGTTTGTCTTTTTTTCCAAACTGTTGCCTTGTTTTCCATGGTTTTCTTGCAGCACCCTCATTTCCCCATTTTTCCTCTCCCTCTCATGCTTGATTTTCAAAATCCTTTTTCTGCTCTTCCAGGAAATGAGTTCACTTCATATTATGCTCGGAGGTTTTGGATGTGGGAGATTTTGCTTTGTTATCTTTTTCTGAGTTTGTGTTCTGATCTTCCTTGTCAACAGAGTGACTTTCTTTGGTTAGATTTTTTTTTCTCTTGTTTGCCTATTTTCCCAACTTATTACATTATTATTAACTCTTTATTAAAGTAGAGTTTTGCTTCCAGGGTGGAGAGTGCACTGTCCCAAGCTTTAAAAATTTTGTGTAGCTATTTTCAGAAATACTTCCAGAGACCTGTAAGTTTTCAATTTTTCCAAGGTGGTATGATCCAAGGAGAGGTGTTTACTAGTCTCCTGGAATGTGATCTCATCTGTGAGAGACCACAAGCACTCTTTTCTACACTGGAACTGTGTGAATGGTCCCCCCTTCACTGTGTCCACAAACTTTGGTGGGCTAGTTTTCCTCCTCACCCTGAGTCTGCCATCCAGGACTGTGATCTACATCTGAGTATGGGCAAAGCAACTAAGTCCTGCCTCAGTGCTAGGAAAGAGATGTCTGTAATATCCTTCTGACCAGTTGTTCTGACCCTTACTGTCTGTAATGTGAGAGCTCCAGGAGCAGCTGTTACCACAGTTCATTCAATGGCTTCCAAGGCCTACTCCTCATTGACCTGGTGTGAGCTATGTTCCATTCTCACCTAAGTGTGACAGACCTTTCCTGCTGACCTTTCAGTTCTTCTTGGGTATCTGTGGGCTGAGAGGTCTGGAAACCACCACTGCTGTCACTGATTCAGTCTCCCAAAGGACAGCTTCAGGTTTGCTGGGGCCAGCACTATGTTAAGTTGTCTCAGGCTGTAAAATCTGTTTGATCTGTCTTTTTTGAGTTCTGCCACTCTAGAATTTGTTTAGAGTCACTATTTAAAGGTATTTAGAGGAGTTTGTGGGAGAGCTCAAATGAGTCCCTGCTTTTACTCTTCTATCTTGGTCCACCTACTAGAAAGGCATTTTGAAAGAAAGATTGTAGCTAAGTTGTGTATGATCAGGTGATTCTAAAAATAATTGAGTAGGGAAAGGTAAAAAGAAGCTATTATTTCATAAAAACAGGGCATAAAAAAGAACTAATACAGAGGAAAATGTTGGACTGAAGGCTAGTAGTGTTGGAGTCTTGCTCTGATCTGGGTTGAAGTGTCAGCAAAGTGAACATCTGAAAAAGTTGAGAAGTCTTCTGAACTTCTAGGGAGGTAAGAAAATTGAGGGATAAGATGAAAGAGGGACTTTCAAAAGCATGCATAGACTAAGATTAGGAGGGTGGGAGGAGAAGATAAGGGAGGGAATTTTAGAGAGGTAGGTAAAATAAGGAATAAGAGTGTAAGGAGAAAATATTACATAACAGAATGGATAAAAAGAGAGGGTGAGAAGGAAAATAGTGAGTAAAATAATATGGAGAGAAATTCACAAATAGTAATTAGAACTTTATCAAATCTACAAGAATATGAGTCATTTCCCAACTGATAAATGATAAAAGAACATGAACATGCAGTTTTCCAATGAAGAAATCTAAGCACTTTTTGTCATATAAAATGTTGCAAACCACTATTGATAGATAAATATGTGTTAAAACAACCTTGAGATAACATTTTACATCTACCAAATTGACTAAAATGACAGAAGGGGAAAGTTGGAGAGGATATGGAAATATTGATAAACTTTCATTGCGTATGGAATTTTAAAATGACCCAACTCTTTTGGAGAGCAACTTGGAATGATGCCCAAAAAGTTATTAAACCACCTATACCTTTTAACCCAACCACCACTTGGTCTATTGTCAAAGATGATTAGGGAAAAAATGAAAAGAATCTATATGTTCTAAAATATTTATAGCAGCTCTTTTTGCTTTGACAAAGAAATGGAAATTGCAGGTGTGTTTATTTATTTGGGAATGTCTGAACAAATTGTGGTCTGTGATTGTGATGGAATATCATTGTGCTATAAGAAATGAGGAGCTCAAATATTTTAGAAAAAAAAAAAATGTGGAAAGGCTTCCATGAAGTAATGAAGAGCAAAAGGTGAAGAATCAAGAATGTCTTGCAGTGAATAAGTCGTTTTGTCTATTATAAATACCCAAATGACCTATAAGATACATATGAAGAAATGCACCCAGAGAAAGAACTGATAAATAGATATATGTATGGATTAATTTTACATGTATGTATGCATATGTGTGTGTGTTTGTGTGTGTGTGGCCTCCACATGTTGTCTAACCTCATGCTTTCTAAAGAAGAAAAAAGAAAAGGACAACTAGCTTTGGTTTACAATTAGAGCAGAAGAGGTATTATCCCTTTCTATTCTCAAAAAATTTAGCTGAGAAACCACTAAATAGAATTAGTTTCACCCTGATAGGTCTGACATTTTAACAAAGTGCCAAAACAAAGTTCTCCTGCTGAGAAATATCAATTAATTTGAGTACAAGCACTTATAGGAACTCCCCCCCATCACCACCACCCCCAAACTCACACAACTTTATGCAACAGGAAAATGGAAATATTTGGCATCTCTACCTGCTTTAGGTGTTTAGAAGACTGGTGGATACTAAGGACTGCATTATCCGGGAAGTAGAAAAGATCATTAATATGCCCTTGATTCACTAGGTCCTTCCAAAAATCCTAATAATGCTTTACATGCAGATAGATAAAGCATCTGTCTTTCTAATTCTGTCTTCTAAAATATATCATCTATTTATCTATGGATCTATTAACTACTTACCTACCTATCTATTTATGTATTCATTGCGTCTCAGCATACCCTAACAATCATAATGCCTTCCAGGTCATGGCACTCTTCAGATTTCAAAGCACTTTCATTTCCATTACTTTATTTTATGGCCTAGATGTTTACAATGCATTTCTTATTCCTTTCTCACTAGTGAAAAGCTTTAAACTGTGACAGATCACATAATTACAAAGACAAAGGTCACACAGGTAGGAAGTAGAATCAGTTTTATATATTTTTTTTTTTATCTTCTCTTTGACTTTTCTCTCTCCCTTGCCTTTCATAGCCTGTACTGTTACGGAGTTCTGTCTAAAATGCACCATCTCTGATATCAATCTTGTCTGTATTTCCACTGTTCCCATTCTAATTCAGTCCTGGATTTGCTTCTGCCTGAGCAATTTTGGCAGCTCCCCAACAGTTGTTACAATTTCTATTTTTTCTCTCCTCTTATCCCTACTTTAGACCATTCTATCTTTCCTTTTGCATAGATCTACTTATTCCTCCCCTCCTCAAAATTGTAATGTTATTTTTTAGTGATTACTGTGTAAACTTGAAACCCGTTTTGCTTGGCCAAGGACCTTCATGATTGCTCCTAGACTACCATTCTAATCCAATGATGTTCGTTGTGTATTTATATCCAGTAAAGAGGCTATTCTCTCCATTCTGAACATATCCTGTGTTTTTGCACCTTCAGACCAATTACTGACACTATTGGTCATGCCTGGAATAGTCTCTCTGCTTTGAGTTGTCTATTGAAATCTTACCACTTTCAATTCAGGGATTCTGAAACTTTTCAGAATAGCAGGATAAAATGTATAAAATTAAATACACATATTATATCTGAAGACAGCTTAGTGAAAATAAAGCTATGTTTTTGCTTCCATTCAAATTCACGGTCACCATGAAATATACTCACAGGCTTCTTTAGGGTTTAAGAAATCTTAAAAGAAAAAATGGTCAAACAACAAGTTCTCATTAGGGAGTTAAACATCGTAGTGGAGAAAGTGATGAGTTTGACATCAGGATTATCTGAATTTAAATCCAACCTCAAATACGTATTAGCTATGTGATGCTGGACAAGTAGTTTAATATCTCTCATCAATTTTCTCATTTAATAATAGTGCCTTCCTCATAGGATTGTTATAATTATCTGATGAATATTTTATTCGTTCACCTCATCTTGTAAAGCTCTTTACAAATCTTACAATCCTATAAAAATGTTTGCTGTTATTTTTATTATTAGGCATCTATTATGTTGCAGGTGCTGTACTAGCTATTAATGATACAAATTCCACCTCTCCATGGAGTCCTCTCTAAACCCTAATGCAGATAACATCTTTCTATCTCTTTCCTCTTCCCCTCTTTTCCCATTGTAGTATGTTTGCATGTCTCTAATACACTTAAAAAGTGTTTGAGTGGTAATGCTTGTTTATGTATGTGTCCTTTCAGTAAAGTTTATCTCTGTTCCCAAATATATATGAGTCTGTGTTCTTGAATGTTCAATTCCAGTAATACATAAACTCCACAAGTTTTTTGGTTTTTTTTTTTTTTTTCAGGCTAGAAAAGGATTTAAATATAGGTCTGTCTTCTAAAGACTTGTCTAGCTATGTTCGGTCAAGGGCAAGCAAAACAAGGGTTGAAACTATCAAAAGTTTACTATAAACTGTGTGTGTGTGTGTGTGTGTGTACACATATACCTACATATATACATAGTATATGTATATATATATGTATGTATATAGATATGTATAGACAGAGACTGTATATATGCAGACTGTATACACATAACACACATACACACACATATACACACATATACAGAAAGTGAGTGTATATTTCATATATATATGTATATATATATATATATATATATATATATATAGACATAGAGAGAGAGAGAGACAGATGTAGACTCTGTGTGTGTGCATCTGTGTAGATAGCTAAAAAGATCTTCCTTCAATACTAAGAACATTCAAAGGGACAAAATCATTCATATCTTAAGTTGAAGTTGAGCAAGTACATGTTTTATTCCATTGTTGTTCAATGATTTAAGTCATGACCAATCCTTGGTGACTCCATTTTTGAAACTTTCTTGGCAAAGATCCTGGAATGGTTATGTCACTTCTTTTCCAATTCATTTTATAGATGATAAAACTGAAGCAAACAGGGTTAAGTGACTTGCCCAGAGACAAATAGGAAGTGTCTGAGGCCAGATTTGAACTCAGAAAGATAAGTTTTCTTGATTCTAGGATTGGTATTCTATTCATTGTTCCATCTAGCCAAAAGTCATTAAGTTATGTAATGATTTCCATTGTGTTTTACCTAGACTTTCAATCATCCCCAGTAGTATAGCAGAGTTCACTTCAATTTAACTTAATACAACAAACATTTATTAAAATCCTACTGTACTGAGATAATGGCTGGATGCAAATGTAACAAAAAATAAGGCTCCTGCCTCCAAGGACTATATACCATGATAAAAGTTACTGTGACATAAGCATGAGTAAAGAGAATTCAAGGCAGCATATAATATTAGCCAAGGAGAAAAAAAAGAAAACCTGTTCTTGTAGAAATTTGGAAATCTAAGAGGTGTCTGTGTGTGTGTCTGCATGTGTATAAGAGTGAGAGAAGAGAGAGAGAGAGAGAGAGAGAGAGAGAGAGAGAGAGAGAGAGAGAGAGAGAGAGAGAGAGAGAGAGAGACAGGGACAGGGACAGAGACAGAGACAGAGACAGAGACAGAGACAGAGACAGAGAGAGATCTCAGGATTCAGAAGTGAAAGAAAAAAAGCCAGGATATTTTATGGAAGGGTCTTGCCCTGGAACTGAAAAAAGACTGTATTCCCTGTCTGTAGATATTCTACACCAATGTATAACAATGGAAGAAGGCAGCGTGTAGGACAATATCTGTCCAATTTACCTAGAATACAAAGTATAAGGTAAAGTTAAGTTGGGAGAAAAGCTTGATTGGAGCCAAGGAATAGAGAATCTACATTTTATTTTATGATCACTAGAGAGTCATCCGATTTTTTAGCAGGACAACAGAGTGATGAAAATCATCTAATAGGAAGATTATTTTTGGCATCTCTGGGAGGGAAGGATTAGAGGGGAAAAAGATGATGATGAGATCAATTGGAGGCTATTAAAATAAAAGGTGGTGGGAGCCTGACCTAGGGTAGTGGCAGTATAAGTAGAGATAAGATGAAAAATAAGCAATATGAGAGATATTGTGTAAGTAGGGTCAAAGGGGTTTAGGCAATGGATAGAATGGAGGAAGTGAGGAGGAGTGCAGAATCAAAATCCTGAAATTTTGAGTCTAAGTGACTAGGAGCATAGGCTGATTTGGGAAGGATAGGTCTAGGTAGGGGCTGAAGATCTGAGTTCATATTTAAATCCAGCATTGTGTTTGAGATGCTGGTAGAATAGTTAAATAGGGATCTCTAGGTGATTATGAGAAAGGAAGGCTTGGAGCTATTGATAAAGATTGAAACTACATAGTTTTAGGATTAATATATAGAAATATGTGTAGCGTCAATGCAATAACTACAGTAGCCACTATGGATATACAGGTGTATTTCCAGGGTAAATTCACAAAATATAAACTCTCTTCCTCAAAGATGAAACCATGACATTTACCCAAACACCAAAAAGCCAAATCCATCAGAGTAACAAAGAAATTCATCATAGTAACCAAGAAGTCTATATACATTATCAGGCTTTCCCATAAACCAACTTCCTCAAGCAAAATCACTCCTTCTCTTGCTCCCAGCCAGCTGCTTCCTTCATCTCTTTTTCCCAGCTCTGTCTTACTTCCTCTCAGCTCTGCTCCACCCATTCAGTAAATTCCTCCTACTTCAGGCTTCATGTGACTCAAACTCGTGTGACTTAGGTTTCCCTGTGACTTAAACAGGTCCCACAGGCCTGTTAATGGATGGGCAAGATCTTCCCATTCCATTGACAATACAATATGGTAACTGCATTCATGGGAGTTAAGATCATTAAGGAAGGAGCTCTAAGAAAAAAGACTAAGTACAGTTATGAGAGGGATCAAGATTTAAAGTAAGATGAACCAAGAGATCATTTCATTAAAAGGAAAAAGGCTAGGAGAGAGTTTTGTCATAGCAACCAGTTCTCTGTACACAATAATTTGTTTACCAAATTGTTTACCAAATTTAATTTTTCAAAGCAGAGATGAAAATCAAGATATTCTTAGCCTTTCTATTTCCATCCAGTAACTTTCTTTTGATTATTTAATGGTGCTTTTTTTGGGGGGAGACATGTGAGTTTAGGGTTTATCTTGTCATCATTGTGGATAACATGGGGTGATCGACTGATAGTCCTTATGGAAAGGATTGATAATTTTGTAATAAGACTGATAGTGCAATTGAAATACTTTAAGGTTAACCAAGTCACTTCCTTAAGACTTACCTATCCTATGATGCTGGTGGTACAAATCTTTTGATTGTTCCCATTTTATAGATGAGAAAACTAACTCAGAAAAAGTAACCTCCCCCAGGTCATGTGGCTATTGTATACTCCAAGGAGATAAACAGAGATGAATGAATAAAAATAATTGTTTTGGAATTTATTTCCTAATTGTTTCTAATAAGGCTTATTCTCATTAAGGTCAATACATCAATATATATTTAATGTGGGAATTCCCTCTTTCAACAAGTATTCTAACCATCTGTCAGAAGTAGTTCACAATATGAGGCCTAAGGGTAAGTTAGAGTATGACTTATAAAGTCAGAACTGGGAATTTGGGAGCATTAGTACAGAATGTAACCCATCATTGGGAGAAAAAAATTCAGTGTGTTACCCTTACTCTCCCCTGCCCTCCACCCACTCTAGAAATCAGTTAGTATAGGGAAAAATTACCATAGTTTTTATGAGTTAAAGCCCTGATTACTTGTTCAGGTTTCATATCTAGTAAATATCAGAGGCTGGATTTAAACTCA
This sequence comes from Notamacropus eugenii, assembly GCF_028372415.1. Lineage (NCBI taxonomy): Eukaryota > Metazoa > Chordata > Mammalia > Diprotodontia > Macropodidae > Notamacropus > Notamacropus eugenii. The sequence continues at coordinate 417,335,401 of NC_092874.1, forward strand.
AATCTTCATGTCTCAAATTCCAACACTGTATTCACTTTGCTATGGTGCCTCTTTACTTTTACTTTAGGTAGGTTTAAAAAAAAGAATAGTGTTAAGAGAAGATAACCTTAATAATGTATCCTAAGTTACAACTGTTAAAAATGTTCCTTTTATCATAAAAATATGAACAATTGATTACAGGTTCAGGATTGACCTGTTTTTCGGTTGCATTCAAGGGCACTTGAAAATAAGGGGATGCTTCCTTATCTTTACTTGCACATAAAAATCATGGCATGTATTATAAAGTTATATGCTGAAAAAAATACCAACCTGCTGAAAAATTGTAGCTATTACACTCTTAAACAGGATAACAAAACTCTACAATGTTATTGTATTCCAATGACAAGGCTACGAAAGGTAATACTGAAGGGATTTAATGATAAGAACTGATATGTTGGCAGAGAAACTATCTTGTAAACATATTGTTGATTTGTGCAAGCTATCAAATGACCATGCCTTATGTTTCAATCTCTGAGCATTTTCAGACTCACTTTGCTTTTATCTGTAAAATTCACATGTACATTTGCTATGGCAATTCAAACTATTAAGCATCCTACTATCAAATCATCCATGAAGGGTTTCTTGGAGAGACGTTTTTTTTTTTTGTTTGTTTGTTTTGTTTTGTTTTTTAACAGCTTCTTACCATTTAGATAAACAGTAAGTTGATCTTCAGGCTTTGTCCTCAAAGTACATCCCATGAAAGGTTCATAGTAAGAATAGCATTTACAAATGGTATCATACAAGTTTTTCATCCAGATGTATTTTCCTTTGGTCTCACTCCAACACTAGAAACACTATTAGAATACTTACTATTCAAAACGGCCCTTTTGTTCCTGAACTAGTCTGAGTTATGATACATTTCAAAAGCTCAGAGAGCTGCAATGAGCCTTAGAAATGTTTAGATTCATATATTCTCTATAGCCCCATTTTACAAATAACACCAATACCTTCATCAGAAATATATAACAACGATAACAGCAATAAGAAGTGTGTCTGTGATACCTTAAAGCTTGTAAAGGACTTTACATATATTGTGGTCCTCAAAACTATGTCAGGTAGGTGATATTGCATGTTACAGAGGAGGAAATTGAGGTCGAAAGAGGCTTGGTGATTTTTCCAAGATCTGATGGTTAGTAAGTGTTTGATGGAGGATCCTAACCCAGATCTTACTGACTTCTGATCTAAAACCTATTTCTATATCTCCTAGGATATCAATTGGCAACATACTTCTATTTGTCGGAACACAACCATACTCTCAGTCTATAGCTATATGCCTCCAACAGGGAGCTAGAATTCCTCATGGCTTTGGCACTCAGGCAATCAGGAAGACCTGCAACCAAACTGAGTCACCCACCTTAGCCAATCAATTCTAAAAGAATCTACAGTTAAAACCTCTTTAGGAAAAGAATAACCCTTATCCTCCTCAGGTTGGGCCTTAGCTAAAGCTAGTTCACCTTCACGGCAGGGCTCTATGAAGCATTATTCCTCCAGAAGATGAGGGAAAATCTTGGGACAGCAGTGCCAGACCACAGATAGAAAGGGTACTATATGGGGTCCATGTCCTAGCTGTTCTTCTGGTAATTTTAGACTTGAAGTAATCATTCCTTTATTATTTCTATATTGTTGAAATAATACAAGTGCTACAAGTACACTCTAAATGTGATGGCTTAGAAGGAAGCTGTTTAGAGATCTTCCATACCAACTATCATTCAGATCATGAACTGTGTCCATTTGAAAACCTTTTACAAGTAGTCATCTCGCATCTGTTTCAAGAGCATGAATAATGGGAAACAGTGGCTAGCAGTGACAGTGCTGTAAGTAACTGGCAGCTTTTCCTGATGTTGGTTGAAGTCCACTTTCCTGTTTCACCCACTGTTCATGTCTCTTCCCTCAGGGACCCAGCAAAACAAGCCCATTCATTCCCTTTTCAAACTGGCAGTCCATCAGATATTGGAATCCTATTATGACTCGACTAAATCTTTTCTGCTCTAGGTTATGCACTTCTGTATCATTTACCCTGTCCTCCTATGGCATAGGTAGAAGGGGCTTCTTCACTTAGGTTAGTCTCATCAGGATACATGTTCGTCAATGTTATTCCTTCTTAAATGTGACTTCCTTAACTTTACACAGAAGGAAGTTTTTGTAGCATTGTTGTTGTTTAATCACTTCAGCCATGTCCAACACTTCATGACTCTATTTTGGGTTATCTTGGCAAAGATACTGGAATGATTTGATATTTCCTTCTTCAGCTGATTTTACAGAAGAAGAAACTGAGGCAAACAGGGTGAAGTGACTTGCCCAGAGTCTCATAGCTAGTAAGTGTCTGAGACGAGATTTTAACTTGCATCTTCCCGTCTCCAGGCTCAGGGATCTATCCACTGCACTACCTAGTTCCCCTTTAGTTACATTATATGGGCTTAATAATCCAAGAGGTTATTTAGAAATTTATATGAAGGATATGGAAATAGAAATATCATAGTATATCAGTTGGGGGTACTTGTAGAACTGTGAAAGATAAGAGAAAATCAATGAAGTACTGAAAATTGAATTTCTTCTGAATACATAACAGATTTATAGATTATATGGAAAAATAAGATTGTGATATTCTTTTCATAAATGTGATGTCCTTTTGATAAAATATTATGTATAAAACCCCCAGTTGGCTTCAAAGGCAACTAAATTGATTTTATTTAGCATTTTTAAACACCTGCTGTGTGCTCAACAGTGCAAAAGCCACCATTAACTGCAAAATGGCTGATCATATGACTTATTACCGTTAAATTACAACCATGAAGCCTGAATAAAAGTAATGAGATATAGTGTATTGTGTAGGATATAAGAACCAGTATCATTTTATTAAGGCAGGGATTACTAACCTGTTTTTTAAATCAAGAATCCTTTTTTATTTATTTTGAAAAAGTTTACTGGCCCCTTCTCAGGACAATGTTCATTTACTGACATTTATAATCATAGGAAAAGCTAAATTTCAGTTAAAATTTATTGCAAATAAATGTGTATTTTTCCCATCCAAAATCATTGACATCCTGAAGTTATGGACCTGAATTTAAGAAACCTTGATTTAGTAGCATCCTGGAATAGTGGATAGAATGCTGGATTACAAAAGGTTTCAAATATTATACCTAATGTAACAAATTTGTAAGTGATTTAACTTCATGGAGTCTTGATTTGCTTATGTGTAGAATGAGAATATTAACTTTTTCACCTACCTTATAGGCAGAATTGTGTTAGTAAATGTTTATCAAATGGTTATGTGTGTATACATATATGCACATATATAAATATACACATATATCCACATGAAATATATTTAAATCTTCATTGCTAACATTTTCCACATCATTTTCTTCACTGTAGACAATCAAAAAATACTAAATCAAATACTGATTTTTAGTGTTTGCTCATTTCTGAGGTGTAAATACACTGAAAATTGTGCTTTTGTCACTCTGATTTAAACTAGCTCCAACGCTCACTACAGCAGAGTTTTTGTAAAATTCCAGTGAGAATATTTCTGTATCATGTCTTAAAAAACAACTTAAAGTGCTCTACAAATATCCATTATAATCATAGTCACACTGTTTTTGTAGTAGTAGTAGTTGTAATTGCAGTCATAACCATAGTAATGATAATCTAAAATTAGAAAAAGACCTTAGAGTTCATGGTACAAAGATACTGAGGCTGGAGAGAACCAATGGTTTATCAAAGCTAGTAACTAAGAAAGGAACGGAAATCAAGCAAGTTTAATTTGTTCTCACTATATATGTTTGCCATAACTGAATATGACTGTAGAGGTTTGGGTTTATGCAATAAAAAGAAAATATGATAAGAGCTAAGCCTGAAAGGGCCAGGGTCTCCCATTGCATTCTGGGCCATCTCCAGTCATCCTGATGAATATCAGGCCACTGGACCCAGATGGCTCAGGAGAAGAAAGTGAGGTTGGTGACCTTGCACAGCCCTCCCTCACTCAAATAAAGGCAACTGCAAGTCATGTCATCAACTTGATGTTATGGTCCTCTTTGAGAATGAAGGAAAAGCACAACCCGTGAGTGAGTAAGTAGTAGCTCCTCTCCTCCTCCTCCTTCTTCTTTTCTCTGTTGTTCTACCCAAGGGAAGGTACACTCCATGTCTTAAAGCTGCCTTTTTTCCTTTAGGTTTACTGGCTATGTTTCTTGCTCAAACACCAAGCCTTAGACTGAATTCACTGTGGAACTCATAGACTGGAAAATATATCCTCATCCACCTAGCACAGAGGGGATTTAAATACTAAGTAGTAATTGTTTCTCTTTAACCCAGGAACCCTGAGGGTCTTACCCTCCCAGTTGGTGATCTGTGTGTGTTCATCCTTTGTACCTGAAGAAGACCTTGCCATCAGAGAAATAATAACATGACTTTCACTTGACTTTGTTTTTGAGTGAAGGAGGACTGTGCAGGTTACCAGCCTCACTTCTCCTACAGAACCATCAATACAGTTACCAAATATTCATCAGAATGACTGGAGATGACCCAGGATGAGGCAACTGGGATTAAGTGCCTTGCCCAAGGTCACACAGTTAATATCAAGTGTCTGAGGTGAGATTTGAACTCAGATCCTCCTGACTCCTCCACTGGTACTCTATCCTCTGCACCACCTAGCTTGCTCCAGTATGTGATAAATACTTTTGAACTATATCTAAGAGAAAAAAATGGAAAACCAGTCATTTGATTAGTCCTGATTTCCTGGATCTTTTTGAAACAGTACTAAACTAGAAAATTCTGCAAGCTTGTTGTGAAGCTCAGATAACTTCAAATTCTTAACTTTTATGTCACTTTATTCCATATGCTACAGAGATTCAGAATTACATGCCCAATTCAAATCCACAAAACCAAAAATATATAAATCATTTTATTAGCCCTGTGGGTATGCTGATGAATGATGGCACAATTGACTTCAATGGAGCTTTTGATTAAGTGGACAATGGTTCCCATCTATAGAGTTTGGTGGCTGGCCTAAAAGTCAAGGGAACTTGAGGTCAATACATCCCTGGCATATACTTCCCAGGTGACCCTTGGCAAGACATTTACCACCTCTGTTGTCTAGATAATTCTCCAAGACTCTAAATTACAGAATAGGTGATGTTGTTTATTGGTAAAAGGAATTTTCTCACCCATACGTCTCTTTAACAATGAAGTCAGAGTTATAGTGACTATACATATTTGTACAATATTTTGCTTATTACAATTCTATGAGGCAGGTTTCTTTTTCAGACTAAGAAAGAGATCTAAAGAGCATCATGGATTTTCTAGATATTACACATATAATAAGGACAAATATGGGGCTCAAAGATATATCTTTGAAACCCAATTATGCCATAATCAGTTTTAAAAATTTAAAGTAATACAGAGCAGTAATAGGAAAGGTAATGTTTTATAGTATAATTAATTCATTTCACAGGTATTTATTACATATTTGATTAAATTAACTGTTTATTTCTCTCACTCCACTATAATACTCTTAAACTTTAAGCAGCACAAAGTAGACCAAAAGACTAAGGTCTTCTGATAATCAGAAAGAATGTTATTGCTAGGTTCTTAAATTTATTTTTACTTTTTTATGTGATGATCAGTCTCATGTCAAAGAAATTTGTGATAGACTGGGAAATCTAAAATAACAAGGTCTTGTAGTCAGTTAGTATTTCAGTCTAGAAGTATCCTTTGAGCATTTACAATGCATCTTTGGTACTGGGAATGTAAAGGAAAGTAAAAACGTGTTCCCTGTTCTCAAAGAGGTCATATTCTAATGGAAGAAAATAGGATGAAATTACTTCTTACGTACTCACACACCCACAAACGCATACCACATAGATAGATGATAGAGCTATATAAATATAAATGTGTGTATGTACATATACACACATAATATGTGTGTGCATACATACATATTGTATGCATACATACATATGAGAGAACGTAATCTCAGGGGAAGGCACTTTTATGAGGGTATCACTGAGAAAGGATTCTTTTCAAGTTTTTCTTATAAAATTAGATGGAACATCTACATGCACTTATAGAATTACGGAATTGAAAGGAACCTCAGAGGTCATATACTTCCTCTTGTTCATGAATAAGCAAATCCCTCTACAACATCCATGACATGTGATGTCTGATGTTGGAAACACTTCCAGGAACAGAGAGCTTATCCCCTCACAAGGTAGCCCATTCCACTTTCATACAACTATTATTGTGAAGAAGTTCTTTCTTAGAAGGCAACAAAATTTGCCTCCACATTACTTTCACTCATTGGTAAGCATTTAATCTCCTGGAGTAAATATGACAACTTTGTCTATCTATCTAATCTATCTATCTATCTATCTATATATCTATCTATCATCTGTCATCTCTCTATCTACCTATCTACCTATCTATCTAACTATCTATCTATCTATCTATCTATCTATCTATCTATCTATCTATCTATCTATATCTATATATCTATTCATTCATTTATTTCTCCACCTGGCAGCCCTTTAGAGTCTTCTATTTTAGTAGTTAATACTATTTTATTTTTCCCAATTGTACATCAAGACAATTTTTAGCATTCATTTTTATAAGATTTTGAGATCTAGATTTTTCTGCCTCCCTTCTCTCCCCTCTTCCTAAAATGGTAGGCTTTTTGATACAGGTTATATATGTACAATTATGTAAAACGTATTTCCCTATTAGTCACAGTTGTGAAAGAAGAAATAGATTAAAAAAACAATAAAATAAATAAATAAGTAAAGTAAGTGAAAAAAGCTATGCATTCAGAACACACCAGTTCTTTATCTGAATGGGGACAGCATTTTCCATCATAAGTCCTTTGTATTTGGCTTGGATCATTATGTTGCTAAGAACTGAGTCACTCATAGCTGATCACCATAGGATGCTGCAGTACTGGGAACAATATTTTCCTGGTTCTGTTTATTTCACTTTGCATCAGTTCATACAAGTCTTCCAATATTTTTTTGCAAAAATCTTCCTGTCCATCATTTTTATTTACTTTTTTGTTTGTTTTTAGATTTTTTAGTATTTTACTTCCCCCAGTTACATATGAAAACAATTTTTAATATTCATATTAAAAACTTTGAGTTACAAATTCTCTCTCTTCCTCCTTTTCCTTCTCATCCCCATTGAGAGTGATTCTCTACACGTTATGTATGTGCAGTCATACAAAACATATTGACAATTGTCATGTTGTGAAAAAAACTCAAGAAAATAAAGAATTCTTTTAAAAAAAGAGCTTTTTGGGGCGGAGCCAAGATGGCAAAGTAGAAAGACGCACATACACATAGCTCTGAACCCACAAAACACAGAACGGCAGAGGGGACTAACCCAGGGCGAATTCTGCACCCAGAGACCACGGAATATTGGAGAGAAGGAGATTTCTGTTCCGGAGAGACCTGCAAACCTCTTGCGGGGGGTCCTTCTCTCCGTGGACTGGGCGCCGGGGCGAGAAGCAGAGAGCAGCCCTACCGCGGCAGCGACAACGTGGGAAGAAGATCCGAGAGGGCTGCGAGATGGGATCTCCAGCGGCCACGCGGGTCCCCCCACCCACAGAGGGACCTGCAAACCTCTCGCAAAAGGTCCGTCGCGCTGCAGACGCGGCGCCCAGCCCGGACCTGCGGCGGCGGCCATGGCCGGGGCTCTGAGAGGCACAGTCCTAAGAGGGCTCCGGAGGCGGGATCTTCAGCAGCGGCACGGGCCCCCCCACCAACAGGTGACTGACGGGGGTAGGTGAGAGAGTCTCTTTGGCGGGTTGAGAGGGGAGTGAGGTGCCCCCATGGCTCGGGCTCCCCAGGAGGTGGGGACTGAGAGGCGGCTGCAGAGGATGGATCTCCAAGCGGGCGGGAGCCTGGATCCATTGTGGAAGGTCTGTGCATAAACCACCTGAGGGAATTGAGCCAGAGAGGCGGCCCTGCCCCTGACCACCTGAACTTAATTTAACACTGAATAACAGCCCTGCCCCCGCAAAAAATCCTAAGGAGGGAAGCAGCATTTGAATCTCAGTCCCCAAACGCTGGCTGGGAGGACCAGGAGGCGAGGTGGGTGTGAGGAGAACATTCAGAGTTCAGGCCACTAGGTGGAGAATATGCCAAGAAAAGGGAAAAGAAATAAAACTATTGAAGGTACTTTATCGGAGAGAAAAAAACACTTCCTCCCCTCCTTTCTGATGGGGAGGAACAATGTTTGCCATCAGGCAAAGACACAGAAATCGAGGATTATGTGTCCCAGCCCACCCAATGGGCTCGGGCCATGGAAGACCTCAAGAGGAATTTTGAAAATCAAGTTAGAGAGGTGGAGGAAAGACTGGAAAGGGAAATGAGAGGGATGAGGGAGAAGCATGAAAAACAGATCAGCTCCCTGCTAAAGGAGAACCAAAAAAATCTTGAAGAAATTGGCACTTTGAGAACTAGCCTAATTCAGCTGGCAAGGGAGGTGCAAGGGGCCAATGAGGAGAAGAATGCTTTCAAAAGCAGAAATAACCAAATGGAAAAGGAGATTCAAAAGCTCACTGAAGAAAATAGATCTTTCAAATCTAGAATGACACAGATGGACGCTTTGGACTTTTCAAGAAAGACAGATATCTCAGAACATACCGCGCAGATTCGAAAAATGGAAGATAAGGTGAAATATCTTATTGGAAAAACAACTGACCTGGAAAATAGAATCAGGAGAGACAAGGTAAAAATTCTGGGACTACCTGAAAACCATGATCAAAAGAAGAGCCTAGACATCATCTTCCATGAAATTATCAAGGAAAACTGCCCTGAGATTCTAGAACCAGAAGGCAAAATAAATATTCAAGGAATCCGCAGAACACTGCATGAAAGAGATACAAAAAGAGAAACTCCTAGGAGCATTGTGGCCAAATTCCAGAATTCCCAGGTGAAAGAGAAAATATTGCAAGCAGCTAGAAAGAAACAATTCAAGTATTGTGGAAATACAATCAGGATAGTACAAGATCTTGCACCTTCTACATTGAGGGATAGAAGGGTATGGAATAGGATATTCCAGAAGTCAAAGGAACTAGGACTGAAGCCAAGAATCACCTACCCAGCAAAACTGAGTATAATACTTCAGGAAAAAAAATGGTCTTTCAATGAAATAGAAGACTTTCAAATTTTCCTGATGAAAAGACCAGAACTGGAAAGAAAATTTGACTTTCTAACACAAGAATGAAGAGAACCATGAAAAGGCGAACAGCAAAGAGAAGTCATAAGGGACTTACTAAAGTTGACCTGTTTACATTCCTACATGGAAAGACAATATTTATAACTCTTGAAACATTTCAGTATCTGGGCACTGGGTGGGAGTACACACACACACACACACACACACACATGCACACACGCGCACATACATAGAGACAGAGTGCACAGAGTGAATTGAAGAGGATGGGATCACATACTAAAAAAAAAAAATGAAATCAAGCAGTGAGAGAGAAATATTGGGAGGAGAAAGGGAGAAGTTATATGGGGCAAATTATCTCTCATAAAAGAGGCAAGCAAAAGACTTATTAGTGGTGGGATAAAGAGGGGAGGCAAGAGAAAAACATCACAATCCACTAAAGGAAAGAATATAATGCACACTCATTTTGATAGGAAAACCTATCTGATAATACAGGAGAGTGGGGGACAGGGGCACAAACAGGATGGGGGGGAGGATAGAGGGGAGGGCAGGGGGAGGAGAATGCAATATGAGGTCGACACTCATGGGGAGGGAAAGGACCATAAGAAAATAGAAGTAATGGGGGACAGGACAGGATGGAGGGAAATATAGTTAGTCCTATACAACACACCTAGTATGGAAATAATTTGCAAAACTAAACAGATATGGCCTATATTGAACTGCCTGTCTTCCAAGGGGAAGGGGTAGAGAGGGAGGGAGCCAAAGAAGTTGGAACTCAAAGTGTTAGGACCAAATGTAATGTTATTACCACCGGGTAACAAGAAATACAGGTTAAGGGGTCAAGAACGCTATCCAGCCCTAGAGGACAAAAGAGAAGACGGAGACAAGGGCAGGGAGGGAGGATAGAAGAGAGAGAAGATAGGTCACAGGGGCAATTAGAAAGCTTGGATCTGGGGGGAGGGAGGGGAAAAAAGGGGAGAAAATTTGTAACCCAAAAATGTGTGAAAATAAATGTTAAACGTTTAATTAAAAAAAAAAAAAAGAGCTTTTTAATCTGTATTCAGACACCATAAATTCTTTCTGTGGGAATGGATAACCCTTTTTATCATAAGTCCTTCAGAGCTGTCTTGGATAGTTGCATTGCTGAGACTAAGTCATTCACAGCTGATTTTACTACAAGATAGCTATTACTTTCTTCACAGTACATTTCATTTTGCATCAGCTCATGTAAGTCTTTCAAGGTTTTTTGGAAAGCATCCTGGTCATCATTTCTTAGAGTACAATAGTATTCCATCATAATTACATAACACACCCTGTTTAGCCTTTCCCCAGTTAATGGACATCCCCTCAGCTTTTACCCCTAGAAAAGAGCTGCTATAAATATTTTTGTACATATAGGTCCTTTTCTTTTTTTAAAAAAATCTATCTTGGGATACAGACCTAGTAGTGGTATTGCTAGGTCAAAGGGTAATTCATGGTTTTATTGTTCTTTGGGCATAGTTCCAAATTAATATACAGAATGGTTGCGTCAGTCCACAATTCCATAAATAGTGCATTAAAGTCTCATTTTCCCACATCCCTTCCAATATTTGTCATTTACCTTTTCTTTCCTTTTAACCAGTTTAATAGATATAAGATAGTAATTTAGAATTGTTTTAATTTTCATTTCTGCAGTCAAAAATGAGTGAAAGTTTTTTTCATAGATAGCTTTGATTTCTTCATCTGAAAACTGCTATCTTTTGATCATTTATCAATAAGGGAATGGCTCTCATTTTTATAAATTTGAGTTCAGTTCTCTGTATCTTTGAGAAATGAGGCCCTTCTCAAAGAAACATGCTTCAAATTTTTTCATACTTACTATTGCTAACTTTATTTCCCTGAAGCCTATCCCCCTGTTTATTCTATTCTCTCTCTCCTTTCAACCTTTCACTCTTCAAAAGAGTTTTGATTCTGACCACCTCTTCCCCCAATCTGCTTTTCCTTCTGTCACCAGCCTTCTCTTATCCCCTTCCTCTACTACTTTCCTAAACAATAAATATGACATATTTCTATATCCAAATGAGTGTGTGTGTTATTCCTTCTTTGAGTTAATTCTAATGAGAGTAAGGTTTAGTCAATTCCCCCCCACCTCCTCCTGTTCTTTCCTCTGTAAAAGCATTTTCTTGCTCCTTCTATGTGAGATGATTTACCTCATTTCTCTTTCTCTCAGTACATACTTCTGTCCTTCCTTAATTTTATTTTTTTTAGATATCAACCCTTCATATTTAAATCACACCTTTGCTCTTTGTCTATATGTACTCCTTCTAATGACCCCAATAATGATGAAGGATTTATGAGTTAGAAATATAATTTTCCCATATAGGACCATAAACAGCTTAACCTTATTATGTCCCTTATGATTTCCCTTCCCTGTTTACCTTTTGATGCTTTTCTTGAGTCTTATATTTGAATGTCAAAATTTGCTATTCAACTTTGGTCTTCTCATCAAGAATGCTTGAAAGTCCTCTATCTCATTGAAGATCCATTTTTTCTTTTGAAGGACTATACTCTTTTGCTGGGTAATTGATTCTTGATTGTAATCCTAGCTACTTTACCCTCTGGAATATCATATTCCAGGCCCTCTGATACTTAATGTAGAAGTTGCTAAATCTTGTGTTATCCTGACTGTTTCTTTCTGGCTGCTTGCAATATTTTTTCTTTGATTTAGGAACTCTGATATTTGGCATAATTCTGAAAATTTTCATTTTGGATCTCTTTCAGGAGGTGATTGTAGTATTATTTCAATTTCTATTTTACCCTCTGGTTCTAGAATATCAAGACAGTTTTCCTTGATTATTTCTTGAAAGATGATATCTAGGATCTTTTTTTTATCATAGCCTTCAGGTAGTCCAATTATTTTTAAATTATCTCTTCTGGACCTATTTTCTAGGTCAGTTATTTCTCAATGATATGTTTCACATTATCTTTTATTTTTTCATTTTTTTGTTTTGCTTCTTTTGGAATTTTTAAATTATTTCTCATGAAGTCATTAGCTTCCATTTGTTCCATTCTAATTTTGGAATTATTCTCTTCAGTGAACTTTTATACCTTCTTTCCCATTTGACCAATTCTGTTTTTTAAGGTATTTTTCTCCTCATTGTCTTTTTGGACGTCCTTTACCATTTGGACTACTCTGATTTTTAAGATGTTATTTTCTTCAGTATTTTTGGTGTGTCTTCTTTACCAAGTTCTTGACTTGTTTTTCATGATTTTCTTGTATCACTCTCATTTCTCTTCCAATTTTTCCAATACTTCTTGCACTTGATTTTCAAAATCCTTTTTTAGCTCTTCCATGGACTAAAACCAATTCATATTTTTCTTGAAGATTTGGATATTGGAGATTTGTCATCTTCTTTTGAATGTGCATTTTGATCTTCCTTGTCACTATAGTAACCTTCAATAGTTAGGTTTTGTTTTTTTTTTTTTTCACGTTTGCTCATTTTCTCAACCTATTAGTTGACTTTTAACTCTTTGTTAAGATATGGCTCTGCTTTCAGAATGGAGGGCACAGTGTCTTAAGCTTCAGGGGTTTTGTGCAGTTGTTTTCAGAGATACTTCTAGGGACCTGTAAGTTCTCAATTCTTCCAAGGCAGTATAATCTAAAGATAGGTGTTTACTATTTTCTTGGCCTGTGCTCTTGTCTATGAGTGACCACAAGCATTTTTTTTCCCTGAAACTGTGAGGAGGGTCCCTGCCTCCACTGTGGCCAGAAGGTCTCTTGTGCCAGTGCTCCCTCTCACCCTGGGACTGCTATCCAGGATTGTGACCCAGATCCAACTATGAGTAAAGCAACAGGCTTCTGCCTCAGTGATATAAAAAAGACTCCTGTAATCTCCTTCTGATCAGTTGTTCACTCCCTTACTGTCTGTGGGCTGAGGGCTTCAGGAACCTTCAGCTACTATTGTTGATTCTCTAATTCTCAAGACCTGCTTCTTGTTTACTGTGTCCCAGTGCTGTACTGGCCCAGCAGGGCTATGCTCCATTGTCACCCAGGTGTGATACATCTTTTCTGCTCTCCTTCTAAGTTGTCTTTGTTTTCAGACAGGTCTGCAAACCACCACTGCTGCCACTGATTCAGTGACCCAAGGCCTGCTCTAGGTTTGCTGTCTCTGTCCTGGTACAACCTATGCTAGACTGAAATCTTCCCTCACTGTGGTGCAACAGAACTTTTTCTGTTAACCTTCCAAGTTGCCCTAGGTTGCAAATTTATTTCACTTCATCTTGTTTTGGGTTCTGCTGCTACAGAATTTGGTTAGAATCATTTTTAAGTTATTTGGAGAGGTTTCGGGGAAGAGCTCAGGTGAGTCCCAGCCTTTACTCTGCCATATTGGTCAGTCATTTAGATTCCTAAGACCAATTAATATATCCAAGCCTTTTTTCTCTACTATTACCCATATCATCTTTATCACCAGCCGTTGGATACATTGCAGAATGCTAATATTCCTCCTAAAATGTTTTGCTCCTAGTGAAACATAATGTTCTAAATATTATCTAAACAAGAAAGAAGACCAAAATTCTATTATATCTCTTGCTCTGTGTGACCTACTCTTATTAACAAAGCCTGAGGTCACATTAGAGTGGGCATAGAAGAATTAAGATAGAGAACAATTTAATCTGGCACCTTGGGAAGCAGACACCATGAAGGTGTCTTTTATAACCATGATGTCATCCACAATATTTGCCATTCAAATGATAGTTTATTTATTTCAGGGAAGAGTGTTAGATGATAACATAGAAGCCTCACTTACTGGCTGATAGGTATGTGTGAAAATATTCATTCTGAGACCTTTCTGAACTTTTCAATAATGTTAGTCTAAGAGGTTTAACAAAATAAATATTTTGTCTTCAGGACCTAGGGATCTCATGTAATAAAACAGGTGAACTCTGGTACTTAGGATCTGGGACAACTTTACATACCCTAACCTATAACAGTGTAGATGCTGAGATTTCAGAGAAACCAACTGATTTCTTAAGGGAGATAAACTTCATCATGGATCAAGGGTTTGTTGCCAAGGTCCACTTGTTTTGCAAAAATATCATGAAGAACAAGATGTACAATGTTTGGCACATCCTGATGTCTGGAAAAAGCTGTCACTACCATATTGCTTTCCTGTCTTGTGGAGCTGAGTATGATGATACTAGCAGGACAGAATTTGGCCTCTCATGACATGATAAACTTCTCTGAATAACTAAAGGTAACTAGGTGGCCCAGTGAATAGAATGCTAAGACCTGAATTCAAATCTGGATAAGACACTTATTAGCTCTGTAACCCTAGGGATATCATTTAATCTCAGCCTCAGTTTGCTCAGCTGTAAAATCAGGATAATAATAGCACCTACCTCCTAGATTTTTTGTGAGAATCAAAATGTGATCAGATCATATTATAACTTTTAGCTCTTCTGAAGAAGATAGGCTCCCACCCTAAAGTCAAATATAACTAAATGAAATGTATTGTTGCTCTCTTCTGTTATGAAACAGAGACTCCAATAACTCTCTTGAGAAAAAAAAGATAACATTCTTTACCTTAGGGATAAGGACACTCAAATATAAAACAATTGCTACAAGTCAAATATCCTCTTTTGAAGATTTCAGGCTAGGTTGCTTATACCTTTTAATAAGTAAAATCCCAGGTAATTCATAGCATTCAATTCAACAGATTATATTAGCACTGACATTTTAATAGTATGATAATTGGGCAAAAATTTGACAAGATTTTTCTGATTATCTATTTTGTGAGGATAAGAAAAAAAACATAACCTGAGAGAAAATATGTTGTTTCTGTGGTTTTGTTGTTTTTGTTTTGTTTTTCAGGCAAAGGAAATATATTAATTCAAATTTCCCCCATTAAAATTCTCGAGATAAAAAAGATTGAAGCCATAGACTACATCTTACGGTAAGACAGAGTGAAAAGCAATAATTCATCCATAATTTCTGATTTTGTTTTCCAGTTCTCTACAATTGTTTGGTAGATTTGGTCCCTAAAGTAGCCTATGGAAACCTACTCATTTTGTATATTCAAAAGCATTATAAGTGCATGGTGAGATAAATATAAAGAAAGTTTGTTAATTTTTTGAAATTTCTTCATTAACCTTTATTTTCAGGCCAGTCATTTCTGGATTATTTTTATTTCCTCATATCCCATATTGAACCCTCCTTGTAACAAAAGGAAAAGAAAAATAAGCAAAAATCAAAATAAAACAAAACCATTACAGTGACTAGAGATGACAGTGTAGGCAACATTGTGCCCTAATTTCTTTCCTTTCATCCCTGAAAAGTTGTTTCCTTGTCTTTTACTCCTTTTCTTTCTCTAGGTCTTCAATACTATCATCAGCTCTAGTTTGTTGTTCACTACTCTTTCCTGTATGTATCACTGGGAACAAGACCCTCATGTAATTCACAACACTGTCCTATCACTTAAGGCCCTCTTTTTCACATGGTCATTTGCCAGGCCTAGAGGCCTGTGGGCTACCCGAGTCTTCTTACCTCACCTCCCGAGGTCTTCGGTTGGCCAAACTGGATGCTCGTATGAGAGAAAGGACGTTCCAGAGTCGAACAAGGGTTGAGCTTTATTTCAGGGTCTAGTTACAAGTTCAGGGGAATTCTTCCTTAGGAGGGAAAGAGAAAGATCTCCCAAGGAGGCAAAGATCTACAATAAGAGATTGGAAGTAGAAGTATAAGTGGGGAGAGAGGGGGAGGGGAGAGAGGAGAGAAGAAAAGCGGAGCCTTGTTGTCCTGTCTGCTCCACGCCCCTCCGCCCAAGAGCACTTTCAGGCTTTCCTGATCCTACCTAAACTCTCCAGCAGCATAGTTTGCATCTGAATACCGTGCTGTTAGATAACAATAGTGTGCCCAGATCTGGGACTATCTCGAGGGCAGGGAGAGCTCTCTCCCATCATGTTTCTCACGGGAAGAGGCGGAAATACACGAGATAGCTCGGTTCACCTCGATTCCCAGCCGTTTCCTGGGGGGTCTCGTGAGAACTCTAAGATTTAGAAGTTCCCACCTTTACCCGCCCGAGACTGTCCACATGGAATTGAGCTTCCATCCCCAGCAGTCATTGTCCATTTGCCTGTTCATCAAATGATGTGACCCTTCTAATGCTACTCACTGAAGACATTCTCCAGCTAGAAGTCATTCTGTTGAATTTACTATATTACTTCGTGCATCACGAGACCACTTTTCCCATCTTCTAAGTATTCTGCATAATCTCACCATATATATAACTTTCCATCTATAACTTTCACTTTAACCCAGAACTACATCAATCTCCAGAAAAGCTGACTTCACCAAAAAATAAACTTGAGATTTCAACCTGAGATTATAAAATGCGTGAGGACTTCTCCATATCCCTACTAGGCTACATATGTCCCTTTAGACTCTCTAGGGCAATTGTCTTCCCTTGATTTGTAGCATCACATTATTCCTAGATTCAGAGGTGTTCAAAAAAGACTAGCACCCCTAGTAGAACAGTTTGCTGAGATAGTTCCAGGGGTGGTGACCCACTCTTTTTTGTCTTCCTGGACTTTAATTCTCACCAGTGGCTCCAAGAAGCTGTAGCATGCACAGCAGCCACATTTTCAGTAAACTGTCTCAGTAGATGGGCTAAATAAGGTTGAGGGTATCCAATGGGCTTCAAACCAGGAAGTGAGGTAGGCAGGTGTCTACCCCAAGCATGTGAAGACTTGCCCCTGAAGGATGAGAACAATTTGTTCCAAGAGCCATGAAGGTGGCTGAAGCAGACACTGTGGAGCTTGGTCAGATATCAAAGGTGCCAAGGTGACCCATTACCTCCCAGGCCATTGCCTGCCACCCTGACTTTTGTCACTGAAATTTCATGACTCATAGAGTGGGGCTAATGACTTGGGTAACTCCACCTCGTTTAAATCTAATTTATAAACCACTAATGTCATTTGTCCTCTTCATAAATGAAGGACATACAACAACATTTCTAGGTCCTAACATAACAGAAGGATAATTCTTGCCCTAGAGGAAGAAAATTGAAATGGTAGAATCTAAATATCACTAAAAAGCAAAAGTTAGGGGTTTTTTGGGGGGGAGTGAAGACAAGGGAGTTAAACATTCCTTTCTTTTTACTTTCTTAAGAATGTACCATATTACTTCGATTACTATTTTCAGATATGGTAAAACTGTTTTGTCATTCATTTGTGTGATTATACATGATTGCCTATGTTTGAGTAGTTTTTCATGTCAGTGGAACTTGTGAAACACATTTCTTTCCTGCATTGGAATGTTGATCTTTTTGCTACATATAAACACAATATTTGTTAGTTGTTTTTAAGTACCTGTGTGTTGAAAAACGCTCAACTGTAGGCAGTTTCAGTATTTCTAGGTTTTTCTTTGTACTAAATCTTCAATAATTTGATCTCTACTGAAGAGTGAACACATTTGTCATAGTAAGTTAAACTTGCACTATTTCAATTGCAAGTATCCATAGCAAATTCCCTCAATCATTATTAAAATCTTTGGTGACTGTTAATCTCTCACAAAGTTGAGTGTTTGAGTTAGCAGAGATGTTGAGATTGTCCATGTCCAGTAAATGAAAGAGGAGATAATATTCCTTTGTACTCTTTTTTGTTGCAATCATAATACTAAATATTTCACTTAGAAATAATTTCTTATATTATTCAAAGAATACTGAGTCTCATAAGGAAATGCTCAGTGGACCAGTAATTTCCTCAGTATATAGACCTCTTCAAGCTTTTGTCACTTTAGTGATTTAACTCAAGTAAGAAACTCTGAAAAAAGGAATCCCTTGAGGAACAGAGAGGGAGGAGAGTGAATTATTCCCCCCCCCCTTAACTAGAGGAGGGACTCATGGACTTTTGAGGCTCAGAAGTTTGGGGACTTTGGGATATTTATCTTAGCAATATTCACAAAATAGTTGAACCCCAAATGTCTACTTCACTAGCCAAGGCATAAAAATAGTAGGCATTCTAATAAAAGGAAGATTTAAGACTCCACAAGGAGATCAGCAGAAATACACATACATACATACATACATACATACACACACACACACACACACACACACACATAAACACAAACTTCATGGCTACCCCAAGAAAGGGACAAAAAGACTTCCAACTTTCAAGAAATGAGTTAACCCTTTGTCAAGTATTTTTTTTTTATTTTGAATGATTTTCTCCAGGAATTTGGGTGTCCTGGTGGAAGAATGCCACCTACACTTTTGGGAAGACATTTTGTTCCAACTCTGCTTATTCTACCACCTTAGTACATACTTTAATAAACTTTTTGACAATGTATTATCACATAAGGAAACTCATTAGTGGAGGCTAATAGCATTAAAAAACTACCCCTAATCCAACAGAATTGCTATTAAAATTCTAAGCAAAGGGAAGTAGTAACTACATTCTGGAGACCTACCCTGCCAATGAGACTATGGAGTTGGAAGAATGGTTCCAGAATATGAGCCACATATAGCTAGGGAAACAGGTAGTGGAAAGAATGATGGATTTGGAGTAAGAGGAATTTAGTTCAAATTCTGTTTTTGTCACTTGCTGTCACTGTAACTGGAAAAGCCACTTAATCTTTCTGGTTTTCAGTTATTCATCTGTAAAATGAGGAGTATGCAGCTCTAATAAAGGATTCGTTTACAAACATGTCAAATCTTAGAGCTTAGCTCCAATGTTTCTTCAAGATCTGAATCTATGGAAATATAATCACACCATGCCCAGAAAGAATAAGTAACTCTGTGAGAGGTAACAAATAAGAAAATTTGTTCTTCTTCAAAGATTCTCTGATTTCAAACCCTGTACTACTGCCATTTCACCAATTCATGTCACCAAAACTAACTTTACTTGAAAGAATCTATCTGATTTCACAGTCTCTTTCTAAGGTAAGAAGTTTACGATGGTAATCTATTTGTAACCTACATATCTCCAAAAGTTGCTCGTTGAAGAGAGGATCTTACAAATCTTGGGGCAAAACAAGTCATTAACTATATGACTGACTCTCAGGCTCTGTGTGTGTGCGTGCGTGAGTGTGTGTGTGTGTGTGTGTGTGTGTGTGATCAATAAACTCATGCTCTTGTTGTTGTTCTTCAGTTCTCATATTAACTACTGTCGATTCTTTAAATCCCTTGGCATTTACACACTGGTAAGAATTTTGATGACTTTTGCTATAACTCATGTCTTGATGTTATTCAGTTTCATCTCAGTCCTTTAGTTTACCTTGAAATTTAGGTTTATTGCCACCAAGTGATAGAAATGTACTACAGTCATCAAGCGAAAAAACTTCTGAAAGAAAAAAAAAAACTAGAAGATGCATGAACTGATAGAATTTTAGAACTAGCATATACCTTAGAATTTAATGCACTGTTTTAATATAAGGAAACAGTCTTAGAGAGGTGAGGTGACTGGTTTAAGTTTACATAGCTAGGTAAGGAGAGATACCAAAAGTAGGAGCCATACTATCTTAAACAAGTTGACTGGACATTTGCCCTACATCCATGTCTTGCTTAAAATTGACCTCTTAAACTGAAGGGAGTATGATTGGGAAAGAGAGCTTTTGTAAATCTTTCTAAAGAAATGTTACCTGAGTACAACTTTAAAGGATTTGTAAAACTAAGGGGAAAAAATAATCTGCTTTGGAACAATATTCAAGAATATAAATATTGGAACAATGTTATGTGAAACTTATAATGATTACCTAAGGTGAGTTTTCTCTTTTTCTTCCCGTTTGAAAATTTTTCTTTCACGATGATCTGAATTTTTCTCTCTGTTTGAGGGAAAAATAATTATCTGGATATAGATTTGGGATAAGTGGTATAACAGAGTACATTACTTTCACATGTTCCTCTTCTTTCTCCTACTCCATAAATTAGAGTAATCCCTCTAGTTTTATAACTTGATCTCTGGAATTTTTGTGTACCTTTATTCTAATAATTCAATTTCTCATGCAGCTTCAGCTTATGTATTTCCTAATAATTCTAAAATTTACATCTCTAGTTCCTTCTTTACCTCAAATGTACTGTTGTATTTCGAAATGTTTATGAAAATCTCCATTTTCATGTTCACAATATTTTAATCTTAATATGTCTGAATATAAATTAATAATTTTCTCTCAAAACTGGTTTCTCCTCCTAATGGACCTATGACTGATACTAGTACCATCATTCTCTCATTTGGTTAGGCTATCTTTTTTCTTCAATCAGAATCATTTTTATTATTTTCGTGCAATATAATTTCAACTCCCTTCCCCCAAGTTATTTCTATGAGGAATGTTACTTGTTGCAAAGAAATGATTTTGAATAATTAATCTGGTTTAGGGAAATGGATTGATGTGGAAAGAGATTGCATGCTTGAAGAACAACCAGACGATTTATTAAGATAGTTGAGACATTAGGTAATAAGTACCTAAATCAGTCTCTTATTTCTTCTCCATATTTAGGACATATAGCTTTTGTATAAAGTTAATGAGAGATTTCTGACTTCTATATTTAGAAATTTTATCATCAGCATCAGCATTCATTCATTATGTTTTAAATTGTAAAGCAAAGAAAAGTACATTTTTTTTATAAGTACTTGAGGCATGGAGAGGAGGGTCTTTCCATAATAATCATATCTCTTTCCATCCCTTGTATTTATCTTCTCCTGTCAAAGAGCTGCCATAGCAGCTGGTATTAGTCAAGGAGAAATTGTTCTACATCTGTTCTACAAGCTAAGTCTCTTCAGTAATGGGCAGATGGCCAAATGAGAAGAACCTTTTCTCTTAATCTTATGTTGGAAGGACTTCATGTGACTGTCTAGCTAAAATATGTAGCTCACTCCTTGTCATTCTTTTATCATATTATTGTAATCTCAAAATTAGAAGGCATATCAGAGACCCTCTAGTCCAACCCCTAACAGTCATTAATCCTTTCTACAGTATCTCTAACTGGGAGCTAGGTAGTGCAGTTGATAGAATTCCAGGTCTTTAGTCAGGAAGACTCATCTTCTGAGTTCAAATCCAAATGTGGACTCAGACACTTACTGTTTTACCCTGGGCATGTCACTTAATCCTGATTGCCTCAGTTTCTTCATCTATAAAATGAGCTGGAGAAGGAAATTGCAAACTACTGTACCATCTCTGACAAGAAATCCCTAAAAATGGGGTTAGGAAGGATTGAAAATGATTGAAAATACTGAACAAGAACAGCAACATCCCCAACTAATAATTATCTACCTTCTTCTTGAATTTAGTGTCAGATATTTGGGATGATCACTCTTCCACCATAACCTACCCATTTAGTCATTGCTGTTTTCTTCATTTTCCAATTTCCTTTTACTGATTTATCTGCTCATATATCATATATTGTCTTTGCTTCCTTCCCCCAGTAGAGCATAAGTTGACCTAAGGATAGGGAAGAGTTCCATTTCTTTATCTCTAGCACCACATACAAGACCTTGCACATATAATATGCAACTAAGTATAATTTGAAATCAGATTTAAGTTCATCATCTCACAAGTTCGTCAATTCCATTTTAGATGCTTCCAATTATTAGGATATTATTCCTTACATCAAGCCAAAAGTTTCCTCCTTGTAATTTTTGATACTTGTTCTTAGAACTGCCCTCTAAACCTTTAAACTTTTTTATATATGAAGACTTCAGCAATCATTTCCCTCCTCTCTTCTCTTCTTCTGAACAAACTTGAATAGTCATAAAATCCTCATAGATCATAGTTGTTCCTTTTATTTCTATATCAGACATGCTAGGTAGATTGTCAATACTCAAATTAATCTGTGATGTCATAGAAGTGAATGTTCCCCCTAACCATTCAAATCACAACCCAAAAATGTCTTCCCATTATGTATGTAGCTTTTCCATATTTTTCCCTAAGATATTGATAGGTTCCACCCAACGTGAGATTGGTTTTCTTTGCTTTTTTCCTTTTATTCTATGTAGATTGATGAAGTTCATGGGCTGATCAGTGTTTATCCTAAGTCTAATCATCTTATTTTTTTTTTCTTCCATCATGCACTTCTGCAGTGCCATTGAGTGTCAGGCCTAGACTCAGGAAGACTCATCTTCCTGAATTCAAATCTGGCATCAGACATTTATTTGTTGAATGACTTTGGGAAAGTCATTTACACACTTCCTCATTTGTAAAATGAGATAGAGAAGGAAATGGCAAAACATCTCTAGTATCTTTGCCAAGAAAACCCCAAATTTGGTCACAAAGAGTTGGACATGACTAATTAAACTGTCCATTAACAATACAAAGATTTTAAATTCCTTAACAAATATTCAATCTGCTCAAACTTACTGTATTCTTCTCCATTGCCTGGTATGATATTAATTTTTAGCATCTTCATAGACTCTAGTTTTCATGATTTAGAGAAATATGATTATAATTCTGCTGCTTTCCTTCCTTCAATGGACACCTCTCATTCTGTAGGAGACAACCCAGGAATCAGTCATTCATTATTTATTAAGCACCTACTATTGGCCAGGCAGTGTGCTTATCACTGTGAATACAAAAAAAAAAAAAAGTCCTTCTCCTCAAGGTACTTACAATCTAATGGGACAGACAACATTTAAATAAATATATGCAAAGTAGATCCCTTTCAATACCATTCAAATGAAAGGTTCTAAAGTTTGATATATAGATTGTCAGTCATATACTGTTATCCAATATTATAACCTTACAAAAAATTATTGAACAAATAAATAATGACTAGGAGGAAATGAGCATGCTTGTATTAGTCATAATTTCATATGTAAATCTTTAAAAAGACAGTAACAATCAAAATACCATCAAGCAAATGTCAATATTTTTAATAGAACAGAATAATAAAGCTGGAAAAGATCTTCTAGACCAATCCCCTCATTTTTCAGAGAAAGATAATGGAACCTGAAAGGTTAAGAGGCTTTCAAGATGACAGAACTGCTTAGTAATAGAGATAGAGTTCCCAGTCCAAGGTTCTTTGACCTTTGTTAGGTCAAGGCAGTCATAATTACACAGACAATTCAAGCACAACTATCTATTTCTGTATAATTTCCCTGGATCATTAAGGAGAAAGATGATGGGGAAGAGAGGAATGTTTGATTTTCTGACATGCTTACTTGAGCTTCAGTTTAATTTTGTGCTTTGTTGACCTGGCTTCAATTCAACAGGTATTGACATAAGGCACTGTTCCACGAGGCTGATATTTTTAGAAAAATCATTTGCTTCTCTCGGTTCATAGTAAACATGGTGATGAACATCTGATCAAAATCACTTGGATAGAAGGAATTTTAATAAGCAGAAAGAAAAGAATTTGAATTAAAGCTGCTAAATGATAATTCTGAATCATTGTTTGTAAAACTGATATTTTTGTTATAAGAAAAAGTAAGGAAGATAACTGATTGTTTTCAAAAAATTGGCATCAATTTATTTTTGTATCATTCAAAAAGCATTGTGTTCTCTATGATGCTTTGTTTCCATAATAATTCTCTTTTGTTGAAAGTATAGTCTTTTTTTCCACTCCTATTTCAATCAATAAACATTTATTAACCACTTACTTCGTGACAAACAGCATGATAAGTGCTGGGGTTACAAAATGAGGAAGAAGTCCCTACTCTACACATTTAAAAGTACTTTTTCCAACTTTAAAAATATACTCTATCTGTAAAAAGAGATACATTTTATTTGAATACCTAAGTAAGTCACCACCCCCAAAAGAAAACACCACTTCCATACAGCTTATTCATCAGAAAACGTAATAATGTGTGTTAAAATACTTATCATAGTGAGAGTGACTGATAGGACATGTAAATGATCATTTTTGTTATTTTCCACTTATTAACAGAAAGGAAGTGGCTTTGAGCTATAATAAATTTAAAGCAATATTGTCCATAAGGATTGTCCACCTTCTCTTTGTTTCCTGCTGATTTTGCCTTCATTTACATTATAGCAGTTCTGTTATTTTAATTCAACATATTTTTAATTGTTAAAATAATTTATTGACGTTTTAAAAAAATACTATTGTCCTTTGTTAATCCTTTCCCACTGGCCCCACCTTTGGTATGTTTTTTAAAAAAATGTATACTTAGTTATGAAAAAAAAACAAACAAATAAAATATGACATTATGAATAGGGTACCAGATTTTACATCATGAAAACCTGAATTCAAATTCTGTCTCAGACATTGTGTACAGATATGCAAACACACACACATACACATATACACATATATACATAGTGTGTGTATGTGTATTTGTGTATATATATGTATATATATACATATACATATATACATGCATACATATACAAGTGTGTAATTAGATTTAATGTCCTCTATGACCCTTAGTTCTAAATATGATATGAAAATGTCTGATATATCATCTTTCATTTTGCTCTTCTAGTCCAACCATCTCTAGTGAGTAAATAGATGTGCATTTCACTACCAGTCCTCTTGAATCATGATTATTCTTTGAATTTATGTGAATCATTTTGGGGGCATTTTTCCACTTATCTCATTATAAACATTTTTTTCTTGATTCTTTGACATCACTCTACATTTTTGCAAACAAATCTTGCTTATTTTCCTGAATTTTTCATGGATCATTCCTTGCAAAGCAATAAATAAGCAGCATGGTATCAAATGATATAAAGCTGAATTTGTAGCTGGAAAGAATTATATTCAAGTCTACGCTATGATAATACTGAATGTGTGACCCTCAGCAATTTTATTTTTAATATCTTTAATATCTTTTTAATATCTTTAACATCTCAAGAAACTCCCTTAGACTTAATTTCTTAATGAATTCTAATTTGCATTTGAAGATGATTATTTTCTGGCCTATATTAAAACAGATGGCTATTGTAATAGTAACGCTAATTCAAATTATCACATGACTTCATTCTAGAGAAACGCTTCAACCTACAGCCTTTTCTTCTGATTCATTAGTTCTTCCTAGAACTTGTGTTCTAATAAAAGTGCCCAAGTCAGCCATGTTCATTCCTTCATTTTTCTCTTGTTTCCATTCCTGATTCCCAAGAATTCTTCCTCCACCATACCTATGCTCAGATATCATTTTGCAACCATCTTCTCCTTTCTTCTTATTTTTATGTGTTGTATTCCTCCATTAGAATACAAGTTCCTTGAGGGCAGGGATTGTCCTCCTCTTTGCTTGTATGTGTTTTCCCATTGCTTTCTTTCAATTCTTGGAAACATAACCCACATTTAATAAATATTATTTTTATTTGAATCAATTTCTGTTTGTATTGATTATAACTTTAGTTTTAGGGTATTACTTACATTTTCATTATGGTTTAAATATAGTCTCTTAAATTTCATCTCTCTGAATATATCTTTTTTGTCATAGAATATTATATGATATTTTACATATATACAAATTTGTTTCCTTTAAAGTAGAAACAACAGTCCAAGCCCTATCCTTATTCATAAATGTATGTTGCAAAATTATTTTATATCATATTAATAACCAATTATTAAATTAAAATTAAAGCTTTTTCTCTTCATTTCCTCATTCAGGGAACTGCTCCTATAGGCCAGTCAGCCAATCTCTGAAGGACAAAGCTGACGCATAAAGTTGCTCAGATCTTTGGGGAACATGCTGTCTAATCTTGGGTAGGATCCAACCCAACTAGGAGACCTTACTTGTGGGGTGTAAAGGGGGTCAATCTAAGGGGGTGAATTTCAGTCCTAAAGCATTAATCCTATGCCCTTGCATGATTTCATTAGAGTTTAGGGTGACCCAGCTCATGAAGAAAAAACCAACCAGAGTAATCTGGGTAGAGATCATTCCTTTGTCCAGATTTCTGAAGGTGGCTGAGTCTCATGATCAAGCCATGTTCTTGGAAGGGGAAATTAAATTGATTGTTCACCTCTCATGGTTGATTTCTCCCTTAAGGGGCATTCCCTTTCAAAAAATATTTAAGGCCTTGAATGTTTCCATTAAGTGTAATTGGTTACCAAGAGAATCAACTGACCATCAGTTTATTGATTATCAACTAGGTTAAATAATAAATTGATTATTAATTACCCAGAAACTCTGTCTCTCAGGCTTTTCATTCATCTCATGTACATGTATGTATATGCATAAAAAGAAATAAGATTTCTTTCATGTGTCACTTTTATCAAAGCCTTCTGGCTCACAGTGGCTCAATATTACTTCTATTCATTCTCTTTCCATACCTAAGCAGTGTTTCCCTTGCTTATATTAGTATTGTTAATTTGGGTTCATGGAGAAGAAATGCAATCTGAAGTGAAAGTCCCTTTCAATATTCTGTTATTTAGCTGAGATTGACCTTCCTTTCTTCCTTCCTTCTTCCATTTCTTCCCTCCTTTTATTTTTCTTTCCTTCTTTTATTACTCCTTCCTTCCTTCTTTCTTTTGAATTTTTTTCACTCCTCTTACTCTCTCCCTCTTTTCCTTCCTTCTTTCTGCCCTCACTCTTTCTTCCTTTTTCTTTCTTTTCTTCAATTTGTTCTTTCATTCTTTTCCTTTCTACTTCTCTCCCTTAACTCCTTCCTTCATTCATTTGTCACTTGCTTCCTACTGCTTTCCAAAGCATTTTAAAATAATAAAAGGGCAAAGATAGCACCTTCTCATGGTAGAGATTTGTAATTACTGTTGCATTTTGAAAATTCAAATTATAAGTACAAATAAATCAATTCCATAAATGTGAAACATTTGCAGGAATTTTCTTATATATGATTTGCAGCTGAAATCATATATTAATGTGATTTCATATTACTATTGATATTATTCTTTTTTGCTCATTTTTCAATCAATATGTCACTGTGTTTTGATGTTTTGTGTTATATATATATATATATATATATGTATATTATCTCCCCAACTAGATTACATATAGTAGAACGGTAGAGACCATATCTTATAATAATTTCTGTTCATATTCCTCAGAATGGGAAGCAGCATGACAATGATTCTGGAGTTAGAGGCCAATCATTAAATTCTTTACTGAAATATTTTAAATTAAATACATCTTCAAAATTTCTATTTGCATATTATTGTCAGAGGTATCTATCTTACTTTTGTGTACAACTTATGATTTTCTCAATTTACTTTCCTATTTAGACAACAACAATAGAAAATACCTGGCACAGTCTCACTAGCTTCCTCATAGCATTTTCTAAAAGGATATAGAGCATTGTTCTTGACTTTGCTTTGTTATTTTTGGATCTTTATTTACATATTGATTAACTCTCCTGCTGTTGACTTGGACTTTCCTTATCTAGAAGAGCACCAAAGAAGTTTATTTCATAATAAGTTATTAACCACAGCTCAGGTAAACAAATCCATTTCCCATCTTTAGTTACTCCAAAAGCAAAATGAGTGTTGCCCTTTAGCAGTGCTGTTGTTATACTAAATCAAAATTCAGTTGTCTGTTCAAACAAAGAAAACCAGAAATTTGCTAGGTTGGATAAAAGTTGGGAAGGCCACTCAGGAAGAAGGTCATGGAAAGAATAAGGAAGATGAGGAGGGCCATGCTGTAGGGTTCTCTGTTATCTGAACATATATACAGTACTGATATCTGCTTTTTTCTCTGTGGCAAATAGTTAATTAAAATGAATGCTCTAACTCTAAGTACCTCAAACAGAAATAATTGCATCTTCAAAACCAATTTATCTTCAAAAGTTTCCTATTTCTACTGATAGAACAACCACCATAGCAATTATCTTATTGAAATCTGTAAAATTATACTTGCCATTTACCTCAAATATATAATAAATCTTTATTACATCAGTCAGTCAGGGGAAAAAAATAACATTTATTAAGCACATACTATGTTTCTCTCAGTGTGTTAAGTATGAAAAAAAAAAGCAAAAGATAATTTCTACCCTGAAGGAGCTCACAATCCAATGAGGCATCCAACAAGCAAACAAATACACAAATACAGGATAAACATGATTTAATTAAAAAAGGAAACGCATAAGAGGATTTGAGGAAAACTTCCTGTAGAAAGTGGGGTTATAGTTAGTACTTGAAAGAAACCAGAGAAGCCAGGAGGTAGAGCCGAGTAAGGAGATTTGCACACAGAGGAAAAGATTACAGTCAAGTGATGCACTGTCATGTTCTTGGAACACCAAGAAAGCCAGCATTACTAGACCAAAGAGTAAGTGGTGATAAGAAAGGTGATAGAAGCTTGTAGGGAATGGGGGGTTGGATTATGAAGGGTTTTCAATGCTAGCTAGAGGATTTTGCATTCGATTCTAAAGGTGATAAGGAACTATTTTGCTTCTACTTCTACAATAATTCTTTCACTAATGTGACTGGCATTCCAGTTCAATATCTTATAATTTCTTACTTATACTATTGTAATGGTTACCTAAACAATCACCCTCCCTAAGAGATCTGCCTTATCTATTTCATTCTCTGTGTAGTTATCAGTGATATTCCTCAAGAACAGCTCTGACCACACCAGCAAAATCCCTGTGGTTTTCTATTACATCTAGGATCAAATAGAACTCCTCTGTGTGGCATTTAAAAGAAAAGTTATAATCTGGCTCCAACCTATCTTCCGAGAATAATTATACATTATTCCTCTTCATTAACTCTTAGGTCCAACCAACTGGATATTCTTTTCATGTTCATCACATGCAGTACTCTGTCTTCCATTTCCATGTTTAAAAAAAAAAAACTCTTGGAAAAATTGGAAAACTAATGCAGAAAGTAGATATTGAACAACTTCTTACACTATGTGCCAAGACAAGATCAAAATGAGTACACAATTTAGACATAAAAGGTGATGCCATAAGTAAATTAGGAGAAAATAGAATAGTTTATTTGTCTGATCTCTGGTTAAGGGAAAAACTTAGGACCACTTAAGATATAGAAACATTACAAAATGTAAAGTAAATATTTTATTCCATTCAAAGTAAAAAGTTTTTACACAAACGAAACTGATGCAAAAAAATTAGAAGAAAAACAGAAAACTGGAGGAAACTTGTACAGCAAGTATCTCTGATGAAGGTTTCATTTCTCAAATACAAAGTGATCAGAGTCAACATTATAAGAACACAATTTATTCCCTAATTGATAAATGGTCAAAGTATATGAAAAGGCAGTTTTCAGACAAAAAAAATCAAGTCTATCTAGAGTCATACAAAAATGTTCCATATCACTACTACTTAGAGAAATTCAAATTAAAACAACTCTGAGTTACCACCTTGTAACTATCACCTTGATTAATAATATGAAGAAGGAAAATGATGCACTGTTGGTGGAATTGTTAGCTGATCCCATCATTTTAGAGAGCAATTTTGAACTATTCCCAAAGGGCTATAAAACTTCATACAGTTTGAACTAGCAATGCTACATCTAGATCGGTATTCCAAAAGTGATAAAAAACCAAAAGTAAAAGGGCCTATATGTACAAAAAATATTTATGGCAGCTCTTTTTTTTATAGAATCGTTGGGAATCAAGAGGATTCTCATCAACTGGAGAATGGTTGAACAAGTTGTAGTATATGATTGTGGTGAAATATTATTGTGCTATTAGAAATGATAAGCTGGCAGATTTAAGAAAAATCTTGAAAGACTTACATGAACTGATGCAAAGTAAATTGAACAGAAATAGGACAGCACTGTACATAGTAACAACAATATTCTATGATGATCAGCTGTGAATAGCCGCTATTCTCAGCAATAACATGATTCTGGATAATCCCAAAGGACTGATGATGAAATATACCAACTTCTTTCAGAAAGAACTATATTGTCTGAATGCAAACTGAAAAATACTATTTTTCCCTTTCTTCTTTCTTTCACTTTTCATTCATCTTATTATTCAAAATATGCAAATCTTTTACATGATTGTACATGTATAACCTATGTTCGATTACTCACCATCTCAGGGAGTAGAAATGAAAAGGAGGGAGGGGACAATAAAATGTGGAATTCAAAACTTAAAAAGTGTTAAAAATTGTTATAACATGTAATTGGAAAAAGAAAATATTATTTATTTCAGTGTCTTTTTTTAATGGCTGCCCCAATATCTGAAACGAACTCCTTGTATACTTTTGCCTCCTTAGAATAATTAATTTCCTTCAAAGTTCAACTTATATATGCATCCCAAATACTGGCATAAGAACTTTCTTGATCTCCTTTCCTACATTGCTAATGTCTCCACTTAGAAATAATATTCTGTATTTATTTAGTAGAAGTTTATAAATAATTGTTTTGTTTAATATCCATGTTTTCTTGCCTTCTAAAATGTAAGTTCCTTCAGGTAACCAGATGTTTCTTTTATGCCTTTGTGTCCACAATATCTCATATAGTTGACATTTATTAAGTAGGTAATTAATATATACTTTTTTTATAAACTGATTGATTGGAAATCAGAATTAGAGGAAAGGGATCTTTTTTCTTTTTTTTTTTATAGTTTTCTTTATTTTTATATTTTGACATTCATTTCCACAAAATTTTCAGTTCCAGTTTTTTCCCCATCTCTTCCCTCCCCCCGCCCCATAACACCTTGCATTCTGATTACCCCTTGCTCAATGTGCCCTCCCTTCTATCACACTCCACCCTTCCCTTATCACCATCTTCTCCCTTCTCTTGAAAGGCAAGACAGATTTCTATACCCCATTACCTGTATTTCTTATTTCCCAGTTTTATGCAATAATAATTTTCAACGTTCATTTTTAATACTTTGAATTCTAACTTCTCTCCCTTCCTCCCTCACCACCCATCTCAACTGAGAAGGCAAGCAATTCAATACAGGCTATATATGTGTTGTTTTGCACAAGACTTCCATGATAGTCATGTTGTGTGAGACTAACTATATTTCCCTCCATCCTATCCTATCCCCCTTTATTCTGTTCTCTCATTTGACCTTGTCCCTTCTCCAAAGTGTTTACTTCTAATTACTCCCTTCTTCCAATTGCCCTCCCTTCTATCATCCCCCTCACCTTACTTGTCGTCTTCTCCCCTCATTTCCTATAGTGTAATATAGATTTTCATACAAATTGAGTGAGCATGTTATTCCCTCCTTAAGCCAAATGTGAGGAGAGTAAGCTTCTCTTTTCCCCTCTCAACTCCTCCCTTTTCTCCTCCATTGAAAAAGATTTTTCTTATCTCTTTTATGAATGATAGGTTGACCCATTCCATTTCTCCCTTTCTCCTCCCAATACAGTCCTCTCTCACCCCTTAATTTTATTTTTACAGATATCATTCCTTCCGATTCAACTCAAACTGTGCTGACTATATGCATGTGGGGGGTGGGGGGTGGGGGAGTGTGTATAATCCCTCTACCTGCCCAAATACTGAGAAAAGTCTCAAGAATTATAAATATTTTCTTTCCATGTAGGAATATAAACAGTTCAGCTTTAGAAAGTCTTTCATGATTTCTCTCTTCTGTTAAGCTTTTCATGCTTTTCTTGATTCTTGTGTTTGAAAGTCAAATTTTCTTTTCAGTTCTGGTCTTTTCATCAAGAATGCTTGAAAGTCCTCTATATCATTGAATGACTAATTTTC
The DNA here is from genome assembly GCF_028372415.1 of Notamacropus eugenii. Classification (NCBI taxonomy): domain Eukaryota; kingdom Metazoa; phylum Chordata; class Mammalia; order Diprotodontia; family Macropodidae; genus Notamacropus; species Notamacropus eugenii. The sequence goes on from NC_092874.1 coordinate 417,367,113, forward strand.
CCCCTGAAGTATTATATTCAGTTTTGCTGGGTAGGTGATTCTTGGTTTTAGTCCTAGTTCCTTTGACTTCTGGAATATCCTATTCCATGCCCTTCAATCCCTTAATGTGGAAGCTGCTAGATCTTGTGTTATCCTGATTGTATTTCCACAATATTCGAATTGTTTCTTTCTAGCTGCTTGCAATATTTTCTCCTTGACCTGGGAACTCTGAAATTTGGCCACAATATTCCTAGAATTTTCTCTCTTCAGATCTCTTTCAGGAGGTGATCAGGGAGTTCTTTCAATATTTATTTTGCCCTCTGGTTCTAGAATATCAGGGCAGTTTTCCTTGATAATTTCAGGAAAGATGATGTCTAGGCTCTTGTTTTGATCATGGCTTTCAGGTAGTCCCATAGTTTTTAAATTTTCTCTCCCGGATCTATTTTCCAGGTCAGTTGTTTTTCCAATGAGATGTTTCACATTATCTTCTATTTTTTCATTCCTTTGGTTTTGTTTTGTAACTTCTTGGTTTATCATATAGTTGTTAGCTTCCCTGAACTCCACTCTCATTTTTAAAGATCTATTTTCTTCAGTGAGCTTTTGAACCTCCTTCTCCATTTGGCTTATTCTGCTTTTTCAAATCTTCTTCTTCTCATTGACTTTTTGGACCTCTTTTTCCAATTGAGTTTGCCTATTTTTAAAGGTGTTATTTTCCTCAGAATTTTTTGGTTCTCCTTTAGCACACTTCTAACTCACTTTTCAAGCTCTTTCATGGTCTGAGCCCATTGTATATTCATTTTGGAGGTACTGGATGTAGAAGCTTTGACTTCCTGTGACAGCATACTTGGTTCTTCCTCATCTAGAAGGATGAAATAAAATACCTTTTCATCAAGAAAGTAACCTTCAGTGGTCTTATTTTTTTCCCCTTTTTGGGCATTTTCCCAGCCAGTTACTTGACTTCTGAATCCTTTGTCAAAAGGAGGGGCCTAGTGCTCCTCCTCACCCCAGGAGCATGCTCAGGGCTGAGGTCCAGATCAGCTGCTCAGTTCTCCCAAGGGCTTTATGCTCAGTGCTCCAAAGATGGAACAGTGTATGTGCACTGCAGCCTGCCTGCCATGGCCACCAGAAGCCTCTGCTTTCCAGCCTCCACCCTTTCCTCACGCCAGGGTCAGGGGTGAATCTTGCTCCCTTCATGCTGTGATTGAAAAAGCCCTCTGATTGTCCTTTGGCACCTATGTATTGACGGATCTGTGAATTACTGCTGCTTCTGGGGATTTCATTCCTGAAGCCTGCTCCTGTCCTGCTCCTCCCAGAGTCACATTGCCAAGGCTGTGCTGGGCTCAGCTCTGTGTCCTTTGTGACATTGGCTTTCCAGGTCACCCTGGGCTGCAAATTTCCTCCACTCTGTCTTTCTGTGACTTCTCAGGCTCTAGAATTTGGTGAGAGTCTTTCTTTACAGGTATTTTATGGCTGTGGGAGAAGAGCTAGAGCATGTACGTCTGTGTACTATGCCATCTTAACTCTGCCCCTGAAAGAAACATTTTTCATGACATTATCTATGTTGCCCCCTAAGCACTCAGTTTCACTCTCATTTTGAACCAAAATGCTTATTGGAAATGATTTTAGATATGTTGTAAAATTTGTTGTCATAATTTATATATCTATAAATTAAACATTAATGCTAGTCATGATCTACTTCCTGGGGATACAATGAAGATTTCCTAATGAATCATTTTAACAAATGTAAACAAGTGAAAATTTGTCACTTATTAATATAAATTTACTACATTTTGAGTCAAAGATGTATAGGGAACCCTTTATTTCAATGACCTCCTTAGGCCATATATCTCAGTAAATCAAGGTAGATAGCATTTATTAAACACTTATTATGCACTATGCAATGTATTTAACACTGGGGATACAAGTAAAACAAAAAAAAAAAAAAAGAAAGACCCTGCCTTTATGGTGTTTGCATTCTAATGAAGGGAGTGAGAGAAGCTGGGGGAAGATGCTCACATTTTTGTATGGTATCAAAACATGGAAAGTCATAAGTTAAGCTTGGAGTGGAATAAAGTTCCACTGCCCTTTGTCCCTCCCCAAATAGAGAATCCAGGAGGAATTCGCCAGTGAGAGAAGGGTATTTTCGTGGCAGATGGAGTCCCTAGGCACTGAGGGAAATTCCAAAGTTGGATAACTGCTGAGATATCATGTAAAATTCTACAGTCAGAAGCAGAGTAAAGAGTGAAATCTTTGGATAAAAAGGTATTTTATTCACTATATTTGCATATTTCTTAATTGATTTACACCCACAATTCACTAAGGCATCTATCTTTTTTAGCTCCTCAAACATTGATTATTTTCATCTTTTGTCTTCTTTGTCAATTTATTGAGTGTGTTGCAAAATACCATAGTTGTTTTGATTTGTATTTCTTTTATTTATATTGATTTAGAGCATTCTTTGACATGGTTTTTAATAGTTGCAATTGTTTCTTGAGAAATGGTTTTCGTTCATTTACCAATTGCATAGAAATTTTTGTTTTCCTTGAGTTTTTTGGGAATTTCTTTAACAGACCTCAGCTTTAGCTCTAGTTACCATAGATTCTTCTTGATCTCCAGTGCATATAGATGGTAAGCTACTGAAAGTTAGAGTTCTGCAACTGTAAAAGACATTGACAGCATCCCAGCATGAGCATGAGTCTTCAAATTCAAGCTTCCTATTCACACTGATATAGATTCCCTGCCAGTACTGGGTGGGTATTGAGACACATGTATGGAACTATTCATGAACAAAAAAGCCTACACAACAATGTCACTTTACTTACTATATTCCAAAATTATTTTTCCTTCTTAGGCTAGAAAATGAAAAAGAATCTATTCTGGAATATGTCTTTGGTCATCATGAGTATCTCCCAATTTTCTTACAACTTTGACCATGTCATAACATAATCAATTAATTATTAATTAATAATTAAAGATGAAAGTGTTTAATGTCTTTCTGAGTCTTAAGGAGTTCCTGCTGCTCTTTGATGCACATATGCTTCTAATACAGCTCCAGCACCATGTACCTCTGACATCACACTCAGGAACAAATTTATGTCAACCAGTGACCAGATGTTAAACATCCTTAAAGGATATAAATTTCAGGGTTTCATCTGGAGACTCCAAAACTCTGATGTCTTTGATAATGTGATGAGAAATGAAATGAAAGTGATGCAAGAAAATTATGAAAAGAAAATTAACAGCTTGGAAAAAAATGCACAAAAAATACTGAAGAAAATAGCACCTTAAAAAAATAGAATTGACCCAATGGTAGAAGAATGGATCGAACGCCATCAACAATATGTTGTTTACCAGAGATACACTTGAAACAGAAAGACAGTCAGAATTAAAATAAAGGATCAGAGCAAAATCTATTATGCTTCACCTGAAGGAAAAAGTCAGGGGTAGTAATCATGATCTCAGACAAAGCAAAACAAAGTCAGACCTAATTAGAAAGGGTTAATCGGGGAAATAACATTTTGCTTAAAAAACACCATAGATAATGAATTGATATCAAAACTTTCACAACAAATTTCTCTGATAAGGTCCTTATTTTTCAATTATATAGGGAAATGAGTTGAATTGATAAAAACTAATCATTCCCCAACTGATAAAGGGTCAAAGAATATTGAGAGGAATTATTCAGAGGAAGAAATCAAAGCTATCTATAGTCATATGAAAAGATGCTCTAAATCTTTATAGAGTAGAGAAAGCAAATTGAAACAACTCTGAGATACCACCTCAAATAATCAGAAATGACAAATGTGATAGGGCATGAGCAAAAATAAGTACAGTAATAAACTTCTGATGGAGTTGCGAATTAGTTCATCCATTCTGATGAATATTTTGGAACTTAATTCAAAAAGCTGTAAAATTGAACATATCCTTAGATTTTATAGTATCATTAGATCTGTACCATAAAGAAATCAAAGAAAAGCAAAAAGATACACACACATATTATACATATATATGTAAATACACATATACATATATTTATATGTGTATATATATACATATATACATTTATACACAAAAATAGGTATATCAGTTTTTTTGTGTGATGGCAAAGAATTTGAAATTGAGAGGATTCTTATCAATTGGGGAATGGCTGAACAAGTTGTAGAATATGATTGTAAGGGAGTACTATTATGCTATAAGAAATGACAAGAAAGATGTTTTCAGAAAAACACAAGAAAGATAAATAAGATAGATAAATATCAATATTTATCTCTATGTTTATGTATGTCTCTATATGTATATGTGAACTAATACAAAGTGAAGTGAGAGGAAATAGGAGATCATTGTACAATAACAGGAATATGATAATGATGATCAACTTAGGAAAGCTTGGCTACTTCAATCAATATTATGATCCAAAACAGTTCTATAGGACTCAAGATGAATAGGTATTATTTACTTCTAGAGAAAGGAGTGATGAACTCTGAATACAAACTGAAGTATAGTTTTCCCACTTTATTTTTTATTTCTGATATGGCTAGTATGGAATCATATTCTACATGATTTCATATGTATAATTGATATATTTGCCCTCTCAGTGAGTGGAAAAGAAGTGGGAAGGAGGGAGAGAATCTACAGCTCAAAATTTAAAAAGAAAACAATGATAAAAATAAATAAATATTAAAAATGAAAAATACAAAAAAATTTTACATCTCAGAAAGCATTTATTATTTTGTAGTGAAAAGAGTGGCAGAACTGGATTAAGAGAACGTGGAGTTCTACATTGTCTCTGCTGCTTACTATCTATAGGATTCTTTGGTAATTTATAGGTCCTCCTCATTCTCATTTCTTTTTGTTTTCATTTGTAAAATGAGGGGATTGGGGTGAGTGGCCTTTGCCTTTACCTTTTCCAGCTCCAAATCTATTGTAATTTTGATGTGATTAGGGAAATATTCTACTACCTCTGTGACCTTGGACATGTGATTTAATATTGCTGGGCCTCTGTTTCCTCATCTGTAAAATGAAGGGTTGAATAAGGTGGCTTCTGACTTCCCTTCCAACTCTATGATTCTGCAATTATCTGAAAAAAATTGCCTCATTATTGTTTGTTTTCCCTTCAGTAAATATAGATTAATGACATCCATGTATATAAAGTAATGATGTTGAGGAAGATGATGATGATGATGAATTCAATTCAAGTCATTTCCCTATATAATTGAAAAATAAGGAACTTATCAGAGAAATTTGTTGTAAAATTTTTGATATTAATTCATTGTCTATGGTGTTTTTTAAACATGTCTTACTTTGACAAATCCGTCGATATCAGCAAACGTACATAAAGGAAAATAGCTGTGCATCCTACTTGGCAACAAGGATTTGTAAAATTTCTACACTTTTCTTTGACTGTTACATGATAAAAGAATGAGAAAAAAAATAGCTGACACTTACATGTGCAATATGGATGTTGAGTACAAGACTTTCAAAATCTCAGTGTCTTAAAACTACAGACCCTCTGGCTATGAAATCTTAATATATGGTTACTACCAGGCTCCCTACCACTTTAGTACTCTGATTTCCCAAATGGCTCAAGCATGCCCTTGCATTGAGTGAAACATCTCCAACTATCTTTCAAAATCTAACCATGTAATTCTTACAACTGAAACTTCCTTGTACTGTTTCCATAAACTATTGATTTTTAAAGTACTGCCTCAAAAGTCATTCCTGCAAAAGATTCATGTCTCTGTTATGCCAATAAAAGAAGGATCTATAATGGCCTCAGGGTTAGAAACTCCTACTGTGTGACCTCACTCCACCAATATCCTTTGTGATGAAACTGTGATGTTAAGAATATGTCTTTGTCAGTTGCCTTAGGCACCCAAGGCAAAATGTTTTGACCAGGGACATACTATTAGAATGTTAAAGAGAAAACTGGAAGTAGAAACTCCTGACTCCAGGACTCAAACTCTATTCACTACATTTCAATTAATTCTATCAATTATAAAATATATATATATATACACACACACACACATAATATATATATATTTATATATAATTATATATATATATTTGTGTGAATATGTTTTTTCTCCAATAGAATGTAAACTTTTGAAATCAGAATTGTTTCATTATTTTCTTTGCATTGCCATTTTTAGCACTGTGCACATAAAAGACAATAAATAGATGCTTGTTCATTGATTAAGGATATGAAGTGTATAATGAAGTAATAATGGAAAACAGTTATTCATTCACAAAGAATCTGAGAATGTACTTTTATTTAAGGGCCACTCCAGGGAAAGTTTTAACCCTTGATTATTTCATGATTTAAGCTGCTGGAAAAGTATAAATATCTTTTTAATCCTCTTCTTTCCTTCTCTTTTGTCTTCTAACACCTTTCCATACATTGACCCTCATATTTCCACTCTCATTATTTTCATATATAAAAAAGTAAAATTGAATCATGTTCATATATACAATCACTTATGATGATGATGATGATGATGATGATGATGACGATGATGACAGTGGGTGGAAATGGGTTAATGAACTAATGCCTTAGGCAGATAAACTAACCACTCTATATTCCCATGTATTGATCCTCTGGATAACCTAGCAAGGAGTGTGCAAAACTTTTAAATAGGATACCTTTTCTAAGTGTCTAGTAACAAATGTGCTCTATTATCAGTTTTTAACATTATAAGTATCTCTCTATTATACGTATATTAATCAGTTCCTCAAAACTAATTGTTTTTTGTTGTCTTTTTTTTTTTTACTTCCAGGAACAAGAATACAATTCTAAATCATGTGGCTTGTGTTCAGGATTTGAGACAACTCACTTGTTACAATCTGATGGCTCTCTCTTCTATGCTTGTCATAGCTAACATAAAACTTTATCACTGCTCATAAAATTATCCAACCACAATATTTATTTAGCTATCTTGCTGTAGTGGTGAATTCTGCAAGGTGACTATGCATTAGGACAGAAGGAAATAATGTATTTTAATCCATTCGCAATATGTGTCCCTCTAATTTCATTCGGTGTATCCATGAGCAACTTTCTACTTAGGTGTGCAGGGAACCAAAGCCATTCATCCCAGTCCTTGAGTCAGGGTGCAACTAGGTCAACTTCTAGATGTCAGCAAATTAAGAAAGTTATTTAGTTATTTTGGTTGTAGACGTTGTTATCTGGTTCTTTTCATTTTTTTGATGGAGATCAGATAGAAATATTTGGAAGAGAAGTTAATATCCTGCTATTTATATTCATCATCACTGAAAACTATTGCATAGATGGATAAAAGAAATGATTTTTGTAACTGAATGGGTATTCAAATATATGGCCATGTTTTGCATGCATATTTAAAATATCATTGGAATAACTCCAATAGAATACAAGACAACAAGGATGACTCAGAAGTCTTCTCAAATGGTTTCATTTTCTAGGTCTATGTATTTTGAAAACTTCTCATTCCATTCACTTAAGAGGTTATTAGTATAAGGCATAGTGAAATTTATTAAAGACATAGTTCTTCTTTTCAGAAATCAATGTTATATATGGGTAGTTGTGAGCTATTAATATGGCCTGTCATGATCACTATATTTTTTAGTAGTTTCTTTTTTGATATCCCATAAGGCAATATATGTCCCACTAGGCTGTGAACTCTTCAAGGACAAAGGTTGTATTTTGTCTCTGTAACCCCAATTCCTGAAATGTCATTTTGCCGCATCTGCGGCTGCTGTTGTTTAAGCTTCAGCTTCAATATTTGACATTCCAGTGAATAGCCTGAATTAATATAAGTATTGATTGGTTTGACCTCCTTGCTGTCCAAGGGACTCTCAAAAGTCTCTAGGACCACAGTTTGAAAGTGTCAGTTCTTCATTACTCAGCTTTCCTTATAGTCCAACCGTCACAGTCATACATTGCCACTAGAAAAAAGCAAAAACAAAAGCATAAGCTTTGACTATATGGACCTCTGTGGGCAAGGTGATATCTCTGCTTTTTAGCATGCTGTCCAGATTTCTCATAGCTTTCCTCCCAAGGATCAATCAACTTTTAATTACATTTTTGCAGCTGCCATCTGCCCTGATCTTTGAGTTTAACCATATAAAATCTGACCCTCTGTTTGTTAGGAAATGATGCAACCAGTTGCAAAGATCTAAAGTTGTTTTATTTTTTTATGTTAAGCCTCAAGACCGTTTTTACACTCTCATCTTTCACCCTTATCTGGAGGTTTCTTAATTCCTCTTCACTTTCTATTTTCAGTAGGGTACAATCTGCATATATGAGATTGTTGATGTTTCTCCTGACAATCTTAATTCTTCATAGAAGTTAAATAAATAAAGCGACAGTATCCAATGTTGTCATACTTCTTTTTTCAATTTTAAACCAATCAATTGTACCATGTTCAGTTACAACTATTGCTTCTTTGCTCATATACAAGTTTCTCAGGAAACAAGTAAGACTGGTACCTCCATCTCTGAGAACTTGACACATTTTGTTGTGATTCACACAGTCAAAGGTTTTAGTTTAGTAGTCAATGAAACTCCCTTGCATTCTCCATTATATAGCAAATACTGCAAATTTTGTCTCTAGTTCCTGTTTCTTCAAAACCCAGCCTACTCTTCTGGTTGCTCTCAGTTCACATATTACTAAAGCTTAGCATGCAGAACTTTAAGTACAAGATTATTAGTGTGAGATATGAACACAATCATTTAGGAACTTGAGCATTTCTTGGCATTGCTTTTCTTTATCATTGGGACATAAGCTTATCATTTTCAATCCAGGGAATACTGTTGCGTTTTTCAAATTTGCTGACATTTTGAGTTTAGCCCTGTAACAGCATCATCTTTTATAGTTTTAAATAGCTCTGCTAGAATTCTATCACCTCCACTAGCCTTATTGTTAGCAATGCTTCCTAAAGCCCATTTGACTTTATTCTTCAAGATGTCTTTCTCCAGATCAATATTCACACCATTGTGGTTATTGATGATATTAAGATCTTTCTTCTATACTTCTTTTGTGCATTCTTGCCACCACTTAATCCCTACCATGTTGTCTTTTATCATGCCCATTTGTCCATGAAACTTTTCTTTGACATCTCTGATTTTCTAGAAGACATTTCTTGTCTTTCCTGTTCTATTGTTTTCTTCTATTTTTTACCATTCCTCATTTAAAAAAAAACTTTATCTCTCCTTACTGTTCTCTAGAATTCTGCATTCAGTTGGGTAGGTTTTTATCTTATTCCTTACATTTTTCTTTCCTTCTTTCCTCAGCTATTTTAAAAACTTCATCATACAGTCATTTTGCTTTCTTACTCTTCTTTTGCTTTGGGATATTTTTGTTCCTGCCTCCTGAGCAATATAGCAAGCCATTGCCCAAAGTTTTTCAGGCACCCTAACTACCAGATATAATCCTTTAAATCTATTTGCCACCTCTACTTCATATTCATAAGGAACATTGTTTGGGTCATACCTATATGGTCTGATTGTTTTCCCTATTTCAATATGTCTAAATTTTGCAAAATAAAACTGATGATTTCATCCACCATCAGCTCCAGGTCTAGCTGTAACTGACTTCTGCACCTTTCTCTATAAAGCATATAATCAACCTAATTTCTGTATTGACCATCTGGTGATGTCTGTTTGTTATGGCTAATGAGTTATTTTGAAAAAACTCTATTAGTCTCTGCCTTGCTTCATTTCATTCTCCAGGACCACACTTGCCTATTATTCCAGTTATCTTTTGATTTCCTATTTTATGATTAAAATGTCCTATGATTAATGTGACATCATTTGTGTTTTTTTTAAAATTTTTTTGGTGCTAATTATAGAATATTTTTAGGTCTTCATAGAGCAGGTCAATTTTTACCTCTTTGGTATCAGTTGTTACAGCATAGATTTTTATTAATGTGACATTGGTTCCCCTGAATTTGAACAGTTTTCATTCCATCATTTTTGAAATTATCCCCAAATACTGCTTTTCTTACTTTATATTTGACTATGAGGGCTGTTTCATTTCTTCTAAAGGATTTTTACACACAGTAATATATATGTAATGAATCATAATTTCAATGAGCTATGCAAGACCCTCTGCCACAACAAGGCAATGATCCAGTGTGGTCTGATGTATATTAGGCACTTAATTAATCATTATTGACTGACTCAGTAGTTTCAGAAGGATATTTTATGGATGATACTCCAAAGATGTGTTGTCTGTTAGTTCATAAAGGATAGCTAATATTTATAATATATAATTTTGAGTATATAACATATATTTTTATCTACCTGATGTCTTTCTAGATGATAATCTTTCATGGCTTATAATGTGATGTAACAAAAATTCTATCATGTCATTGCATAACCTACCTGTATCAATAAGTCTGAACTCTGAAAGACTATCTTACTACAAGTTTTCATATCCAAAATCTCACTTGAAGCTTCTGTTTCTGTAAAGAAATTATCAGTAACTCAGTCATTTGTTGGATACATCTTTATCATTATATCATTGATTTTTAATCCATGTGGATATAACCCTTAACTCTTGATTCTAATATCAAATCTTAATTGTTTCATGGACTCCACTAAAAGAGAAATTACTTTTCACTACATTCCATGAATGCAGTAGTGCGTACCTGTTATCAGCTCTTTGTATTTCTTTATAAAGTGAAGGATCCTTGACACAAAAGTTTTCTGTACATTTACTTTATTTATTATGTGCTCTGACAACAGTTTTTTCAATCATCTACTGATTTTTTTAATGAAAATTTGTCATTCTTTCCATAAGTGCATTGAATTGATAAGTATACTTTTTCATTAACAATTTACAAGTTTTTATTTGGATTTATCTATCCATTTTCATTCATTTTACTCTGCTAAAAGTATGAATTGCACTGGGATAGCATAGTTGTTCATTTTTTATGTGATTTTTTTGAATTTTGAGTTATCATTTGACTTGTGAACAACAATCAATCTTTTAAAATACTCAGCCTCAGAAATCTGCATAACAGCCTTATGCTTGATGTATTATTACTGAGGAAGACTAAGTTATTTGCGAGTATTGCATTCATCCATTTGTTCAATTTGATCTCCAAGCTGAAATTCAAAACTGTCAGTTTCTACTCTTCATTGTCACATATTAAGAAATTTACTATTATTAAGTCCACAATTCCATTTTATATAGAGAAAATTTCCTTAGGTGAAACTCTTCTATAAATTAATATCTCTATATATTAATATGGAGAGCATGTATATCTATCATTTCTGTCATATATATGTGTATGTATGTATACGTATACACACATACATGTGTGTTGGTGTGTGTGTGGCCCCAGAGGAGCTACACAACTTAATGTCATTCATGGACATCAAAAGATCAATATGATATTTGGGTTCTACTCCCTCTTTGACATACCTAATATACCCAAATACATTCAGTAATTCATAATATGATGAATTTGATAATAGGCATAGCCAGAGGCAGATAAATGGCTTAGTGCATAGACTGCTGGGCCTAGAGTCAGGAAGACTTGAATTCAAGTCTAGCCTCAGAAACTTAGTATGATCTTGGATAAATATTAAAGTCTTTTTTTGCCTTATTTGGGAAGGAAATGACAAACCGTTTCAGCATTTTTGCCAGTAAAACCTCATGGATAGCATGGTCCATAGGGTAATGAAGAGTCAGGCACAACTAAACAACGCAAGAACAGTGACAATAAGAAGAGTTGGCTGAAACAATTATCCTGGGAGATAATCTTATCATTATAGTATTTTTGTCAAGTTTTAAAGAGAGAAGAGATTTCCATGTGGATATCTAATTCTTTTTAGTTCACCTTATTCTTAAATATATTTTACATATTTGTTTTATATGACTAAGCCATGAGTACAGAAATGAATAAAAGGTTTTGAAATAATCAGTAGAGGAGTAGTAAATATTTGTGACATTTTACGGTAGTTTATTTAAAAATGATTGACTTAAAAGTTGTCCTTTGTACGTTGGAATTTGTTGCATGTATATGTGTATGTGTGTGTTTATACATATTCTTACACTCATACACACATGCTCCTCAGTCAATATGTAGACTCATTACACATATTCATAGGTTTTTTAAAACTATACAATATGCCTTAGTATTATGAAAATATTTTTGGCTTTATGGTGAAAGTGTCCAGGTGACTCCTTAAAGTCTTGACACAATATATTAGGAATACTTGATCTAAATAACTGGAATTATCAGTTGTTTAATTTTTATCAAACTAAAAAAATGGTATTTCAAATTGTTTTCTTAGTGTATCTTTCCTATTCAAAATCACTAAGGACATATTTTTTGTAAAACATTTAATGTTGAGATAGCTCACACATAAGTTTGTGTTAAGTGAAAACTTTTGATACTATTGTTTTCTTCCCCTTTTTTCCTTTCTTATTCAAGACATTTATTTTCCTTAATGAAATAATATGTTACATTATCCTGCTCTGATCTGTAATATTCAGCTTTGTGGTATGGAATTCAGTATATATTTTTTTCCTCTTCTTTATTTCTTTCTTTATTTTTTTATTTCACTTTTAACATTCATTTTCACAAAATTTTGGGTTCCAAATTTTCTCCCCTTTAGCCCCCTCCCCCAACCCCAAAACACTGAGCATTCTAATTGCCCCTATCACCAATCTGCCCTCTCTTCTATCATCCCTCCCTTCCCTTGTCTCCATCTTCTCTTTTGTCCTGTAGGGCCAGATAGCTTTCTTTACCCCTTTACCTGTATTTCTTATTTCCTAGTGGCAAGAACATTACTCGACAGTTGATCCTAACACTTTGAGTTCCACCTTCTTTACCTCCCTCCCTCTCCACCCCTTCCCTTTGGAGGGCAAGCAATTCAATATAGGCCAAATTTGTGTAGTTTTGCAAATGACTTCCATAATAGTCGTTTTGTATAAGACTAACTATATTTGTCTCCATCCTATCCTGTCCCCCATTACTTCTATTCTCTCTTTGGATCCTGTCCCTCCCCATGAGTGTCAACCTCAAATTTCTCCCTCCTCCCCATGCCCTCCCTTCCATCATCCCACCGCCCCACTTATCCCCTTCTCCCCCACTTTCCTATATTGTAAGATAGGTTTTCATACCAAAATGTGTGTGCATTTTATTCCTTCCTTTAGTGGAATGTGATGAGAGTAAACTTCATGTTTTTCTCTCACCTCCCCTCTTTTTCCCTCCACTAATAAGTTTTTTGCTTGCCTCTTTTATGAGAGATAGTTTGCCCCATGCCATTTCTCCCTTTCTCCACCCAATATATTTCTGTCTCACTGCTTGATTTCATTTTTTTAAGATATGATCCCATCCTCTTCAATTCACTCTGTGCACTCTGTCTCTGTGTGTGTGCATGTGCATGTGCATGTGTGTGTGTGTGTGTAATCCCACCTAGTACCCAAATACTGAAAAGTTTCAAGAGTTATAAATATTGTCTTTCCATGTAGGTATGTAAACAGTTCAAATTTAGTAAGTCCCTTATGACTTCTCTTTGCTGCTTACCTTTTCATGCTTCTCTTCATTCTTGTGTTTGAAAGTCAAATTTTATTTTCAGCTCTGGTCGTTTCATCAAGAATTCTTGAAAGTCCTCTATTTCACTGAAAGACCAATTTTTCCCCTGAAGTATTATACTCAGTTTTGCTGGGTAGGTGATTCTTGGTTTTAGTCCTAGTTCCTTTCACTTCTGGAATATCCTATTCCACACCCTTCGATCCCTTAACGTAGAAGCTGCTAGATCTTGTGTTATCCTGATTGTATTTCCACAATACTTGAATTGTTTCTTTTTAGCTGCTTGAAATATTTTCTCCTTGACCTGGGAACTCTGGAATTTGGCCACAATGTTCCTAGGAGTTTCTCTTTTTGGATCTCTTTCAGGCAGTGATCTGTGGATTCCTTGAATACTTATTTTGCCCTCTGGTTCTAGAATATCAGGGCAGTTTTCCTTGATAATTTCATGAAAGATAATGTCTAGGCTCTTTTTTTGATTGTGGCTTTCAGGTAGGCCCATAATTTTTGAATTGTCTCTCCTGGATCTATTGTCCAGGTCAGTTGTTTTTCCAATGAGATATTTCACATGATCTTCCATTTTTTCATTCTTTTGGTTTTGTTTTGTGATTTCTTGGTTTCTCATAAAGTCATTAGCTTCCATCTGTTCCATTCTAATTTTGAAAGAACTATTTTCTTCAGTGAGCTTTTGAATCTCCTTTTCCATTTGACTAATTCTGCTTTTGAAAGCATTCTTCTCCTCATTGACTTTTTGAACCTCTTTTGCCAATTGAGTTAGCCTATATTTCAAGGTGTTATTTTCTTCAGCATTTTTTTGGGTCTCCTTTAGCAGGGAGCTGATATGCTTTTCATGCTTTTCTTTCATCTCTCTCATTTCTCTTCCCAATTTTTCCTTCACCTCTCTAACTTGATTTTCAACATCCTTTTTGAGCTCTTCCATGGCCTGAGCCCATTGGGTGGGCTGGGATACAGAAGCCTTGACTTCTGTGTTTTTCCCTGATGGTAAGCATTCTTCTTCCTCATCAGAAAGGAAGGGAGGAAATGCCTGTTCACCAAGAAAGTAACCTTCTATAGTCTTATATTTTTTCCCTTTTCTTGGCATTTTCCCAGCCAGTGACTTGACTTCTGAGTGTCCTCTCCACGCCCACCTCGCCTCCTGATCCTCCCAGCCAGCACTTGGGGTCTGAGATTCAAATGCTGCTTTCCAGCCTCAGGGCTTTGGGCGGGGGCAGGGCTGCTGTTCAGTGTGAGATTAAGTTCAGGTGCTCAGGTCAGGGCAGGGCTGCCTCATGGGCTCAGTTCCCTCAGGGGGATTATGCAGAGACCTTCAACAATGGATCCAGGCTCCTGCCTGGTTGGGGAGCCCTGGTCTGCTCCCACCTCCGCTGCTACCTCCCGAGGGGGCCTGAGTTATGGGGGCACCTCACTCCCCTCTGGACCCACCAAACACACCCTCTCACTGACCCTTGTCACCTGTGGGTGAATGGACCCGTGCAGCCCCTGGAGTTTCTGTCCCTGAAGCCTGCTCAGATCTGCTCCTTTTGATGTGGCGCAGCCTCTGGGCTGGGCTCCGCTCCAGGTCTGAAGCATGATGGACCTTTTGGGAGAGGTTTTCAGGCTCTCTGGAACAGAAATCTCATCTGCCCCATTGTTCTGTGGCTTCTGCTGCTCCAGAATTTGTTGGTAGTTCTTTTTTACAGA
Organism: Notamacropus eugenii; assembly: GCF_028372415.1. Classification (NCBI taxonomy): domain Eukaryota; kingdom Metazoa; phylum Chordata; class Mammalia; order Diprotodontia; family Macropodidae; genus Notamacropus; species Notamacropus eugenii. The sequence goes on from NC_092874.1 coordinate 417,382,313, forward strand.
TATTCTATGGGCTGTGGGTTCGGAGCTAGTGTATGTGAGTCTTTCTCCTTCACCATCTTGGCTCCGCCCCCTCAATTGAGTATATTTATGACAAAATGAAACACTATTTACATGCCTGTAATTGATAATGTTTACAATTTTGCTATGATACAATTTTGGTATGTAAGAAAACATTATAGTTTCAGTAAATTATTTGCACACTAATAGTTTCCCAGTGGCAGTGATCATTTTTATCTGTGCTGAAGCCTTTCCAACACATGATCCCATTCGTATTTCTAAATAGCTCCCACATAATTTGCTTTCTGGTTATACCAGAATATAAAGAACCACATATTGTGCAGTGGTCAGTATCAAGTTGATCATCAAGATAGATACAAGCAAAGCAAATCTGCAGTCCTATATCATCATCTCTATTTCTTAGATTCAAAAGAATAAGTATTACCACACTTGACAAGGTAACAACCCAATCATTGATGTCACCAGAATACAAATGGTCTATCAGTCCTACACATCATTGAATTTCGATTAGCTATTGCCCAGCCATCTTTTTCTTGTTTTTCCATTCCTTCTTACCCTACTCACAAAAGGAATAATGGTAGATGGTTTTTATTTGGTATGGTCATAATCACTAGCATTATGACATAATCTAAAACATAAAGGATGTAGGCTAAACAGTTCAACATCTTGTGGGGAAAAAAATGCTAACTATGAAACCAGAAAATACAGGTTCAAACTCCAGGTCTGATAGATACTATCCCTGTGACTTTGAGAAAGTCACTTAAATTCTTCAGGCCTCAATTTTCTCCTCTGTAAAATAATGATATTGTTCTAGATTAAAATGAGGTAAATTAAAAAAGCATTTATTAATTACCTTCAATGTTTTAGACACTGTACTAGGCACTACAGAGACAAGTAGAGAAAGAAAGCTATCAAAGCCCTCGCAGCCATTATACTTGTTACATTTCTTTCAGGTTTAAATATGTGAGTTTATGATTTTGTTCATGAATTATAAACCCACTATTAAATAGCATTTTCCTCAATTTGGTTCAAGAATATCTTGCTACATAAGCTTTAAATAATTGACTCTGAAAATTATGAGTTTTTAGTTTATAAAGATAATTACATGAGAAATATATAATTACTTATTTTTAAATTTATTCATGCTAATTGTTAACCTGACTTTAACTTCCTTAGAAAAAGGAGATAGGGGGGAGGAGCCAAGATGGTGGAGTAGAAAGATACACATATGCTAGCTCCAAACCCACAGCCCATAAAATACCTATGAAGAAGAACTTCCAACAAATTCGGGAGCAGCAGAAGCCACAGAACAACAGAGCAGAGGAGATTTCTGTTCCAGAGAGACCTGAAAAACTGACCCAAAAGGTCCCTTGCTCACTGGACCTGGAGCAGAGCCCAGCCCTGGCTTGGCCAAGGGGCACCGAGAGGAGCAAATCTGAGCAGGCTTCAGGGACAGAATCTCCAGCAACCTCATGGGTCTCTCCACCCACAGGAAACAAAGGTCCATGAGAGGGGCTTTTCAGTTCCCAGAGAGGGGAATGGAGTGCCCCCATAACTCAGGACCCCTCAGAAAGCAGCACCAGAGGTGGCAGCAGACAGGGGCTCCCAGAGCAGGCAGGAGCTTGGATCCATTGTGGAAGGTCTCTGCATAAATGCCCTGAGGGAACTGAGCCATGTGTGGTGGCCCTGCCCCCACCTGAGCACCTGAACTTAATCTCACACTGAAGAGCAGCCACACCCTGCCAAAGTTCAAAAGCTGGGAAGTAGCATTTGAATCTCAGACTCCAAGCTCTGGCTGTGCAGAGGCTGGGTGGATCTGGAGGTGAGGTGGGTGTGGAGAGGACACTCAGAAGTCAAGTAACCTACTGGGAAAATGCACAGAAAAGGGGAAAAAAAATTAAGACCATACAAGGCTACTTTGTTCCTGAACAGATATCTCCTTTCCTTTTTGATGAGGAAGAACAATGCTTACCATCAGGGAAAGACATAGAAATCAAGGCTTCTGTATCCCAAACAGGCAAAATAAATATTCATTGGGCTCAGGACATGGAAGAGCTCAAAAAGGATTTCGAAAATCAAGTTAGAGAGATGGAGGAAAAACTGAGAAGAGAAATGAGAGAGATGCAAGTAAAGCATGAAAAGCAGCTCAACACCTTGCTAAAGGAGACCCAAAAACATGCTGAAGAAAATAACACCTTGAAAAATAGGCTAACTCAATTGGCAAAAGAGGTTCAAAAAACCAAGGAGGAGAAGAATGTTTTCAAAAGCAGAATTAGTCAAATGGAAAAGGAGATTCAAAAGCTCACTGAAGAAAATAGTTCTTTCAAAATTAGAATGGAACAGATAGAGGCCAATGACTTTATGAGAAACCAAGAAATCACAAAACAAAACCAAAAGAATAAAAAAATGGAAGATAATGTGAAATATCTCATTGGAAAAACAACTGACCTGGAAAATAGATCCAGGAGAGATAATTCAAAAATTATGGGCCTACCTGAAAGCCATGATCAAAAAGAGAGCCTAGACATCATCTTTCATGAAATTATCAAGGAAAACTGCCCTGAGATTCTAGAACCAGAGGGCAAAATAAGTATTCAAGGAATCCACAGATCACTGCCTGAAAGAGATCCAAAAAGAGAAACTCCTAGGAGCATTGTGGCCAAATTCCAGAGTTCCCAGGTCAAGGAGAAAATATTGCAAGCAGCTAGAAAGAAATAATTCAAGTATTGTGGAAATACAATCAGGATAACACAAGATCTAGCAGCTTCTACATTAAGGGATCGAAGGGCATGGAATAGGATATTCCAGAAGTGAAAGGACTAGGACTAAAACCAAGAATCACCTACCCAGCAAAACTGAGTATAATACTTCAGGGAAAAAATTGATCTTTCAGTGAAATAGAGGACTTTCAAGCATTCTTGATGAAACGACCAGAGCTGAAAATAAAATTTGACTTTCAAACACAAGAATGAAGAGAAGCATGAAAAGGTAAGCAGCAAAGAGAAGTCATAATGGACTTACTAAATTTAAACTGTTTACATACCTACATGGAAAAACAATATTTGTAACTCTTGAAACTTTTCAGTATCTGGGTAGTGGGTGGGATTACACACACACACACACACAGCACAGAGTGAATTGAACAGGATGGGATCATATCTTATAAAAAATGAAATCAAGCAGTGAGAGAGAAATATATTGGGAGGAGAAAGGGAGAAATGGAATGGGGCAAATTATCTCTCATAAAAGAGGCAAGCAAAAGACTTATTAGTGGAGGGCAAAAGAGGGAAGATGAGAGAAAAACATGAAGTTTACTCTCATCACATTCCACTAAAGGAAGGAATAAAACGCAACTCGCTTTGATATGAAAACTTATCTTACAATACAGGAAAGTGGGGGATAAGGGAATAAGCAAGGTGGGGGGGATGATGGAAGGGAGGGTATGGGGAGGAGGGAGCAATTTGAGGTCAACACTCATGGGGAGGGACAGGATCCAAAGAGAGAATAGAAGTAATGGGGGACAGGATAGGATGGAGACAAATATAGTTAGTCTTATACAACACGACTATTATGGAATTCATTTGCAAAACTACACAGATATGGCCTATATTGAATTGCTTGCCTTCCAAAGGGAAGGGGTGGGGAGGGAAGGAGAATAAGAAGTTGGAACTCAAAGTTTTAGGAACAACTGTCGAGTACTGTTCTTGCCACTAAGAAATAAGAAATACAGGTAAAGGTGTATAGAAAGTTATCTGGCCCTACAGGACAAAAGAGAAGTTGGGAACAAAGGAAGGGAGGGATGATAGAAGAGAGGGCAGATTGGTGATAGGGGCATTTAAAATGCTCAGTGTTTTTGGGTGGGGGAGGGGATAAATGGGAAGAAAATTTGGAACCCAATATTCTGTAAAAATGAATGTTAAAAGTTAAATAAATAAATTTTTAAAAGAAATGAACATTTGATGAACTCAGAGCCTTCAATTATTTGTAACAAAAAGACCAGAACTCAATGTAAAATTTAACATAAATGATTTGGGAGAAAAACAAGAAAATCTTTAAGGAATAATTATAAGGCACTGATAAAGGTTAGACTGTTTACTTATTACATATGAAAATGTTATCAGTTTTCATAAAACTGTTACCATTACTAAGGTAGCTTGAAAGAAAAGTTGTGGCAACGTTGTATAGTGGTGAGGGCTCCTGATTATTCATATTAAAAACACTTGTCTTTTAGCGTTAAACATAGAAACTTGAGAGGAGACTTTGCAGGAGCTCTTGGGGGAAATTTGCCTGCCAGAAACCAAAATGAAACCAACAACTCTTTTTTGGATTTACAATTCTTTCACATTCTCTATTTAGAAAATGCTTACTCCATAAACCATTGCCCAAGGCTGACAGACTTTACAACTACTTTACAACCACACCCACTGTAGTAATCTTAATTTCAGAGATAATAGAAAACAACTATTAGGGAAATGAATCTCTTGTATCAGTGATAAGGTCTATTACTTTTCTCCACCTCCTACCCTGACTGTGGTAAGGATTGCACTGAACCTCATATCTCTACCTCCCCAACAAAATAAAACTGTATCTAAGACTTGTGCCTGATTATGTAAGTACTGTGGTTTGAATCCGTGGCCAGTCAGTAGTGCAGGAATGATTCCAGAATGGATAATGCAATGAATTTCAATTTTGTTTCTCCTCTCAAGTTTGAAGGGAAGGCTGTGGAAAGGTTTTAGGGTTATTGCTTTTTTTTTTCCAGCTAGACTTTGGCCCTAAAATGGTTCAAGGTGTCACAGTCCCTACGGATAAAGACGATGCTTCAACCTGGGGATAGATCTATTTTTGACAAGCCAACAGAACACCACCAATCCTATTTTAAGGCAGTTAATTGTTGCCCATCTAGCCAGGACATAGACTAAGCCATTTGGTTCATTTGTTATAGCAGTGCTGCTGTCAGAGTCCTTAAAGATAGGAATTTTTTAAAAATCAGCAAAATTCCCAAAACCATATTGAGATTTTAAAAAATAGTTGTTTTTAAGTCTCTCAGCAATATGATTTTTTCTTTGCAGGTCTCTAAATCTAAGAGACTGCCTCATTATTTTCTGCTCTCTAAATGCTTATATTGGCCCCTGAATTAGCAACACAGTAAAAATTGTTCTCCTCTGAAACTTTAGAAGGAGATAACAAAAGATTTTTGGGTTTTTTAATTTATTTTATGTAATGTATATATTGCCAGCTTTGTCTGTTTTTCTTCTGTTTCCAAGTAAATTGGGCTGGCTTTTTTCCACTATTGCCCAAACAACCAAAAAAAGGGGGGAAAGAATGAAAAGGATGAGAATTCGTCAACCAAAAGTTTCAGAGCTTTCAAAGGTTGCAATCATCTCTCTATATCCTAATTTTGACTAAGTTGGGAATGGAGAGACAGAGACAGAGGCAGAGGCATAGACAGAGAAAAACATTATGCCCTATTTGCAGATATTTATGGTATTGGAAACTAAAGCGACAGGTAACTTCTTATTAACATGTAATCTATTTAATGTAGATGTCAAAATAGGTAGGTTTATGGTTTAAATATTTTTTATATGTGCTGAAATATTCTAATGAGATTAGGGGGAAAGATGTAGGTTCAAATGTAGAGACTAAAATTTGTATATGAATTCACTATAATGACTCCCTATATTACTGCAAGGGTGAAAAATTCTATTTCTTTATCTTTAGGAAAATATGAATAATTATACAGCCTCAGAAAACACTCAGTCCTAAGAAACATAAAGCCAGTTTAAAAGCTTTACCTCAATTTACCCCAGAAGTCAAGGTGGGGGTGGTGAAGTAGTTTTACACTTTGAATTTTGGAAACTTCTCTGGTACCTCAAAGTCACCTGCGTAGAGATAAAATCTCTCCAACTTGAAAAGAAAAAGGCTTGTTTAAGTGAAAAGGTAAATAATTTGGAGAAAAGCAAAAATATCACTTTAAGAGTATGCCATTGTGGTCTTTTATGAATGATCTAGCAGAATTTAATTACCAAGATAAATTGGAAAGAAAGTCACTTATCTGAAAGGAAATTAAGAATGAAAAAAATAGAAGATGATTCAAAATGTCTCACTGGAAAAACAACTCATCTAGAAAACAGAAAACAGATCTAGGAGAGAGAATTTTGAAATTATTGAACTACCTGAAAGTCATGATCAAAAAAGAGCTGAGATATCATCTTTCAAGAAATTGTCAAGGAAAATTACCCTGATATTCTGGAAAGAGAGGGTAAAAATGAAGAGGAAAGAATCCACCAATCTACCTCCTGGAAAAGATTCCCAAATGAAAACTCCCAGAAAATTATAGTCAAATTCCAGAGTTCTCAGGTGAAGGAGAAAATAATGCAAGCAGCTAGAAAGAAACAATTCAAGTTCTGTGAAGCTACAGGCAGGATAGCAAAAGATTTAGCAACTTCTACATTAAAGGGTCAGAGAGTTTAGAATATGATATTCCAGAGGGCAAAGGAGGTAGTATTACAGCTAAGGATCTCTTACCCAGCAATAATGAGTATGATCCATTTGGGGGAAAATGGATATTCAAAAAGATAGGGGACTTTCAAGCACTGTGGATGAAAAAACAAGAGCTGAATAGGAAACCTGACTTCAAAACACAACACTCATGAGAAGCATGGAAAGGTAAATAGAAGAGAGAAGAAGTATTCAATAACATTAAACTTTTTATATTCCTACATGGGAAGATGATACTTACCACTCATAGAAACTTTTTCATTATTAGAGCAGTTAGAAGGTATATCTGTAGAGAGAGGGCACAGGCATCAGTTGAATATGAAGGGGTGACATCAAAAAGTAATAAAATTAAGGGGTGAGAGAGGAATGTACTGGGAGAAAGGAAAAGGTTGAGGTAGAAGAATGGGGTAAATTATCTCAAGTGAGAGAGGCAAGAATAAGTTTTTATACTGGAGGGGAGCTATTCTCCAATTGATACATGATCAAAAGACATAAATAGTCTACAAATGAAGTAATCAAAGTTATCTTTAGCTATTTGGGAAAAAAAGCTCTAACTCACTATTGATGGGAGAAATGTACATTAAAACCACTCTGATTTACTATCTCATACTTATAAGATTGGCTAATAGGAGAGAAAAGGAAAATGACAAATGTTGAAGAGGGTGCGTGAAACATGAGACACTAATATAGTGTTGCCGGGGTTGTGAACTGATTCAACCATTCTTTAGAGCAATTTGGAGCTCTACCTCAAGGGCTATAAAACCATACACTGGTTTTTGACCTAGCAGTGCCATTATTAGGCCTGTACCCCAAAAGAGATTTTTAAAGTGGAAAAGGACTGAGAAGTACAAATATAAAAATAAAGCAGCTCTTTTTTGGTGTCAAAGAATTAGAAATTGATGGAATGTCCATCAATTGGTAATGCCTCAACAAGTTGTTTCTTATGATTGTGATGGAATACTATTGTGCTATAAAAAAATAATTAGCGGGATGCTCCTAGAAAAACCTAGAAAGATTTACAAGAGTTGATGCAAAGTGAAGTGTGTTGTGTATAATGGAACAGCAATATTGTAAAATGAACCAGCTGTGAATGACTAAGCTATTCTCACCAATAAAATGATCCAAGTCAACTCTGAAGGATGTATGATTAAAAATGCTATCCATTCCCAAAGAATGAAATGATGATGCCTGAATACAGATTAAAGCATACTTTTTTATTATATTTTTCTTGAGGTGTTTGTTTTGTCTATGTTTTCTTTCACAACATAATTAATATGGAAATGTTTTACATAACTACATATATATAGCCTATATCAAATTGCTTGCTTTCTTATTGTGCGGTGTGGGGAGTGAGGAAGGCAGAGTATTTGGAACCCAAATTTTAAAAATGAATGCTAAAAACTGTCTTTATCAGTAACTGAGGAAAAATAAAATACCAAATAAATTCAAAAAAAGAAAAGAAATTGACAATATCACAAAAAAGTGAAATAATGAAACATTTTTTAAAATTAATGAAATTATGTTATTTTCAAGACTCACTGGTTTAATTGGTCTTATGTAAAAGAATAAAAAGGGGAAGGTTTAAAAAAATAGAGGTAATTTACACTGATATAGTGCAGACAGTGTAGGATCAATTGAAAGTCACTGATAAATACATAAACCTGCTTCTAAAAGTAGGAAAATTTAAAATGCAAACCAATTTTTATTTCCCAGCAACACAAATGTAGAACTAATGATTTTGTCATTTGAACAGAAAAGAAAAAATGAGACCCTCATCTTAGTCAGGTCCCAAAATTTCCAAATTGAGCCCAAGAAAAGCCCAAGACTTTGGAGAATTTTTCAGGAAATTCAAGTAAGTTTTATATTTCACTGAAATAATGGTAGAATAGAAAGTTTTTCAGCCCCATAAAGCTTAGAACTCCACTTGCAAACCTGCTTGTTTCTTCCTTGGGAAGTTGGACTTGCTTTTGAGATTTCTCATGATACCTAAGTCTAATTTCAAAGATGCTGGAACTCTTGTGGATGTGGAAAATTAGTTGAGACTATTAAACAAGTTTTATAACTGAGCAATTAAAGATTTAGATTTATATTGGGTTTGATAGATTAATTAAGTGTAGGGTGTGTTCAGGGAGGACCAGAACCTTTGGTGTGATGGCTGGGGAGCCCTTTTTGTGGCTCTTTTCACCTTCGGTGTCCACCTAACTCTCACTGTGGCTCCAAGAAGCTGCAGCATGCATAGTGGCCACACCCTGGTAAACCATTTTGGCAGACAGGCCAAACCAGGTTGAGGGTAACCAAGGGTTCTCAGACCCATTGATGAGTTGGGAGGGTGTCTACCTACCCCAAGCACGTGAAGACTTCCTCTCGTGGAATGAGCAGATAAGAACAATTTGTTCCAATGGCCGTGAAGGCAGATGAAGCAGACAATGTTGAAAGCTTAGAGTTTAGTTAGACACAGAAGACACCAAGGTTACCCACTGCATCCTGAGCCATTGCCAACTATCTTGACTTTGTTCTGCCACTGGACCTTGAAGATGCTGGAGGAGAGAGTGAGACTGAGAACTTCTTGCAACTTTGCCTCACTTAAATCCAAGTAGGCATGAAACAAAAGACATCACCCGTACCATTTCGCTATTATGCTTCAATATCCTATGGCAACAGGCAAGTGATGAAGCAGCAGATGTGGATACACTGGGAGCTGTAGTCACAACCCAGCACACAGGCGACCCAGGACATAGGGTCGTTTCTCACTGGAAGTAGTAGTGGGACTCGGCAGCCCCCTGGGCATCTGAGAAGCCTTTTAAGGATCACACTGCTCACCCCCTGGTGTGAGGAAGGAGTCTAGAAAAGGTGCCCTAAACATTGTCTGCTTACCCAACCCTGCCCTGATTACCGCAGCAGGCAGGGAATGCCACTATGTCATCAAAATACTAAAAACAAACAAAAAAATTCACAAAATATAAGAAAACATCTGCAAAGGTGATTCCACTCACCATTGGCTCATAGAACGTGTGCACACTGATAGACAACACAAAATCCAGTAGAGCTGAAAGAAAAACTGCTCTTGTTGGAAGAGAACTCAACAGGTATCTCATCCAAATAGCAGCCCTGAGGGAAACAAGGTTGGCAAATGAAGGCCAGCTTACTGAAGTTGGAGCTGAATACACCTTTTTCTGGAGCAAGAGCAGTGAAGGGGAGCACTATAACACTGGCATAGGTTTTGCCTTAAGATGTGCCACTTTACCATCTCCCTCCCCATCTGCTCTGCCCCAAAACTTATGTGGTTATGTTTTTGAGTAAGCTTTGAGTCAAGAGGCTAACGTTTCAAAGATTTTTCTTTTGCCCTAAGAGTTACATGCAGTGCATTAAACTCTCAAAGTCAACTGTAACCAGGGTCTTTTGGGGGTTTTGAGTGCATTCACATTATATGTAAAATGCAAGAATGTGATTATTTTCTTAATTTCTGATTTTTTTGCATCAAAATATATTAAACTAAAAAAGAATAACTGCTCATGTTTTTGGAGAGGTATCACATATTCTTTATAAGTGCTATGGAAATGTAATTTTTAAATTTTTATTTGTTTTGAACTTATTGATACTATGGTGTTCTTGGATAACAACTGTTCCTTGCCACAAATTATGAGTGGAATTTGATAAGTGAGATAGAACCTCTTGGGTTTGTAATTTGTTTTCCTCTTAGTATTGAATCTAGTTACACCTGCCTGAATTATTGCTAAACTAGTACTCTACCATTCAAAGGAAAACTCTAGAAGTCACTTAAAGGAGCACCACCTCTGTGTGCTACAGGAAGATAGAAATTTCTGAAGAGTTACAAAGGGAGTGACAGGAGCTTTGACTTAATTTCTCCATTCTGCTATATCCTTCCTGAGCAGAAGTTTTTCCCAGTGGTTAGACTGTTATCCTGACTATGAGACTCATTGAATAATTTGGAATTCTGTTGCATAACTGGCTGTTGCAAATGTACTGATGGACTTAAGTCTGATTTCTTTTTTTCCCTGTCAGATTTGTTATGATGTCTAATATTTGCTACTTAATTTTAAGGGAAGATTTTTCACTTTTACTGATTTATTCCAAGTTTTTCAGAGCTATGTCCATCTGTGTCCAATACTGTCTTTCATATCCCAAAAGGTCAAGGATTCATTGGATCATTGTAAAGACATATTAAAGTAGAGTGTTATAGAGAAGACAGATAAAACATGAGTATTGTGAGTATAGGAAGTGTATTCTCTCCAGAATAGTAAGTTCTGAGGCCAAGGAAAGAGAATTGTTGGGTTTGTATTTTACTTTCCACTGTATAGGGGAAAACAGGATGAATAAGAATTATTCTATTTTGAAAGGGACCTCCTTTATTTTAGAGATTTACTGCCTGACTTAGGGGTGACGGTGTCAAATAAAGTGAGTAGTCAAACTGAAATGAAAAGAAATATGTTAGAACACAAAAGAATAATTTTCAGATTGGTAGTATCTTTAGCTTTTTAGGGCACAAACTTTTTAAAAATAGCTTTTTAAGGTTTTCTAGAAAACACAGCCAAGCAGTGGCATGCTGTGGTAGAAGAGGAATTGGGGAAGTTTGCAAGTCTTAGGGTGACAGGAGTTGCTAAAAGTCAAGTTGTTACCTTTTGGCAATGATTTTCACTGTGTTTAGTATTGTCAGAATTCCTTGTGTTGGCAGCAAATCTACTAGTATGTGTGAATTTCCCTGGGGTTTCAAGGAAAGCAACTAGAATTCTCCCATAACTTGCTGAGGGCCAGGATGGAGTGTGGTTGACAAGTTCAGGGTAGACCTTCAGGGAAACTGTTCTTTGAGACTATGTTCATTATCATCCAGAATGGCTCTCCATGCCCCCTGGATGTTGCTGTCTCAGTGAGATAAACAAGAGAACTACAGAATACAAGGGATATGTAAAATAGATGCTCTCTAGGCTAATAGTCTTTAAGACAATAAGACTGGCCAAATCACTAGGACTGGAGACAAGTAGAATGTCATGTAGATTTGCAGTTTCTGCACCATCAGATCAATAAACACAGTTGCCCTATCTTCTTCCACCTGCCCCTGTAGCTTTCTTTTTCACTGCTGTCACCGAGCCATGTAGGGACACAGGCCGTCCACCACAATAACTACTCACAGCAGATACCTGAATCAAGTGTGCTCAAACTCTGAGAGCCACCTGTGGTCAAAGGTAAACTCACTGCTTACTGGATATCTTGTTAGACAATCAGCAGACATTTCCTATGTTTATCATCTATTTTGATCAAATGGTCAAAGAACTTCACTTCTATTAAATTTATTGAGGACATATTTGCTCCAATTTTATGCCTTTGCTTGCTTATTTAATTTAATTGAAATGTTCTGGCCTCATGTTTTCACATTAATTGGAATGGATGTTTCCACACTTAATTTTATAATAGACTAAAAATAAAAGTTAACAGAGACTACTTCAAAATATTAAGCTACAAATATTTTTTTCTTTATAGAATATTATCATACAAAATCTAGATCCTATTTGTAAATATGTAAAAATTAGAAATTAATTTTATCTTATCTCAAATAATAGTTAAATATGTTTAACAATTTTTAAAGTATCAATACAGAGTGGAACAGCTAGGTGGTACATTGGATAAAATGCCAGACCTTGAGTCAGGAAAACTCAGTTTCCTGAGTTCAAGTATGGACTCAGATACTTACTATGTATGTGATCCTGGGCAAATACTTAATGCTGATTGCCTCAGTTTCCTCATTTCTAAATGAGTTGGAGAAGAAAATGGCAAACCATTTCAGGTTACAAGTTGGAGTTAATACTCTGTAATGGAAGACATTACATGGATAATCAGAATCTAATCTAGAATTGTAGAAAAATGTTTATAATTATTATAGACTAAAACTTCTTAGCTCTATAAAAGCAGTCTTTGGAATTGTAAATGTTTTCTTTTTCTTTTTTTTTTCTTTTTTCAATTTTTTTATTTAACTTTTAACATTCATTTTCACAAAATTTTGGGTTCCAAATTTTCTCCCCCTTTGTCTCCTCCCCCCACCCCAAAACACTGAGCATTCTGATTGCCCCTATCACCAATCTGCCTTCTCTTCTATCATCCCTCCCTTCCCTTGTCCCCAACTTCTCTTTTGTCCTGTAGGGCCAGATAACGTTCTATACCCCTTTATCTGTATTTCTTATTTCTTAGTGGCAAGAACAGTACTCGACAGTTGTTCCTAAAACTTTGAGTTCCAACTTCTCTTCATCCCTCCCTCCCCACCCATTCCCTTTGGGAAGGCAAGCAATTCAATATAGGCCATATCTGTGTAGTTTTGCAAATGACTTCCATAATAGCCATGTTGTATATGACTAACTATAATTCCTTCCATCCTATCCTGTCCCCCATTGCTTCTATTCTCTCTTTTGATGCTGTCCCTCCCCAAGAGTGTTGACTTCAAATTGCTCCCTCCTCCCATTGCCCTCCCTTCCATCATCCCCCCTATCCTGCTTATCCCCTTCTCCCCTACTTTCCTGTTTTGAAAGATAGGTTTTCATAACAAAATGAGTGTGCATTTTATTCCTTCCTTTAGTCAAATGTGATGAGAGTAAACTTCATGTTTTTCTCTCACCTCCCCTCTTTTCCCCTCCACTAATAAGTCTTTTGCTTGCCTCTTTTATGAGAGATAATTTGCCCCATTCCATTTCTCCCTTTCTCTTCCCAATATATTTCTCTCTCACCGCTTAATTTCATTTTTTTAAGATATGAGCCCATCCTATTCAATTCACTCTGTGCTGTGTGTGTGTGTGTGTAATCCCACCCACTACCCAGATATTGAAAAGTTTCAAGAGTTACAAATATTGTCTTTCCATGTAGAAATGTAAACAGTTCGACTTTAGTAAGTCCCTTATGACTTCTCTTTGCTGTTTACCTTTTCATCCTTGTCTTCATTCTTGTGTTTGAAAGTCAAATTTTCTTTTCAGCTCTGGCCTTTTCATCAAGAATGCTTGAAAGTCCTCGATTTCTTTGAAAGACCATTTTTTCCCCTGAAATACTATACTCAGTTTTGCTGGGTGGGCGATTATGTTTTCTTTTTCTAACACTGTCACTCTTTTCTACTTCCTGTTTTCAGTTTTCCTTGACTATTGATTATCTATAGGCAATTTTTTCACTAGATAGCCATCAGTTGCATTATCCTTGGACAATGTAGGAGCAATGACCAATAATAAATTAATACTAGTACTGCAATCACTTACCATCAGTTTTTCACATCATCTTTTCCTAAAAAGGGACTAGTAGAAGCCCACAGAACATGCCAGAGACATCATCACAATGAAGGCAAACCCCTCCTCTATGTTTCGAATGAAACCCTAACCCTAACCCTAATCCTCCTCTATGTTTTGAATGAAATACTTGGGAAGGATCAGAAGCTTGATCTTAATTTAATTTTGTAAGCATTTATTAAGATCCTATGTATGCAAACACTATGCCAGTTGTAGAAGATGAAAATGGTGCAGTGCCTGTTCACTAGCACGTCATCTTGTGTCTTAAGATTGACCATGATAAAAAATTTACTTTCTATAATTCCATTCCACCTTGCACAGCCATTTTACAAAGGAATTATTTACATGTGTAAAGGTCAAATCCACACAATATAACACTGATACTAAGTAGAAGATCTAGGATTAAAAACCTTCAAGAAATATTGTAGAAAACTGAATAGGAACTGGGTTCAGTTCCTACCTGTCACATACTGGCTGGGTCACCATAGGCAAGTCATTTTTAACTCACATCATCCCCAGCTAATTTTCTAAAAGAAAAAGTTGCTGAAAAATTTCTAGTCTGCAGTGGTAAATGGGATTATTATTACAAATTCCCTAAAATGATGCCATCACAGATTGCCCTCTCCAAAAAGAGACTGATGATAAACAAGTAAACAAGAAAACATATAAATAAGTAGATAAATAAATGAAAGAATGAAATTTAAAAGTCAATATCAATCTTCTTTTAACATCTCTTCTAAGATCTATCCAAGAGTTTTACCCACTGTTCCTACTTTTGCACTCTAGAATCAAATGAAATAAGTCTCTCCCTTTCATGTGATATTCAAAGCATTTGACTTCTATCTTTTTATCTCTAGATAAAATGGTCCATTTCTTCAACTGAGACAAGTATAACATAGTTTCAAAGTCCCTTGCATCATGATTTTTCTCTCTGTACACAATCTTGCTTGGCATCACAAACGTGGTTCCCATAAATATTTACCACACTCCAGATATATCAGCTATTTTATGGTTTGACCAGGTCAGACCAAATTGAAAACACTGTTCTGTTTATCATGCTGCTATTACTATAGTCTAGCATTGCCATTTGCTCTTTGGACTGTTATGTTGTAGTTACATAAAATCTTTACCCTTTCCCCTCAATGTGAACTGTTACCGAGCCATGCCTTCATGTCCTATACTTCTGCAGTTGACATTTTTCATACTTATATATCTCCTCTGTTCCATTTAATCCTTTTCCATTTGGTTCATCTATTTGTGTCAAGAAGTTTTTGAATTCCAGTTCTATATAAGAATCCCTTCTAATGCTGTTTCCAATATTTTGATAACAATAATTCTATTATCCAATTGGATATCTAACATCCAATATTTTGATGTCTCTTTATCTAGTTATTGGCAAAGGTCAGAGATCAAAATAGGGCCAGTGACAGAGTCCCATGACATTCTACTAATGATCTGCTTCTAGTTTGACTATTCATTAGTAACTACTCTTTGAGATGTCATTCAGCGTGTTCCAAACAAAATATCATCTAGCCCACAAATCTTGATCTATCAAGAGTGATTTTGCTAAATATCTTACAGAAGTCAAGGTGTGCTATGTCCATAGAATACTCCTCAACTCTCTGTTTTATTCTGATAAAGCTAAGTGAGAGCAATGTGGCTTGACATATTTCTAATGCATTCTTTTTTTGTTATTAACAGTACCCTTTATAAATGATCATAAATATGCAATTATGCAATTTTGATAAAAATCTGACTATCATTCTATAACTCAAAGACTATATATTCTTCCATTTTTTGAAAATTGGAAAACTTTCTTTTTTGTCTCCCATCCGCAGACACCAGTTGTGTCATCCTGAGAAAGTTATTTAACTTCTGTCTGCCTTGGTTTCCTTAAGTGTAAAATAGGGGTTACTGTAGTAAAATTGAATATAATTTTGCAGTTCTCATTTTAATTAGCTAATCTTTAATAATGTTATAGAATTATATGAAAATGAAATGGTACCATAGTAGATAAACAGCTGGCTTCATAGTCATTAAGCCCTTACTTCAAGTCTTGCCTCTGACATGTACTGTCTCTGAAACCCTGCTGCAAGGCACTAAATCCCCTAGCCTCCCAGGGACTATAGTTTGTACAGAAGGTGCAAAACTGAATTGGTAGATGAAGTAGCTTTGTCAGAGCTCTCTAGATTGAAGAAATCATAATTGAAAGCAAAATTAAAGAAAACAGTTAGTAAGATACACATAGGATTCTGGAAAGCAGTGAAATGATATTTAAAATATAAGATGGAAAATACATTCTGTACTGCAGTTTTCTGAGGTCTAGGTCCATCTACAGTAACTGAAAGTTTCTACCTTCATAATTCTTGCATCAAAACCCTCCTGTTTTATTTTCACTGCAGGCATCTAAGTGCAGAGATTTATTACTGTATCCATTTCCTGATCTATTATAATAGGCTCAACTATTTTTTCTACTTTTAATTCATTTTACATCTTCCCAAATAGGTCATTCTTAACACAATATATCTCTCTAATACTAAAAAGTTGTGTTACCTCACTATTACCAATTAGTCAAAAAAACTCTCTGTCCTGGAATTTAAAGCACTTCACAAACATTCATTAATCTGAATTTCAAATCTTGTATAACTCTTCTTTCCTTTCTATCATCTATAATTCAGCCAAACTGAGTTAAATAACGTTACATAAACATCCTAATCAGTCAGCCAGTAGTCATTTATTAAGCAAGTTTTATGTGGTTGGTACCTCAGGAATGTTATATTCTACAGTATTGAAAATCAACACGTACATAAAAGTACATATAATACATACAAAGTAAATATACAAATATACAAAGTGTGTCATCTCCTCCATGAAACTTGCATTTATTACAAAGAACATAATTTTATTAAAATATATCTATCAAACATAGAAAAATTCACCATGTCTTGACAAAACTAAAATCATGTTATTTTAAAGTTTATTTTAGCCATCCTCAAGTTTTTGAAAGGCTAATATAAGGAAGAACAGCTGTACATTCTACAGGGAAGAATTAGGAACAATGGATACAGGTTGCAGAAAGGCAAATTTAAATTATATATATATATATATGTATATATATGTGTGTGTATAATATTTATGTGTGTGTATGTATATGTATATTATATATAATGTATAAATGTATATATAATAATGTATATATAATGCATATATAATATATAATAATGTATATGTATAAATGTATATATAATATACATATACACATACACACACATATGTGTGTGTATATATGTGTGTGTGTATATATATATGTATGTATATATATACTCCCTAAAATTAAAGATATCTACCAGCAGAATGGCTCACCTCAGGAAATAGTGCAAAACCTTTTCCAGGATGTCTAAAAGTAGAAAGGCTGGATTATCACCTTTGATTAGGTTTTATATGAGATTCCTTTTTGAGTACAGATTGGAGTGACTAATGTAATGGTAATTTAAATGGGAAGATCCTTCTCATTCATTAATAGGCTCATGTGACCTGCCTGGGTCACACGGAAGTCTGAGTCACATGGAGTCCATGGTGGGAAGAGTTTGCTGAATGGGTAGAATAGGAAGGGTAGAACAGGAAGAGATGTAGTTACAGAAGAGCTGAGGGGAAGTTAGTCTTGAGAGCAGTTAGAGCTAGGAAGTATACAAGCAAGCAGGCAACTAGCTAGCATGAGTAAAAGAGCTTGTTTGTGATTTTGTTTAATGGAGCTGGTTTGTGGGAAGCCTAACAGAAGGAAAGTTTGGGGATGATGTTGTCCTTTGCACTGTTGCATTGTTATTGTTTATAAATTTTTGTTACTATGATGGATTTGGCTTTCTGGTATCTGAATAAATGTTTTGGTTCTGTCCTCCATGTGGAGAATCTATTGTATTTTGTGATTCCAGAATTGCACAGAATTACACAGAGTTGCACAGAATATTCCTGGCCACCATAAGTGCGGTGAATATCACATTTGCACTACAACTAGTCACCAAGAGCCACTGTAACATTAAAAATTCTGAGACTCCATAATTCAGCAATATATATGCCAACATTTATTTTTATTTTGATAAGTAATGAGAAACTAATTTATTACTGTGTTTTGCCTTTCAATGCATATATTATGAGTATTTTCTGAAGTCACAGTGGCTTTCAGGTAGATGGCCATCTTCTAGGTGAAGGATTAGCTTATTAAGGAGGACTGTGGAAAGAATAATGCCAGCAATGATTAAGAGAAAGACTAAGAGAAATAACCCCCACCCTCCCCTGTGATTGCCTTTTATTTTTATAGAGATGGACATTGGAGGTATCCTCCTCTTGTCATATAATCCAAAAAATTTCAGTCAGCTTTTGTATGAGCGATGGACATCCTGATCTTGTAAATCTTAGCTGGAATAGCATCCTCACTAGGTGTTTTGCCAAATGAAAAATGCCTAATAGCATTCAAAATCTCTTCTTCAGTTGGAACTTCAGCTAGGGGAGGGATTGACTTCAACCTGATCAGTGCCTTCAACTTTGATTGACAATGGTCTGTTGAGAACAATATGGAAGTATTCAGCCCATCTCTGTAGGATCATGACCTTGTCACTAATCAATGTGACTCCATAAACATTGAGCAGTTGAGATGCTTCATATATCTTTGGCCCCTAAATAGCATTGAGGGTATCATAAAAGTGCTTTGGATTTTTACTATCATCATGAAGTTGAATTTCTTCTGCCTTCTTTCTGAGCCAAGAATCTTGCATCTCTCTAAGCTTCACTTGTACTTTACTTTTGAAGGAATTAAATACTTCCTTCTTAGAGATAGATGAACTACCCTCCTGGTAAATCCTTTGAAGTTCTCATTTTTCATTTACCAACTTCTCAATTTCCCTATCAACTTTTCAAACCAGTCTTCTTGATGTTTGTGATTGTTCTGACTCAGATGAGCAAATGAAGTGCTGTACACTAAATCTTTGAAAGCTGCCTACTCATTTTCCTCTCCATTGTTGCCAATTCAATGTTGGTTCAACTTTCCCTCCAAGTTAACAATGAACTGTTCCCTCTTATTGAAATGCTCTAATTTGCTAACATTAACTTTTCTCATAGTTTTTTTGTTGTTTGTTTTTTGTTTTTTGGCATGGAGCCACCACTTTTGTTGAATGTGAATATTTAGCTTAGAGAGGATAAGTCTATGATCAGTCCAGCACTCTGTGCCACACATTAACTTTTCCTGTTTCACATCCCGTCTGTCTCTTCTCCTACAGTCACACAGTCTATTAAATGTCAATGTTTGCTACAAAGGTGCATCCGTGAAGTTTTATTGCATTTAGGTAAATGGAAGACAGTATTGACCCGATCATGAGATGCACAAGTCTTCAGTAGTAAATGACCATTACTGCTGCTGTTTTCAAATTCCTTCCTTCCTAAGGACTTTGTCATGTCTGGTAGTCTGTGTCTAGTCTAGTATTAAAGTCACCTAGATTTATAAGTCTGCCCTCTTTTGGCACACTAATGATGAGGTTCTCCAGGTCTTTTATAAATTTTTTATTTGACCTCTGTGTGCTCACATTTTAAGTACCAATGGTGAATGGAATCATCTTTGCAGAAATGTGTGCATCTGTTTGTGTGTGTGTGTGTGTGTGTGTGTGTGTGTGTGCACGTGTTTGTGTATTTCAATCATAGGGTGGGATCCTTGCCTGCCGGGGTAATCTGGTCAGGGTTTGGTAAGCAGACAATTTGGGGGTACCTTTTCTAACCCCTTCCTCACATCAGGGGGTGAGCAGTAAAATCCTTAAGAGGCTCTCAGACACAAAGGGGACTGTTGAATTCCACTGCTTCTTCCAATGAGATGACTCTAGGGACTGGGCTGTCTGTGTGCAGTGTTGTAACTACAGCTCTCAGTTTATCTGTTTCTGTTGCTTCAACACTTTCTTGTCACCACAAGTCTTTAAGATAGTTAAAAATGGTATGAATGAGGTCTTTTGATTCACACATAAATTGGATTTAAGTGAGACAGAGTTGTGAGAAGTACTCAGACTCATTTTTTTTTCCAGTCATCCAGTCCAGTGGTAGGACAGATTTAAGATTGGTGATGGCTTAAGTTGAAGTGGATGACTTTGTCATCTTTGATATCTACCCAAGCTCTTAAGTACTTCACAGTGTTTTCTAGAGCTCCTTTCCTAGCCATTTGAACAAATTTTTCATATCTACCCATTTCACCAGGTTAAGGCTTCATTTGCTTGAGGTAGATACCTCCCTAACTCACTGACAGGTTTGAAATCCTTCAATTACTCTCAAACTGGTTTAGCTCATCTGCTGAAATGGTTTACTGGGTTGTACCTGTTGAGCATGAAACAGCGTCTTGGAGCCAAAGGTGAAAATAAGGTGGATCAGATAGACATCAAAGATAAAAAGCATCCCTGAAAAGGTTTTGGTGGCCCTCACATCAGAGTTACTAGTCTTCCCTGAACACTCCCTACACTTCCTACAGTTTAGGCATCCAGCACCAATTATGTTTAATAATGATGTCACTTTAATGTGTGATTACTTCTTTCAATAAGTGGAGTTTTTTCAATAATAAAGGATATATAGCCACCTACATCCTCATTACAAAACAACTGTTACATTTGTCTTCAAAGTATAATTATGAGAGTTAAATCACTAGACTATTTAAGCAATAGGATTATAGCATTTTAAATTTAGAGCTAGAAATTGCCTTAGAAGCCAACTAGCCTAAAATCTCAATTTTGCAGTTGAGTAAAATTAGACCCAGGCAAATTAAATTATTGGGGCTACTCAGGTAATAAGGATCTGAAGTAGGATTCCTCCCAACACCTTCTGACTCAATAACCAGGATTATTTGAATATAAAATAAAAATGAATGCCCACGGCCCTGAAATTAAATATACTAACTCAAGATTGATTCTTGGGATGCAGGATCCAGTGAAATATAAGTAGGTAGATAGGAAGCCAAATAAGGGTCCCTTATAATCTCTTTCTGACCACTTGCCAGGTCTTTTTATTGTTTCTGGTTTGAGAACTCCAGAAACTGTTGCTATTCCTATTACCTAGTCCCGTTGCTACTATTTTATCCACGTAGGCTCAGAGCCAGCCTCCATCCCATTGACACAGATTTCTCTTTCTGACTTCCAAAATTGTCTTGGGCTGAAAAAAAATCTCACTTTGAGCTTTTGTTGGCTACACCATTCCTGAATTCTATTTGAGGTGTCATTTTAAAGTTGTTTGGAAGGAAGTGTTGGAAGAATTCTGCTGACTACCTTCCTTATTTGCACCACCCCTGGAAGTTTCAATGCTTAATAAAGGATCTACTTTTGCAGTTTGGTTGTGTACAATGGAAAATTTTATTAAGGCTACCAACAGCTTCATCTTTAATCAATTACTCAATCAATCAACGGTTCTTTATAATGTTCCAGACTTTTTTTTCAATCCAGTAACAAAATAATGTTCCCAGACAACCAATTGGAAGGGGGTATCAGTTCAGAACGTATTGTTAAGCCATTCAGTAATAAAAGGGGAATAGGACTCTTTGGGGAATAAGGTAGATTATATCCTGAATTTCTCAGTAAAGTTAGAGAGATTGGGCTTAATTAATATAATGTTCTGTGACCAAGACATTGGTGAACCCCAAACTCATGTAAAAAGGGCCTTTTTTTTTTGGTTTTAAATTACAGCTATGCAGACACACTAAAACTTCTTAGATGATCCGTAGAAAGTCCATGTTCATTTTTTCCTTGAACATGATGATGGGGCTAGGGACCAACAGAAAAGAATTAATGATTAGGTAAGAGTTCATCAGATTGCTCAAGGAAATAACAGACTGAACTATAATGCTACTGAGTTTTTCCCTTTCTTCATTTCTGAAATATTACATGTGCTGAAGAAAATAATGTCTACATATTTATTTAACAACTCAACTTCTACCAGTTTCATTGCGATCAAGTCTTCTACTTCATATTTATGTCTCTGTCAAAATTGACTCTTCTTTCTAGTTCTCTTGTTTTGAACAGTTATCCCTGAACTAATATTTCTGCCCCCAAAAAGAGACTTTTGACTCTGTCCTGCTGTCAGAGCTAAGACTTCCCTTATGCCAAGTGTTTTCCTGACCCTCTTCTCTTCCTACTTATTGCTGCATTACATTGAACTGTGTTTAGTCCACTGCCTGGACACACTTATCTGTTCAGTTCACTGTTATACCTTCACAATACTTTAGTGGCTGCCCCTTCTTCTACTCCCTGCCCCAGGATCTCTTCCTCTTGTTTCCTGTTTTGCTCTATTTACATCCCAATCACTTGTACAGATTCCTTCTTTGTAGTTACTGAAATTCAATGTGGCATCTTGGTTAGAATGCTGATAGTTATCAAAATCTGTATTCAGATTCCACTTCTGATGAGAATTTGCTGGAAAGCAAGTGCATTTAATCTCTCTGAGCCTCAGTTTCATCAATAGTAAAATGGAAATACTCTCACTTATAGTGTCCATCTCAGAGAAATTTTTGTGAGGCTAAAGGAGATAATTATGCAAAGTGTTTAACAAAGCAAAAAAAAATACTATAAAATTTTTAACTCTTATTATCACTGCTGGGACCTCAGAAGCGAACCACCAATGAATACTTACATGCATATTGCTTTAATCTCTCTTTTTTTTCCTGTCCACAGAGCCACACATTGTCATCAGAAAAATGTAGGTGCTACCAACAGAGCAGAGAAATGCTCTCAAAATTTCTGTAATCAAGCAGATAATGAAAATTAAAGCTTTTGTTGAATCTCTTGTACCTCGATAAATTGTGCCTGTGGATGAGAATACCATCAAATTTTAAACAGATTTACCTACCTGTAGGTAGGTCTGATACTTTTCATATTTTGCGTTAACGTGCGTTCCTACCAGTATTTTGAGTGGACAAAGACATGTAGCTCAGCATTGTGGATACTGGGAAGACACATATAACAACACAAAAAAAAAAAAAAAGATTGATGATGTTTAGACACTGTTTTTTATCAAAGAAAGAATATCACATCATGTGCAAAAAAATATTACTAAATAGGATTGATTTTTGAAATGAAAACAAATCACTGATTGTGAGTAAGGAAACACCTAAATTTGGCTAAATACAGTTGTATGATTTAGCACTGTATAGTATTAATATGAAAATGTATAATTTCAAACTGAATGCACTATTTCTGCAGTTACTTTTCCTTCATATTTCAAAAGTTAATCCATGGGTAGAAGGAGAAGATAAAACACTGGGAATTTATTTAATTACAGTACTTAATGTATCTAGAACTTTCAAAAATCACTATAAACTGAATTAAAGGGCTAGTGACTATACTATTTCTATCCTAATTTTTCCTGTCTGAAAGTGGATTATAAATTCCCTTCTGTTCCATATGGTCAGATCAACTTTGGAGTTATTCATTCATTTCTAGATATAGGCAAGAAGATGCATATTAGTTACCAATTCCAAATATAAATGAACTGAGCACAAAGTTTTCTGATTTGTTTTACAAACAGATATTTTTAAAATCATATATTCAGAGAATACCAACAAAAAAAGAATGAGTATTACATATTTAAGTTCCAATTCTTCCCTCCAGGTAAATGTTAGGCAGAGAAAATGCCTCCAAGGAAAGGTTTGCAATTATAGTTCTAACAAGCCCTGATGTTCAGTCCATCTGGGGGATGCAACAAAATCTTAAGTAATGGAGGTTCAGAATCAAAGTTATTATCTCATCATTATCAGTGCTATAATGCTTCCTTGACCACAATAGACTGGAACTTTTTAAAAGGCCAAGCTCAGAGAAATGAGAAATGAACACTTTTATCACTATGTAAAGGATAAAAGAAAACTGTAGAAATGGAATTAAGTAGCAAAGGGAAAATAGGTATATCTTATTTAGACTTTCATAACAATTTAATTTTGTTCCAAAGACAGTTTGTAATAAGACAAGATGGCACAAAAATAATTTTTAGAAATGTTGAAATTGAAATTGGTACAATTTTTAAGCAATTAAAAATTCAAATGAAATATTATATATTCAACTTCATTTAATGTGACCAGCTTTAATGTATTTTCTTTCAAGAACCTGCAAAATTAAAGGAGTAAGAAATTCACTATTTAATTGGACTATGGGTGTCACTGACTTTCTTTTGTTTATACCTGTGTTTTCATTTGCATAGATATCTTCTTGACAACACAATTCCTTCAACCAATACAGATCAATAACTGTTCTGTAAGTTATAGTTTTGGAGATTTCCCTGAGGCACTTGGGTTTAAGCAATTTATCCAGGATCATAATTCAATGTGTACCAAAGGAAAGTTTTGAACTCAGGTTGCCATGCCCTGCAAATGAACTTAATAAGTAATTATATATCTCTTTCTTACTAATACAAGTCCTAACTCTATTTTTATTTTTTTACTTTATGACTTCAGGCAATCACTTAGCCTTTCTGAGTCTCAGTTTCCCTCTCTATAAAATGTGACAGAAAATATTTACCCTATCTGACAATGCTGCAATGCAAAGCAAATAAGACAATATATGGGAAAGCACTCTGAAAAGTGCAAGGTATCATATATAGAGTACGTGTTTAATAAACACTTAAAGAAGTGTTTAATAAATTTATATGTTGATTTTAATATATTTAATAATATATTCAATGTATGTATTGAAGATACCTAGTAGATTGATTGATAGATTGATCAAAAGTAGATAATAAGGATTATGTGGCAGGGGATAATTCATAGATTTGTCTTGGAAGAGACTTTAGGGTGTCATCTCTGGCATTATCAACAAGAAAACTGAGAATTGGATAATTTGCCAAAAATAACAAAGCTAATAGTTAGCACAGATAGAAGTCTAACCAATGTACTCTGGTTCCAAATCTAAAGTGCGTTCTTCTCATTTAATTTGCTTTCAATTTGCCATAGTTATTCTCTGGATCTAGGAATATGTGTGTGTATATAAGGTGTGGTTAAAGATTAAAAAACAAGTAACTATTTTTGAGAATAAGTTAGCTCACACATAACGACTAATTTGTAAAGTTCACTCACATTTTACTCTGACTTAAGACTTTGATAACTAGTGAAACAGCAAGAGGTTTTATAGATCTTCACTATAGAAGACAAAATAGGACATTAGCCTAAAGGCACCTGCTCCTCGACTCCAAACATGATATGATGAAAGTAAAAGCAGACAGCAGAGTTTTATTTCTTGCAACATATGAAGTGTATTGGCAGGACTTGTCTTCATGATGACTTGCGGTGCTTGCTATCCAGCTCCTTTCCACTGGTGCTCAAAGGCATATGCTATTTGCCAGTTACTGGAAAATTGGACTGGAAGCAATCCAGAATCAATTTTTGCTTCTAAATGTGAAAATTGCAATAGAATAGATAGTGTGATAAAGACTTTAGAAGCAGAGTTAATTGTTTTAAAAAGTCCTTGATATAGACGATAGTCTATTTTCATAGAGCACTTTTGTATATACCATTATCTAAGGCAGTTAACTTTATAATGTTAAACTAATAATTGGTTTGCCCTAGTAACTACCCAGCTACCTGCCACTTTTCTCCATAGTGAGATTTATAACAAAGGCAAGTGGTAGGGGACCCATATAATACTGTGCAAATATATGTAGCAGTACAGTGATTTCTGGGTAAACTTAAACTTTAATAAAGAGAGAAAGTGAAAGAGAAGACAGTGACCTAAAATGGACCACTACCATTCCAGATCAACTCGTGGTCTAGGGAATTCTGAAATTTTGAGGCAGTTTTAAAGAAGTCAGTATGGACTGTGTAATGCTCCTGATACAGCTGAGCATCTCTAGAAAAGGATATTTTCTTTTTCGAATCATGTGCATCTGTACCCAATTTCATAAAATAAACTATATTTTTCTTCCTATCAACAAACCTGGTAGTGATATTGCCAGATCAAAGGATGCCAACAGTTGTCTGGCTGCTACTGAGTAAGTCTATATTGATTTTATAAAATATCTTACTAATTTAAAGGTGGGTCCAGTTATTTCAGTCATGCATAACATTCGAGCAGTGACAGATAGATTTGAATTACTTCCCATCACTTACCCTGCTTATCTCTGTCTTCTTCTGTTCTCCCTTTTATCTTGTGGTCTCTCTTTTCCTTACCTTCTATTAGGGCAAACCTGATGAGAGCATCCTGTTACTTTAAATTTGATTGGAGGATGAAATCAGATCTTCAGACATCCACCTAGTCAAAGGACCCTTGAATGCACAGAAATAGGACTGTTATATAACATTATGTGATCAGGAAAATGTATTAAGAAAGGTAGAAGACAATCAATTGGTAAGTTAATAAGGTGGTCTTTTAAGTGTCTACTATGTGTCAGGCACTGAGCTAAATGCTGGGGATACAAAAAAAAAACAAAAAACAAAAAACAAAAAACAAAATCCAGTCTTTTCCCTCAAAGAACTCATAATCAAGGAGACAACAAATGGGTAGGTATTAACAAGTTACACACATATACACAATATGATAAAATTAAAAAAAAAGAAATAAAATCCATTTAGCAGTGGTTAAATGGAGGATGAACTGGAGTGGGGAGACTTGAGATATGCTGACCTACAAACAGGTTATTGCAATAGTATAAGTATGAGATAATGAATGCCTGCATGAGGGTAATGACAGTGTCAGAGGAGAGAAGAGTGTATTGGAGAGAAATCACAAAAATGGCAAAAGGCCTTGACAACAAAATGCATGTGAAGGGTGAGAGGTTGAGAATGACACCTAGGTTATAAGTGTGCAACTGGTCCACAAGACAACTATTTTGCTTTTGGAGAAAACATCCTTGTTGAGAGAAATGGGGATAGGAGTAAGGTAATGGAACATTGGGCTTATCATACCCTCCTTTCTTTCCTTTTGTACCCTTTTCCAATGGCTCCAGTGGGTAAGGTGATTCTCAAGAATAAGTATCAGGAATAAGTAAATTAGACTGACTTTTCAATAAATGAGAAAAAAAAATGAAAGAGTTTCCTTGATGATTTCTGGTTCCAAGCATTAAAAACATACATAGACTTCAGACTTGAATCTAAAAGAGCTAATTTAGTAAATCCAATTAACTTTATAGAGCAAGTGCAACATATCATTAATGCTATTTCCCCCATTCACTTAATGGACTGCCTATTTCATTTAATATGAAAAATTTTTTAAAAGAAATAGAATCAAATGTTGAAGAATTTTATTGAAGAAGAATTTAATAGAGAAGACATGATACATTAATTTCTTAATATTTTAATGACAAAACAATGATATGAAACCAGCCTCATAAATTTCAGGAATCTTTAACTAGAGTTGTTTTAAACATCATCAGTTCAATTAGGCAAAGTATTGTAGAGAATTAGAATTCTAACTCTTGGAGATGGTATAAATCTTTTACTATAGCAAGATACACACGGTCACATTATACATAAAAACATGCTGTCTATCCCTTGTGTCCAAAGTTATATATTTTCTTTCTGTTTTCAAAATGGCTTTCAATAAGTTTTCTCACTTGATCTGTTAAACATGGTGAAGTAGAGAGAGTGAGCACTATTATATTCATTTTATAGTTGAGAAAATTCAAGACTAGAGAGGTTAAATTTTGTGACTTATTTAACACAGCATCCAGCATTTCTATAGTACTTTAAGATTTGCAAAATCGCAGAAACCCTGGGAATTAAATACTATTATTATTATCTGCATTTTACAGATGAAGAAATTGAAGAAAATAGTTAAAGTGACTTGTTTCAGATCACACAACTATTGAATATCTGAGGTCTGATATAAACTCAGGTCTTCCTGACTCCAACTTCAGTATTCCATTCACTGTGCTGGCTAGCTACTTCTTTATCAGAGATGTGGGTTTTAACTATAGAAATCGTGATCCCAAAATTTGAACCCAGGTCCTTCCTCTGGAGAGGAAGTTTATACAATGCTTCCCAATAGTAAAGATTTAGAGAGGGTGTGGAGTGAGGGAGGCAGTCATGGATAAGACAGAGTGTCTCCATCTATAAGATTACAGATCCTTTGGAATAATAATTTCCCAACCCCTATGATTCTCCCTCAGTCACCATTATCACAATTATCTACAGACATTTCTTGAAGAATTTTCCTCCTTGTGGAACACTCCAAGACTCAGGAGAGTTGCAACTCAAAGTGGGTGCAAGCCATGGTCTCTATCCTTAAATGGTTGATTATTTACTTAGAAAGATAGCACATACACAAAAGTAAGGGCATAGTAAAATAAGTGTAGCAATACACAAAACTAATGGAGACTTTAAGTCTGAGAGAAAAAGAATGCTGGATTTAAAATTTCAAGAAAAGGGCTCCAAAAATTTCTCTAATTCATTCCAGTCTGGGGAAGTGGAGAGCATGCTAGAGTCACTC
The DNA here is from genome assembly GCF_028372415.1 of Notamacropus eugenii. Classification (NCBI taxonomy): domain Eukaryota; kingdom Metazoa; phylum Chordata; class Mammalia; order Diprotodontia; family Macropodidae; genus Notamacropus; species Notamacropus eugenii. Next base: position 417,410,520 of record NC_092874.1, read on the forward strand.
TTGGAAAACCTGGGTTTAAATACTGGCTAGTAGTCTAACTATATTACTATAATTATCAAGGTCTCTGAGTCTCAATTTTCTGTTCTGTAAAATAGAGATAATAAACATTACTTGCCTTACAGGATTACTGCGAGGATCATTTTTTTTTTTTAAAGGAGGTAAAGTGCTTTTCAAACCAGTGTCTGGTGTGGAGATTCCCAAACTTATTTGACCTATTGCCCCCTTTAAAAAATACTCAGCACTCCCCTAGAAATCTACTTTCTTTTTAATCCTTTAATTTCTCTTTGAAATTTGGTCATTTCAAAAAACTATATATACATATGTTTATATGTATATATATGTGTATATATACATATATACATTTATATATAAAAGGACACATCTTAAATTTAATAATTCATTATAAATTTCTGGCTTTTTTCGGACATTGAAATTTTGATGACACCATATTGTATCATGTAACTATATAGGGTCATATTGAGTCATTATACAAACATATTCCTGCTGATGCATGCTGAACTTTCTGGCTATTTGTGACAGTCTGGACTGCCAACACTTGTTTGCTAAAACATGTTGGACTTTGTTACACAACAAATGAAATATGTACGAATGATTTTTCAAAATTTTCTTCTCTTCTCTTTCGTTATACTTCCATCACCCCTTTATTTTCATTCAATGCCCCTCAATTGCCAAATTCCCAAATCACTGTGGTCCCAGGCAAAGCCTTTTGGTCACTGTTTGGGGCCTGATTAGCTCAGAATGAATCAAAGTAACAACTGTTTCTGTTTTGGCCAGAAAATCTGAGTCTCTTTCCCTCTCAGATCTTTTCTTTTTTAAAAGAGACTGTTCTTTGACTCATTTTTTATGAAGCCGTAATCACAGAATAGGAACTGCCACCTCAGTCAAAGTGCAATCTGTTGAAGACCTTATCTTGAAAAGGCCAAGGTACCTACTTGACATCCTGGGTCATCTCTAATCCACATCTGACCACTGGACACAGATGACTCTGGAGGAGAAAGTGAAACTGGTGACTTTGCACAGCCTTCCCTCATTTAAACCCAATTCACTTAAATGTCATAGCATCACCTCCTTGATGTCATGGTCCTCTTCAAAAATGAAGGACAAACAGCAAGGTAAACCGCATGCAGTTTTATGGCTCTACTTGAGACAAATACATGTTTTTTTTTCATTAACTAAGGTGTGATTCAATAGCCCTCCCCAATAATGGGTGGAAATTAGAGTTTTCTAGTCCTTTCACACTAGATCTATACATTCCATGCATAGATTGTCGGAGAAATATGAAACCATACAGAGCCAACTTTAGACCTTCACATTTACGCATGCAGAAAATAGGAAGTAATATTAGACACATAATTATGTATGAATGTGCATATGTACATGTAAAAGTATACATATATGTTTATATTTATATATATTTTAATTTGTATATATTTATATTTTTATATATGTTATATATGTGTAGATAATCGTATTATTTACATGTACGTGTATATATTTATGTATATGGCTGCATACATGTATATCTTATCTATATCTTATTTTTTACTGTTTTGTCTTTAAGTAATATCTGTTATATGATATGGCTCTCTGAGAAGGGGAAGGCAAAAGTATACGAGGAAAAATTATTATTGGAAAAGACATCAATAGAACCTCGGTTTAAAGAAAGAATCAAGTTTAGAAATGAACTTAAAATGTGAATCAAAATTGCCCTGAAGTTTCACATTAAGATCTGGAAATTGGCAAAAATAAGAAAATGTGGGAAGAGCCAATATTGTACAAAATACGGGAAGATAGTCACAGTAGTGTGTTTCTGGTGAAGCTATGAAAATGGTTGTATGTAATATCAAAAGCAATTATTTTTGTGCTTAGCCTTCATTCTCAAAGAGGACAATGACATCAAGATGATAACATGACTTTCATATGACTTTGATTTGAGTGAGGGAGGGCTGTGCAAGGTCACCAACCTCACTTTCTTCTCCTGAACCATCTGGGTCCAGTGGCCTGATATTCATCAGGATGACTGAAGATGGCCTAAGATACAACGTGAGTCCCTGGCCCTTTCAGGTTAAGATCTTATCACATTCCCACTTTGAGTGAGACACCAAAATTAAGGGTGAAAGGAAAAAATATTAGAAAACATACCAACTCCCATTACTTGAAAGTTCACAAATATTGCACATTGCACATATTTTCAGGCTTTTTCCACGTACTGGTCAGTTATAACTACTTTTTCTTATTGTTTTACTGTTTTGTCTTTAAATAATATTTGTTACATGGTATGGCTCTCTGGGAAAGGGAAGGTAAAAGTGTACTAGGAAAAATATTATTGGAAAAGACATCAGTAGAACCTCTGTTTAAAGAAAGAATCAAGTAAAAAAAATGAACTTCATCGAGTTAACCTTGTTGATTTCCGTTCTCGAGCAGCCTGCGCCCTATGTTTTTGGCTTTGCCTCAGGCTTTTTCCTTCCTCTTTCCTTCAGGTGTGTGTGTGTGTGTGTGTGTGTGTGTGTGTGTGTGTGTGTGTGTGTGTGTGTGTGTGTGTGTGCAGGCCACAATTCCCATGATGGAATTGGTTCTGATTGGAACCCTTGGTGCAAATGTAGTGTACAAATTTGTGAACTGTACTGTTTCGAAGGGTGGGGTCAGGGAGGTGTTACATGCATACAGAAACTGAGGTCTGAAGACTCAAGTCACTTGTCCAAGGTCATGTAGGTAGAAAGTATCAAGAGTAGGGTTTGGAACACAGCACCCTTAACTCTAAATCCAGTATTCGGAGTCTTGTAGTATGCTGCTTGTTCATTCCATTTCCATCTAGGAAACACATCACATCACAAGTTCAAAATGTTTGGAGAAAGAAACATTCTGCATTAATGAATTTTCCAAATAAATGAAGTTTATTCCTTTAGAGAAAGAGACTTATTATCTTCCACTCCCCAAACCACTGCCAAGGTGAGTGATGGAAATTTTTCTATTTCTCCTCCCTCTGTTTGTTGTTTGTTTTGACTTGTGCTGTTATTTCAATGGTACAGGGAATTCCTTTACCAATATAGATGTGCATCTACTCTTCAATTTGTAATCTTATAGAATTGCCTGTGGGTCCTGCAAGTGTAAGTAATTTCCTAGAAGTCACACTGTGAGATGGGGTTCAAGCCAGCTCTTCCAAGTTCTGAGGACAACACACTATTCATGATAGAAAACATTTCTATTCCTTGCCTTTGTAAATAGAATATAGCTTTATTATATCTAGCTAATTCATCATCATCATCATAATTATATCTGTTATTCTACTATATTATAATACAGTGACACCTTCAAGACCTGTGGCCATTTGCTACTGAATGTTTCTAGGCTGCTAGTCAGTTTTAGATGGTTTATCAGCTTTCTGGTCAAATGACAGCTTCTATTCAGTTTTTTTTTTTTATTTAAGATTTTCCTTTCACATAAGTATTTTACTTCTGAGAACACTCATTTTTTGTCTACTTCCTGTAGTACTATCTTCCACTTTCTCATTCCTGTCTTTGTCTCTCTGTCTCTCTGATTTGTTTCTATTTCTGTCTCTTTGTATCCCTCTGTATCTCTCTGTGTCTCATTGTCTCTGTTTCCCTCACTCTGTTTTTCTCTCTCTCTGTGTTTCTCTCTCTCTCTCTCTCTCTCTCTCTCTCCTTCTCCTTTCCTTTTTGTCACACTTTTAAATTTGGACTACAGGAGAGCGTAGGCTTCATAATCATCCTCAGCCAATGGTAATCTCCTTCTAGTCTCTGTAGGAATCTATGTTATCATTTGTATTCTCTGTGTTGTTTTATTTAGTACTTTTGTTTCAGAATGTTTCATAAACCTGAAAGTTCTATATCAAATGTGAACAAAGCATGTACTCTGAGCCCTTTTTGATAATACATTTACACATATGCACATATTTCAGAAAATCACTAATACTGGTAATTGGGAACTTGAGGTATTTTAAACTTCACTAGAAAGTCTGGTAAAGTAAATAGACAGATGGACAGAGAAGGTTCTGAGTTAGGAAGATCTGGGTTTATATCCTACTCCTGATAAATAACATCATTGTAACCCTAGGCAAGTCACTGGAATACTTTGTGGCCCAGGAGTTTCCCTATAAGTTTCAGAAGAGTTACTTAACTGAATGGAGAGAAGCAATTTCATTGGCAATAGTGCTTTATACTAATAAAATTGCAGATCATGATAAGGAAAAAATGATACAGCCAATTCTGCTTCTGTCAATTCAATTATTATATCTGCAGTTTATAATTCAATCAACTGACCATGGAATAATCGATTCAGATTTTAAATGGATTACAGAGTTCATCTAATGCACTAGTCTCATTTTAAAAACAAGAAAGCTCAGATCCAGAGGAAGGGAAATGACTTTTCCAACATCTCACACATGAAGAGTAAGGATTTGAAATCAGAACTTCATACTCCAAATCAAGTACTCTTCAGTTGTTTCACAGTACCTCTAAATAAAGACATTTGTACAATCAGAATTTTATACAATCTTTAGGAACTGCATTTTCCTTATTATTCTTTCCTTGTATATTAAAAAGTATGTTGGAACAGAGAGTAACTGTTTTAATACCTTGTGGATGGTAAGTTTAAAAGTATATTGAGCTACTCAAAATACCAAACTCCAAAGTATAGTCATTTATCTTTCTGAATAAGGATGTTACATGAATCCATGAAGAGAAAGGGTTCAGTGGGAGTGAATAAGACTCTCTCATATATTGTTAATGAGTCTGCAGACCATTGCAAACATTTCGGATGAAAAAATGGAAATATACATTGTTCAAATATACATTTGAACCAGATGCCTTTACTAGAAGCCTATTTCAGCAACATTGTAAAAAAGGAGAGAAAGGAATGTAAAAGTATAAAAAACTTCATAGCATATTTTTGTATTATAGCAACAAGAATAACGCTAAAATACTACTTGGAAACCACCTTTATGTCTAAAACCTAGAAACATATTGAATAAGTAAGTTATAGTATACTGAAGTAATGGGATATTATGACATAAAAATGACGAATATAAAAAGGTGATAAAATCTGTACTAAGTGAAACATAATGAGATCAGTAAAAATAAGACATCATATACACTGATTATTATTATATGTATACATATATATATACATATGTAATTTTATCAGCTATCATCTGTTCAGCTATTGCATATATGTGTGTAAATATATGAAGAGAGAGAGAGAGAGAGAGAGAGAGAGAGAGAGAGAGAGAGAGAGAGAGAGAGAGAGAGGAAAGGAGGGGAAAAAGAAGAAGGAGGAGGAATAAAATATGAAAAATAAGCTAAAGATGGAACTTTAACCAAGCCTAGAAGAAAACACAAAACACAAACGTTTGCTTTGCTAGATTGTTGTTTGTCCATTTGTTTTAATCTATCTGAGGATTAGACTTCACTTCTTCTTTTGCATACTGATTTGTTATGTTGTTTCTTGTGGTATCCTGCCACAATTTTGAAAAGTCTGGAATTAGTTGATCCTGTAGACCAGGACATAGAAGAATTATAGGATTGACCTTTCTTTGGATTCTGAAAGCTTCCTTTGAAAATTTTGAGCTCAATTTGAAGCTCCAAGCTTGAAGCTCAAAATTATAGAGAATATTTGTCACACAAACATAAATCATACAAGTTTCTCACACACCAAATACAATCACTGCTATAAACTTTAAAAATAGCTTCTAAAAAAAGGGCTTAGGAAACAATGGCAATTTGAGATCCACTTCCTTAAATAGGAATTTAAAAATGCTGCATTCTCTCTGTAAAGCCATTTAGCCATAATTATAACAGATGGTGGATCTATTCATCTGATAATTACATGATATAGGTCTTCTTTATTTTTTAATTCTTTTTATTTTTAATGTTATTAGTATTTTGCTTTTTCCAATTATATGTGAAATAGTTTTCAAAATTCATTTTTGTAAAATTTTGAATTTCAAATTTTTCTCCCTCTCCTCACGAATGCAAACAATCTGATATAGGTTATACATATCCAAACATATTTCCATATTAGTCATGTTGTGAAAGAAGAATAAGAAAAGAAGGAACAAACTATGAGAAAGAAAAAAAAGACAATAAGGAAAAATTGAAAATAGTATGCTCTGATGTGCATTCAGATAGCACGGAATTGGATTGCGGAACAAAACAGACCATTTTGTCTTGTGTTATGTTTTGTTTTGTTTTTTCCTGGTTTTTCCCATTCATTTTAATTCTTCTATGCAACATGACTAAGGTGAAAATGTATTTAATAAGAATGTATGTGTAGAATCTATATAAGATTGCACACTGTCTTGAGGAGCAATGGAGTAGGGAGGTGGAAAAAACCTAAGACATATGGAAGTTGATAGCATTTTCCATCAAGACTCTCCTGGAATTGTCTTGGATCATTTATTACTTAAGAAGAGTTAAATCTATCATAGTTAATCTTTGTGACAATGTTGCTGTTGCTATGTACAATGTTCTACTTGTTCTTACCAAATTTCTTTTCTCTGAATTCTGCCTGCTCATCATATCTTATAGAGCAATAGTATCCCATTACATTCATATAACACAACTTGTTCAGTCATTCCTAAATTGATGGTCATTTCTCTCAATTTCAAATTCTTTGCCATCACTAAAAGAGCTGATACAATATTTTTTAATGCGTGAGTCCTTTTTCACTTTTTTATGTTCTCTTTAGAATACAGACTTAGTTGGAAAATTGCTCAATCAAAAGGTATACACAGTTTGATTGCCCTATGAACATAGTTCCAAATTGTTCTCCAGAATGGTTGGATCAGTTGACAGTGCTACCAACAACGCATTAGGGGTATATCAGTTTTCCTAACTCATATCCAACATTTATCATTTTCCTTTTCTGTCATATTGGATAGGTATGAGGTGGTACCTAAGAGTTGTTTTAACTTTTATTTTTATACTCCATAGTGATTTAGAACATTTAAAAAAATTAATTAATTTGTTTTCAGTTTTATACAATCACTTCTATATATCTTAGATTTTCTCCCTCCCTACTCCATCACTCCCCAAGACAGTGTGCAATCTTATATAGATTCTACACATATATTCTTATTAAATACATTTTCACCTCAGTCATGTTACATGGAAGAATTAAATGAGTGGGAAAAACTGTGAAAAACAAAACAAAACATAACACTAGACAAAATGGTCTGCTTTATCCTGAGATCCAATTCCATAGCTTTTTCTCTGGATATGGAAGGCATTTTACCTAAAGAGCCTACTGGGAATTTTTTAGATCCTTTTAATGCTGTGAAGGGCTAAGTCTACCAGAAAAATTCCTCACACACTGGGGCTGTGGTTGTTGCTATGTACAAAGTTCTCCTGGTTCTGTTCTTTCCACTCAGCATCAGTTCATATAAGTCCTTCCAGGCCTCTCTGAAGTCTTCCTGTTAATCATTTCTTATAGCACAATAGTATTCCATTACATTCATACACCACAAGTTGTTCAGTCATTCCCCAGTTGATGGGCAACCCCTCAATTTCCAGTTTTCAGCCACCAAAAAGAGAGCTGCTATAAATATTTTTGTACATGTGGAACCCTTTCTATTTTTATGATCTCTTTGGAATATAGTCCTAGGATTGATATTGCTGGATCAAAGGGTATGCACATTTTTGTAGCCCTTTGGGCAGAGTTGCAAATTGCTCTCCAGAATGGTTGGATCAGCGCACAGCTCCACGAACAATAAATAAGTGTTCCATCTCCCCCATATCTTCTCCAACATTTATCATCTTCCTGTTTTGTCATGTTAGCCAATCCTATAGGTGTGATGTGGTACTTCAGAATTGTTTTGATTTGCATCTCTCTAATCAATAAGGATTTAGAGCATTTTTTTCATGACTACAGATAGCTTTAACTTCATCCTCTGAAAACTGCCTGTTCATATCCTTCAACCATTTATTAATTGGGGAATGACTTGTATTCTTGCACATTGGACTCAGTTATCTCTTTATTTGAGAAATGAGGCCTTTATCACAGACACTAGTTGCAAAAATTCTTTCCTAGTGTTCAGCTTCCTTCCTAATCTTCGTTACATTGGCTTTGTCCAAAAACTTTTCAGTTTTATGTAATCAAAGTTATTTGTTTTGTTCTTCTTAATGTTCTCTATCTCTTGTTTGGTAAAAACTTCTCCATTCTCCACAAATCTGACAAGTACTCTATTCCTTGCTCCCCTAATTTGTTTATATTATCAGTCTTTATACCTAGATTATGTATCCATTTGCACTTTATTCCTGTGTATGGTGTCAGGCATTGGTCTATGGCCAATTTCTGCCACAATGTTATCCAGTTTTCCCAGCAATTTTTGTCAAACATTGAGTTCTTACCCCAGAAGCTAAGGTCATTGGATTTATCAAAAAATAAATTGTTATAGCCATTGACTATTGTGTCTTGAGTACCTAAGCTATTCCACTGGTCTACCCCTCTACTTATTAGCCAGTACCAAGTGGTTTTGATGATTGCTGTTTTATAATACAAATTGATATCTGGTAGGGGTAGGCCACCTTCCCTAGCATTTCTTTTCACTAGTTCTCTTGCTATTCTGGACCTTATGTTCTTCCAGATGAATTTTGATATTATTTTTTCCAAACTCTATAAAGTAATTATCTGGTTGTTTGATTGTGTTTCTCTCAGTAGTAACTGTTGCTGTTTCCCTTCCAGCCTGATGTCTTTATCTTGGCCTCATTAACGGGGCCATACCCTGGCTAATTCTTAAACAGATCTATTCAATGAATGGGCATTGCCTCAACTTAAGTAAGGGTTGTTTCACTGGTATGGCACTGAATAAGTAAATTAATTTAGGTAGAATTGTCATTTTATTATATGATCTCAGCTTGCCCATGAGCAATGATGCTTTTCCACTTGCTTAGATTTGATTTTATCTGTGCAAAAATTGTTAAGTAATTATGTTCATATAGTCCTTGGGTTTGTTTTAGCAGATAGACCCCCAGATATTTTATAGTGTCTACCGTAGATTTAAATGAGATTTCTTTTTCTATCTCTTGTTGTTGGGCTTTGTTAGTAATATATAGAAATGCTGATAATACATCTGGGTTTATTTGTAACCTGCAACTTTGCCAAAGTTGTTTATTATTCCAAGTAGTTTTTTACTTGATTCTCTGGGATTCTCTAATTATATCATCATATCATCTGCAAAGTGTGATAACTTAGTTTCTTCTTTGCCCATTCTGATTTCTTCAATTTCTATTCTTTTCTTATTGCTGCAGCTAATATTGCTAGTACCATGCTGAATAACAGCAGTGATAATGTGTTGGGACTGGAAGCTCAATTCCGTGTGGACAGTCTCGGGCAGGTAAAAGTGGGACTTCTAAATCTTAGAGTCTTACGAGGCCCTCCATGAACAGCGGGGGTTCGAGAAGGTCAGACCGAGCTAGCTCGGCTAGCTCGGGTATTTCCGCCTCTCCCCCGGAGATACCTGATGGGTGGAGTCTCCCTGCCCTCGAGGTCGTCCCGGATTGGAGCACACCTAGTTACCTAACAGCATGGTATTGAGATGCAAACTGTGTGGCTGAAGATTAAGTAGGATTGAGGAAGCCAGAAAGCTCTTAGCACGTGTGGAGCCAAAGAGAAAAGTAGGGCTCCGCTTCTTTTCTTTCCTCTCTCCCCTCCCCCTCTCTCCCCCGCTTGTACTTCTACTTCCATTCCCTTAAGCTTAGCCTTCTTAGGAAATCTCCCCCTCTTCGTCCTAAGAAAGAAGAGCCCCTGCACTTGTAACCGAAACCCTGTAATAAAGCTCAACCCCTGTTTGACTCTGGAACGTCCTTTCTCTCATATGTGCATCCGGCGTGGCCAGCCGAAGACCTGGACAGGTAAGAAAGACTCGGGTAGCCCAATACAGGCCTCTAGGCTTGGCAGTTGGCGTCCCAACAGGGATTGGGAGCGTAGATAATCCTGGGTGCTTTTGGGGTACACCCGGAAGGGGCTGTGAAAGAAGCGAGTCCCGAATCCTAGATTCGGAAGGAGAGAAAGGGGAGAGAAGCTTCCCAAACCCCTGGGAAAAGGGCGGAGATGGGGAATCTATTGCCAGTAATAAAGCCAGAGGAACAGGAGGTCTGGGCTGAGACACTTCACAGGGAATGCAGGGAGGCGGGGGTCACAATAGAGTTAAACGACCTCCGAGAATTTTGTAAGGAAGGGCCGGAGAGGCCAGGGTGGGATTGGAATAAGAGTGGAAGCGGAGAGAGGGGAGGGGAGGACCCAGGCAAGCAGAAAGTTAAGCGGAAAGTTAAGGAGCGTAAAGAAAAAATAGACCCGGAGCTCCATCTAGTGGATGGAAAAGGCGAGGCAGGGGAGAATACGCCGTGCCTTCCCTCTGCGCCTCCTTATAACCTGCTCCATTGGTCAGACAGTTCAGGGCCACAGTCCAGTTTGGAAAAAGGAATAAGAAAGGCTATAGAGAATGGAGAAGATGTAGGGACATTTCCTGTGTTAGAAATAGCGGACCCCAGTGTCCCCGGTGGGGTTCGGAGGAGCCACATACCTATAGAGTGGAAGAGAGTGGCGACTCTTAAAGAGGCTTGTACCAAGCATGGCCCTAATTCACCCTTTGTTATAGCCATGCTTGAAACTCTCAGCGGTCAGTTCATTCTGACTCCTAATGACTGGAAGAGCTTAGCTAGAGCCTGCCTTACCCCTGGGCAGAAAGAAATAAGTACAGGGAGGGGCCAGGATCAGCTTCCCATAGCTATTGCCCTTCCCTTAAGGCACTGGAAGCTTAAAGAAAGCCAGAGACCAGTGTGGGGAATAGGAGGGTGCCAAAATACCTTAGAGACAATGCACCCAGTAAAGTGGGAGGCAGAGGATCGCCAAGGGACCGTATGGCCGTTGGTGATTCCAGGACTTAGTTTTAACATCTGGGGCAGGGACATTATGAGCCGCCTCGGGATGAAGCTATCAAATTTTTAGTAAGGGCCATTGCTGTTGTACTGGAGTTCCCACCCTTGAATTGGAAGTCAGACACCCCGATTTGGGCCTTGACTCCAGAAAAACTCCAGGCACTACAACTATTGGTTAAGGAGCAATTAGCACCCTGGAATGCTCCTGTGTTTGTTATAAAGAAAAAATCAGTAAAGTTCAGGTTCCTTACAGATGTTAATCAAGCATTTGTAAGCACCTGGCAGCAGCTATACCTAAGTAAAGAGCCACTATGCATTCTTATCAATTTTACCTTAAAGGCGATCCTCGCTAAACAAAGAAGGGGAGATAGAGATCGCCTAATACAATCAGAGCCAAGATCAAGAGGCCTAATACAATCAGAGCCTGATACAGCTGTCTCAAGGAGCGCACATACTACTCCAGCTATGAGACATTTTAAGATACTAATAGGGGGTCGAGGGTATGTTTGTGTCTCCACAGGAAAAGGTGATGCGTGGATTCCCATTAGAAGGATCCGTAGGTGGGAACCGAGGTCGGAGACGACGGAGACGCAGGAGGCGGAGACCCCGGAGAGCCCAGAGACCCCGGAGAAGGATCATACACCACCTGAGCCTGCTGCTGACAGCTTTAACCTTGCTGCCCAGAGAGGAAGCAGCCCTCATCACAACCGCAGACACTGCTGCTGACAGTTTCCCATCTAGGCATCCTTTTTTCGCCAGCTGAATGAGGACTTTGATATCACAAACCCAGGACACTTGGGTGGGGAGGAGGTGACCAATTTTCCACCTGTATAGATCCATTTGCAAGATTAAGGGAGTGGTGGTGTAAGGCGCCTACACCACCTGCTTCTCTTAAAATATGCTTTGGGATTTTAGTTGATTGCACTTCCCCAGTTGTAACTCAGCCATTTAGTTTCATCTTTGTTTTATTTGATGCCTCCCTTTGTCAGTTGTGCTAGCTGCAGATTTCTGTGTGAATGAAGTCTTGTTGTAAGGTACTCATATGCTAAAGGCCTTCCTAATCCACTCAGCCTCCAGCCACTGTTTGCTCTAGAGCCAGGTGCGCTCCGCGCATAACAAAGAAGGGGATATGTTGGGACTGGAAGCTCAATTCCGTGTGGACAGTCTCGGGCAGGTAAAAGTGGGACTTCTAAATCTTAGAGTCTTACGAGGCCCTCCATGAACAGCGGGGGTTCGAGAAGGTCAGACCGAGCTAGCTCGGCTAGCTCGGGTATTTCCGCCTCTCCCCCGGAGATACCTGATGGGTGGAGTCTCCCTGCCCTCGAGGTCGTCCCGGATTGGAGCACACCTAGTTACCTAACAGCATGGTATTGAGATGCAAACTGTGTGGCTGAAGATTAAGTAGGATTGAGGAAGCCAGAAAGCTCTTAGCACGTGTGGAGCCAAAGAGAAAAGTAGGGCTCCGCTTCTTTTCTTTCCTCTCTCCCCTCCCCCTCTCTCCCCCGCTTGTACTTCTACTTCCATTCCCTTAAGCTTAGCCTTCTTAGGAAATCTCCCCCTCTTCGTCCTAAGAAAGAAGAGCCCCTGCACTTGTAACCGAAACCCTGTAATAAAGCTCAACCCCTGTTTGACTCTGGAACGTCCTTTCTCTCATATGTGCATCCGGCGTGGCCAGCCGAAGACCTGGACAGGTAAGAAAGACTCGGGTAGCCCAATACAGGCCTCTAGGCTTGGCAATAATGGACATACTTGTTTCCCCTCTGATATTATTGGGAATGCATCTAACTTATCCCCATTACATATATTGCTTGCTGATGGTTTTAAGTAGATACTGCTTATTACTTTATTTAACTCTTCATTTATTCCTATGTTCTCCAGTGTTTTCAATAGGAATGGATGTTGTATTTTGTCAAAAGCTTTTCTGCATCTATGGAGATAATCATATGGTTTCTGTTAGTTTTATTAATGATATGATCAATAATGCTGATAGTTTTCCTAAAATTGAACCAGCCTTGCATTTTTTATATAAATCCTACCTGATCATAATGTATTATTCTCATGATAAGTTGCTGTATTCTTTTTGCTAAAATATTATTTAAAATTTTTGCATCTATATTCATTAGAGAAATTCATCTACAGTTTTCTTTTTCTGTTTTGGCTCTTCCTGGTTTAGGTATCAGAACCATATTTTTATCATAAAAAGAATTTGTTAGGACTCCTTCTTGACAATTTCCAGAAGTAATCCATATAGCATTGGAATTGACTGTTCTTTAGATGTTTGATAGAATTCACTTGTAAATGCATTTGACCCTGGAGAATTTTTCATAGGAAACTCAATGTTGGTTTACTCAATTTCTTTTTCTGAAGTGGGGTTATTTAAGTATTCAATTTCCTCTTCTGTTAAACTGGGCAATTTATATTTTTTAAAATATTCAATCATCTCATCTAGATTGTCAAATCTATGGGCATACAGCTGAGCAAAGTAATTTCTAATTATTGTATTTATTTCCTCCTTATTAGAGGTAAGTTCACCTTTTCACTTTTGATATTGATAATTTTTTCTTCTTTCTTTTTAAATCAAATTGATCAAAGGTTTATCAATTTTATTTTTTTCCATAGAACCAACTCTTAGTTTTATTTATTAGTTCAACAGTTTTCTTAATTTCAATTTAATTAATTTCTCCTTTGGATTTCAGTATTTCTAATTTGGTATTTACTTGGGAATTTTCAATCTGTTCGTTTCCTAGCTTTTTCAATTGTATGCCCAATTCATTGATCTGTTCTTTCTCTTTTTTATTCATGTAGGTGCTCAGTGATATAAAACTTCCCCTACAAACTCCTGTAGGGCAAAATAGATTTATATACTACATTGTCCGTATATCCTAATTTCTAGTTGCATGCTAAAACAATTTTTAACATTCATTGTTAAACCTATGAATTCCATATTCTCCCTCTCCCTCCCCATTCACCGACACTGAAAAAACAAGCAATTCAATACAGGTCATACATGTGCAACAATGCAAAGTACTTCCATAATAGTTATTTTGTAAAAGACTAACCACATTTCCCTCTGTCCTACTCTGCCTTCAATTTATTCCATTCTTTCCCTTGAACTGTCCTCCCACAATAGTGTTTGCTTCTCATTATCCCTTTCCGCAATTTGATGTCCCTTCTATTATCTTCCCTCTCCTGTCCTTTTCCCCTTTGCCTTCCTTCCTGCAGGTTAAAATAGATTTCCATATCTAATTGAGTGTTTGTTATTCCACCTTAAGTAAAATCCTTATGAGAGTAAGTACTTCCTTTCATCTCCCCCCTCTTCCCCTCCATTGAAAAAGTTCTTTCTTCTCTCTTGTATGTCAGATGATTTGCTAGAGTCTACCTCTTTCTTTCTCTTACTGCTAGTACATTCTATTCAAGTGTAAATTTTATTTTTTTTAGGTATTTTTCCTTCATATTCAGGAAACCCTGTGACCTCTGCCTATGTATGTGTATCTATCTATCTATCTATCTATCTATCTATCTATCTATCTATCTGTCTATCTATTATCTGTCTATCTATACACATAGACATACATACACACATACACCCATGCACATATTCATACTTATACATATATAATACACACATACATACATACCCATACACACCTACATATATATATATATATGCCTGTATGTATGTACACACACAGAGACACAGACTCACACATAAATATATATACACATATGTTCCCTCTAACTACCTTAATACTGAAAAGAGTCTCATGAGTTACAAATAAGATATTTCCATGGAGGAATGTAAACAGTTCCACTTTAATGAGTTTCTTAAGGCTTTTCTTTCCTGTCTGCCTTTTAATGTTTCTCTCGATTCTTGAATTGGAAAGTCAAATTTTCTATTCAGTTCTTGTTTTTTCTACAACAATGCTTGGAAATCCTCTATTTCATTGAAATTCCATTTTTCCCTGAATTATTATACTCCATTTTGCTGGATATGTAATTATTGATATTAAAACTATCTCGTTTCATATCTGGAATATCATATTCCAAGCCTTTTGATCCATTAGTGTAGAAGATGATAAATACTGTATTATCCTGATTGTGTTTCCATAATACTTGAATTGTTTCTTTCTGGCTGCTTGTAACATTTTCTCCTTGACCTGGGAACTCTGGAGTTTGGTTATAATATTCATAGGAGTTTTCCTTTTGGTATCTCTTTCAGGAGATGATTGGTGAATTCTTTCCATTTCTATTTTACCCTCTGGTTCTAGAATATCAGGGTAGTTTTCCATGATAATTTTTTGGAAGATTATGCCTAGGGTCTTTTTTTGATCATGGCATTCAGGTAGACCAATAATTTTTAAATTATCTCTCCTGGATCTATTTTACATGTCAATTGTTTTTCCAATGAGATATTTCACATTGTCTTCTCTTTTTTCAACATTTTCGTTTTGTTTTGTAATTTCTTGGCTTTTCATACAGTCATTAACTTCCATTTGCTCCATCCTAATTTTAAAAAAAATTTCTTCAGTAAGCTTTTGAACCTCCTTTTCCACTTTGCAAATTCTGCATTTTAAAGCATTCTACTTCTCATTGGCTTTTTGGACCTCTTTTGCCATTTGGATTAGACAATTTTTAAAGCTGTTATTTTCTTCATTATTTTTTGAGTATCCTTTAGCAAGCTGTTGACTCACTTTTCATGATTTTCTTGCATTACTCTCATTTCTCTTCCCAATTTTTCCTCCACTTCTCTGACTTGATTTTCAACATCTTTTTTTTAGCTCTTCTATGGCCTGAGACTACTGCATATTCTCTTTGGCAACTTTTGATGTAGAAGCCTGGACTTTGATGTCTTCCTCTGATGTTATGCTGGGTTCTTTCTCATCCAAAAAGATGCAAGAAAATATCTTTTCACCCAGAAAGAAACCTTCTATAATCTTATTTTCCCTCTTTTTTGGGGCATTTTCCTAGCCAGTTAGTGGACTATTGAGTCTTTGTCAAGTGGAGGGTATAGTACGCTAGGCTTCAGAGGCTTTGTACAGCTGTTCTCTGAGATATCTCAGTTCATCCAAGGTGGCATAATCAAAGGAGAGGTGTTTACTCCTCTCCTGGACTGCACTCTGGTCTGTGAGCAACCACACACACTCTTTTCTGCCCTGGAATTGTGAGTAGGCTTCCCTCTCCACAGCCATCCCTAGTTCTACCACTCTTCCTCACCCCAGGACAGTCACTCTGGGCTGAGACCCAGATCAGTTGCTTGATTCCCCCAGGGTCTTTAGGTCAAGGGTTCCAAAAGCAGATGCTGCTGCCACAGTGGATGCTAGCCCCCTGCGGCTAAAGCTGGGGCTAGACCAAACTTCCCTCTTACTCAGGTGAAAAAATCTTTCTTACTGAACTTTGAGCCTGTCTTTGATGTTTGTGGGTTGAGAAATCTGAGAACAGCAGCTGCTATCCAAGATTCCATGCTCTGAAGCCTGCTGCAGTCCAGTCCCTACTGCCTGGCCCCAGATGGGCTGTTCTCTGCTGCAAGCCTGGTGCAATAGACCCTTCCTGTCAGCCATCCAGGCTGACCTGGGCTGGTAATCTGTTTCACTCTCTCATTTTGTGGTTTCTCCTGCTCTGGAATTTGTTTAGAGTCATTTTTTTACATGTATTTTATGGATAATGGGGGGAGAGCTAGAGCTGGATGGTCTTTCTACTCTGTCATCTTGGCTCCACCCCTAAATATTATTTATAAGACCCTTGATTGAAGTTAAAGTTATAAGTGCCAAACGTTTTGCTGAGTTCAATTCCCTGGATAATGCAAAATGTGTGAAAGAGTAATAATAAATATATCATTACAGTTATTACAATTTACTTCAAAACTTAGGGGTATCCTTATAACATAAGATAACTCATGATGATTTTCTGAAAAATTAATTTAAAGATCATTTCAACAAATATGTATCAAACAATTACCAAGTAGAGGTAACTTTGCTAAAGACTATTGATGAAACAAAAATGAGAAAACAGGTCTCCCGAGTATAAGAGAGATTAAAATCTAATTTTACCCTGAATATAAAAATCCTTGTTTTTCTTTATGACTGAGCTGGCTGGCACCTTTCCAAAGAACCTTTCTTGTTGCCCCACTTCCTTTGTTAAAAGTTCTCTTCCTCCTCAAATCTTCTTGTGTTTATTCATCTTTGTGCATGATATGTCTCTCCAGAGAGATATAACTTATAAAATGCTTAGCACAGTACCTCACAGTCTATGGTTAATAAGGGCTTATTTTCTTCCCTTTCCACCTTTCTGTTTTCCACTAAAATGTAAACTCCTGGAGTGCAGAAACTATTTTTTTTATTCTTTAATCCACAGCACCTAGCATAGTGCTTTAAACATAAAAGATGCCTAAGAAATGAATTGAACGTTTGGAACCTAAGATCTTCCTCTCTTCATCTTTCAAATTCATTCAATATTTTCACCCAAGGACTGAGCAGAAAACTGATCTGAGAAAATCTGAATGAGTCTGGGTACAGTGTTAATATTGTCAGTTTTGCTGGAGATGTTTCAAAACAGCAATTCTATAGTTTCCCAAAGAAGGTTCCTTGGAATGACACAAACCCAAAAAGGAGGATCAGCTCAAATCTGGAGATTATGATGTCCAGTAAGGATAATATATTTTGCTGAGTAAGATTTATTATGTATTTTTGCCATCTCTATGAACTATGTTTGTTGACTTAGGTGACAAATATATCATTTTTCACATCTCATTCCTTGAGATGAAATTGTTTTAATTTTATATTTATATATTTTAATTTCATTTCATTTATATTTTCCCCCTAAAATGCATATTAGTTATTGCTGCACCTTTATTAACTTTTTTTGGTGCAATGACATTTTTTGAGATCCAGTGACAAATTAGAAGCTCCTCGTTTACCTCCATTATACTGATTTTTAGCGATTTAAATTTGGTCTTACTTTATACTGATGCAATACCTTAGTATTGTCCTAATTATTTTTTTTTTAATCGTGTAACTAACTTATAGTATTGCTTTCTACTTCTAGGGAACATCTCTGTTGTGCCAGTGCTCCTTCTTGCACTGGGAGTGCCAAACCGGTCTATTACCCAGATCCAAATACAGGAAAACAAATCTTCTTCTGATCAGTTGTTCGAGCTCCTTACCATCTGTGGCCTGAGAGCTCTAGAAGCAATTGTTGCTGTCACCAATTCAGTGGCTCCCAAGGTCTGATGCTGTTTTGCTGGGGCTAGGGCTATGATGGCGGAGCTTGTGCTAGACTGTGTCTTCTGTAAGCCTGGTGGGACAGACCTTTCCTTCTGACCTTCTACATTATCTTTGGTGTCTGTGGGCTGAAAGGTCTGGAAACTACCACTGGTACCACTGATTCAGTTGCCCCAATACCTGCTCCTGATTTGCTGGGTCAGTGCTGTGCTGGCAGGCCTGTGCTGGACTGCATTCCTCTCTCACCCTGATGTAATAGACCCTTGCTGAAGATCTTCTAAGTTGTCTTGGGCTAGAAAATTGTTTCACTCCATCTTATTGTTGGTTGTGCTGCTGTAGAATTTGTTTGGAGTTATTGTTTAAAAGTATTTTCAGAGGCTTGGGGGAGAGGTCATAATAGTCCCTGCCTTTTCAGTCATCTTGGTTCTGTCCACCTGTCTCAGTTTTTCCAATGAGACGTTACCATTGAAGGAGGTGTTTTGTTTGTTTGGTTTTTCTGAAACATATTTCCCACTGTTTGGTCATGTTTCTCTGTTTTCCATCTACTTTGGAGCACCTCATCTTTTCCACTTTCCACCTCTTGTTCTGGAGATTTTAATCAAAGCAACACTATGGTTGTTGCTTTTGGAAACATCTCGTAAGTTCAGCCCTATTCCTCAGATGAAAACACCCTTATCTGATCACAGCATGTTTATATGCATTGTCTCCCTCTGTCAGAATAAAATGTGTTTGAAGGCAGAGGGTGTCTTGCTTTTGAATGTGAATTCCCAGTACTTAGTACGGGGTCTGTAACATATACTAAGCAATGTTTTTGTTTTTGTTTTTGTTTTTAATTCATTTATTTATCAGTTAATCAATCAGGTAGTCATTGGTTCATTCAAAACTTTGCCACAAACCTTAGGCCAATTCATTATTGTTGGCTTCCCCACCCTTTCCAGTTGCAACATTTAAACAATTCTAATACAATATAACAGTTTTAAAATGCAATTACACAATATTTTCCTCACAGTTATAAAACATGAAAGAAATATTACTGAACATGAACTGATTCTCTGGATGTAGGTTTCTGGATAAATCTGATTAATTTAATTTCTTGACACTCATCCTTCTTTTCCCCCAAAAAATATAGAAATACAATGTAATCATTTAATGCACTAAGGTTTTGAATTTAAGATAACTGCTGTCTTATTTTTTAGGAAAATACTCAATTGGAAAAATATCATTTGTTGTTGTTTAGTCATTTCAGTTGTGTCTGACTCCCAATTGATGTTTTCTTGGCAAAGATACAGGAATGGTCTGCTCGTTCCTTCTCCAGTTCATTTTTACACATGTAGAGAGAAATGCAGGGTTAAATGACTTACACAGGACCACATAACTAGAATCTGAGGTCATATTTGAACTCAGGAGGATAAAGTCTTCCTGTCTCTACACCTGGCACCCTATCCACTGTGTAATCTTCATAGAATCTTAGAAACAGAAAGAATTTTTAGAATCCATCTATTCAGACTCCTCATGATATTTCTGAAAAGTGATCATCTAGTATTTTCTAGCATAGTCTCATTATTGGGCTATCACCAAATACTAATATATTACTCTTTTATTTATTCTTCATGAAGTGTACTCACTATTCTGGGACACAGTGTCAATCACATTATAAATTATCAATAAAAATTTTAATTGAAGTGAAATGAAATATTTTTTCATTACTTTCACTTTTGTAAATTAACCAAATTATATTGCATTTCAGATCAATAAACTATTTCCAGGTGACCTGAAAGAGCAAATCTACCTCTCTAAGTTACTAACTTCATAATCTAGTATGATACCAAACTTGCAGGTGGGAGGGAAAAGTAGAGCCATTATCTCATTTCTGGGAACTGATGTCAAAAATATTGTGTTAATTTTTAATGATGTCATTTTTCCTTTGGCATCGTTGTATGAAGACATCTGCTCATCTTAAATATCAAGGACACATTACCACATTAGTTTGAATTTAAACATTGATGAAATAAATATGTAATGTAGAATATGATTCCAGTTGAAGTTTGCAGGAGTGAGTAAAGCACTTAAAAATAACTCAAATAAATACAAATGGAGATTAGTTTGTTTTGGGTCACATTTACTCTCTTTTTTTCAGCAGCTTTCCAAAACCCACAAAAAAACCTGGACACCTTTTCTCCTGTATTACAAAATTATAGTACTATCTTGTTATCACAAAGTGGGAATAAAATAAAAATAGCATCAAAGCATGTATTCCCATAATATTGTATCATTAAAAATTTGAGAATCTAATGTAAACTTTATATGCCCGTTTTCATTTCTCTTTCTTTTTCTTCCTTCCTTCCTTCTTTATTTCTTCTTTAATTCTTTCTTTCCCTTTTTCAGATATATATTGACATTATTTGGAAGGGTTTTCATTCATTTATTTCTTCTTTAGTTCAGACTTTTCTGGTAAGGAAGGCCTTAGCATGGAAACTCTCTTCAATTAATATAGATTTGAACTAATATACAACTTGTCTTGAAGATGGAACTATAGTATTCAGAGGTTAAGTGACATGCTAAGGGACACACAGCTTGTATCTAACAATGGCTTAAATACAGATATTTCTGATTCTAAAATTGACACCTATGCCATTTTCTCTATGATTATATGTGATTTTCACCAGATATATGTGATTTTTTCTTAAAATGTAAGAACATATCAAAAAAATTAAATGTCAGTGACAGTCTTTGAGGGTGTTAAAAAAAATTCTTATCTTTCAAAGACAGAGAGATAACAGCATAATATGATAGCTAGAGTAATGAACTTTGAGTCAGAAAGATGTGAGTTCAAATCTTACTTCAGAAATTATTGGCTGTGGAAACCAAGGAAAGTTCAATAACTTTTTTCTACCTCAATCTCTTATCTGCAAAATAAGCAAGTTATTTTAAATATACTCTTAGGTTTCTTCCACTTCTAAACCTGTAATTTACACACAGAATTCAAATATATCTGTTCCACTTAGTTATATGCATCTTTAATATATATGAACAATTCAATTGAAGAAAGTGACAGGAAAAATGTATTTGTGAGAAAAACAAAGCAATTTGAGATAATTCAGGGAACCAGATTTGGGGAATAGGAAGAGATAAATGTATCCTGATGAACACTCTATCAGGACCTGTTAGAAAGTAGTTCAAAAGTAAGAACATTCAATACCCGATATAAGTATGATAGCAGCATGTTTTTGTTTATCAGCTAAACTACATATGACTTTGTTAAGTTTTTTTTTTTGAGGAATATAGCTATGAAACTATAATTCAAAGACCTATTTGAGGACTACAGAAAATTTTATTTTGTCAACTATGTTGTACCTCGTAAGGGTATAGATTTAGGGTTTTTCAACTTGAATTAGAAATGGTTTTCTACTAAAAAGAATGCCATGATTTAAGACATCAGAAGTCTGAGAACTGATCTGAGTATAATATGAGAAGCCAGTAATCAGAAGAATAAGACATAAACAGCCATCAGAAGAGAAGAGCTATAGGAGAGAGCAGAACAGAGGAGAGCAGAGACTTTCTAATACTACCTGAAAGCAACAGAAAGTAGAAGAAACAGAAGAAAAGAACAGCTCCTTCAGGCTAGATCAGCTGAAAGACCTAACAGAAGCCAGCAAAGGATCCATACCTTCTGGGAGCAGAAACACTGAGAAGATGACTGTATTCATTGTGGTATGACTACTCTCAAGGGATTGCAGATACTTAAGCTAATTTTTTAGAGCTGTAAATTGCTGTGGGCATATAAGGGTCAAAACTTTCTATGGTTGTATACTTAATCTTCCCAAAACGCATGGTATATTTTGGGTGGTAGAGGGTAAACCAGGTGTAACAGTTGTCTCATATTTCAATTATCTCTACTTGTACCTTATATTAAATAATGCTATAATTATTCTGGCTTTTTCATTGTCATTTCTTAAATGTGCCACGTTTAAGAGCCAGTGATTTAAGGTCAGTTAATTATTTGTACAAAGTAGAAGCACAACAGTGAGGGCTTAGGACTTAGCATAGTTAGTAGTAGGAATAAATACCTCTACACACACAAACACACATACACACAGAGTTAACGTGAGTAGTAGCAGTGTTATCACAGTGATGGAGAGGTTTACCCCTTGAATGATCTGTTGTCTTTCATTAATCAGCATGAGCACAACTTGGTGTGTCATCCCAGAGAGGAAGAGACAGACAGAGGTACTGCTTCCATGTCAGAAACCATTTCCTGCCCAATGTACTATCAATATGTGGTCATTGGTGGCCATGCCTTTTAAACATGCCACACTGAAATATTTTTTGATACTCCAAACATGGAAATATATACATATATATATATATGTGTGTGTGTGTGTGTGTGTGTGTATGCATTTGCTCATAATTTGTTCAGGATTGTTTTGATGAAGGCTATGCTTTATTTTTGTAATGCTTTCTTATACAGGCTATGATATTAAGTTTACTCTTGTTGAAAATAATATCAATCTCATGTCCTGGTTGCCTGCCTTTTGTCCCTTTACTATAGGATAAGAGAAGTCAAATTTCGGTGACTTTGGAAAAGTCTCTGTACTTTGCTGTTCCTCACTTTTTTAACTGGAAGATAAGGATGTTAGATTAGGGTAATTGGTTATCCTTTTCAGCTCTAAAGTGTGTATGTATGTGTCTGTGTCTGTGTGTGTGTGTATGTGTGTGTGTTGAAATATAACCAAACTATACGTTCACTGTAGAGCTTGAGGTGGAAGTTTACAGAGGGAATTCTATGTCTCCTAGAAACTCCTGACCAAATTTGTGTGTCTCTATAGTATCCTTCTCCATAAGAAATATCTCCCTTCCACTAGAGACAAGTGAGTCTGGGTCTAGTACATAAGAAAGTCAAGCAATGTAGAAAAACTAGAGCAGAGGTGGGGAACCTTGCAGAGTCAAGGCCACACCTAGTGGGCCACATGTGGCCTCAAGGTCTCAGGTTCCCCACCCCTGGGCTAGAAATCGACATAAATCATGCATGTTTAATACCATTAGTAAATAAAAAATGAAGCAAGTAAAACTGAACCTTTTTAAATGAATGTTTATCTTTTCTTAATGTTTGGCAAATTAAAGGGATTTAGTTATATCAAAAATGGAATGATTATTTTAAATATTTTTAAAGAAGAATAATTTTCAAGTCAATAAATAACTTTAAAAATGCGGCATTTTGAACATAAAAATAGATCTTTAGAAATAACTTATTTAATCTGCTTAGTTTAAGAAAATTAAGAGATGACATATCTGGCAGCAGGTTAGTCCACTGAATGATTAAAGTCTTGCAGAACATCCAGATCATATATTTTTGCATTTGGAAGTTAGAACATTTTACAGAGTTTTAATCTGCTAATACATTCTCTGGGTGGGATACAGCTTTGCAGAAATAAGAATTCAGGAGTGGTGTCTGTAGCTCCACTGACTTCCAGGAGGTCAGTCGGACCGTGAACGCTCACATAAGAGGATGCCCTTGCGGTGGATCAGTCACATTTTTTTTTCTCCCCTCTTCCTGGGAGGCTAGGAGAAGGGGTGAGAGCTTGCTGGGAGACTGCCAAGAGGGGAATTGGGGGAGGAAATCTTAAGGAAAAGCTACTAGTGTTCCATTGTAACGCAGACTGACCTCAATATAATCTAGAAAAGTAATTTGTGAAGGGGATTTCTAAACAAAAAAAGGATACGCATTTTCTGGTCTGCTAAGTCTCAAAGGTAAAAGAGACAAGGAATTACAGCTCCTCTCCAGCCAAGCCTGGAAGGCTCTGGGTTCAGCGATTGGAGGCCATGGACCTGGACACACCTTCCAAAGCCTTATCTGGAAGGGACTCAGTTGGCACTGCGTTCTGCACCCGAAGCTGATCACTGCCACCCTGCCCCTCAACCTATTCTGGCCCCTGAAGTGGACTCTTTACCCATGTTCAGCAGGAAGTAGCTGTTGAAGACAATGACCTTCACTTCTTTTCCCCAAAAGAATTCTCCTACCTCGTGGTTGAGTGGGGAATTGGTATGGACAGAAACAGTGCCCTAAGAGTTAAAATAATATTGATTGACTTTATAAAGCCCTAAAGTCTCCCCTTATCACAAAACTTCCCTTTATCCTGGACCATATAGTTCCCTGTCCCCACCCCTCATCCTGGAGAATGGGATTTCCTTATCTTGTGATAGTCATAGTCCTTACTCTGTGACTTTATCTTGCAAGATTTCTTTATCTTGTAAGACTCCCCCACAAGGAAACCCTAAAATCATCCTATATAAGTTTGACTCTTTTCCTATATCACTGCCTTTGTTTAACTCCTTGCTAAATCTCAGGCCCACTGCTTTTGTGTTAATAAAACTCCCAATGGCTACAGAAAAAAAAAAAAGAAAAGAAAAGAAAAGAAATAAGAATTCAGTCCTAATCAGGAAATTTCCTAATGAAAAATAAGGCTTCAATACCAATTTTGAATAAATACCAATCAGCACAACACAAAACTGGTAGGGGTAGGGGTGGAGATTGGATTAGAATATCTCTAAATTTGCTTTTAAAACTAAATACTAGTGTGCATCCTTTTAAAATTGAACCCTGCAAATATTCTTTATCAGTAAATTGCATTCTTGCATGCCTGAAACTACCTTTATCCCAGGAGTAAAGAAATTTTTTTTGTCATCTTTAATCTATAAAATTAGCTATGTGTGTGTGGGGGGGGGGGGATTATATAGCCTCCCTGAGCATCAGTTTTGCCAATAGAAAAAAATATAAGGTACAATTCAATAGAGATTAATGTAAAATCTTATACATAAGTACCAAAAATTGACTTCATAAGTATACGGTGAGAAAGGTGTGATTAGCCAAAAGTTGTTTTGAATAAAAGATCTTTTGGAATTAGTGGAATCCAAACTCAATATGAGTCATCACTGTGCTATAACAGGCAAAAAAAAACCTAATGTGATCATTGGCTGCATTTAAAAGAATACAGCTTCCAGGGATAGGGAAGTTACAGTCGCAATATATTTTTGCCCTCATCAGACTTCATTTGGTATATTGTGTTCAGTTCTGAGTTCCATATTTTTAAGAAGGATATTGAGAAGTTGAAATGTGTCCAAAGTAAGATGATGAAGATGATGAACAGCATTGAATGTATGTCATATAAGTGTCAGTTGAAGAAACAGGTTAGCTTTAGCCTGGAGAAGATGTAGAAGGAACATAGCAGCTATCTTTAATTATTTGAAAGGATTTCAGATAGAGGAGAGATTAAACTTGTTCCATTTGGTCCCAGAGAAAAGACTTAGGAACAATAGGTAGAAATTTCCAAAGGGCAAATTTCATTTGATGTCAGGAAAAACTCTTCTGATAGTTAGGACTATCCTAAAGTTTGATGGACAGTTTCCATAGGTGATAAGGTTTACCGTCATGTTGTAAAATGAGTTTACATAGATGGGTGCTAAGGTGACTTCCAACTCTCAAATTTTGTAACGTTGGCAAATAAGGGAGTTGCATTTGATCTTGGGGTAATATAAAACCAGAACAAACTATAGGTAACTCTCTGAGAATATAAGTTGCAAAAAAGAGGTTGTAGTTTGATAGAGGGGCTTTTCTCCTCTGAGCATTTTCTATACCAATGATTTCCTAAGTCTAGTCCCTAAACATATTCTTGTTGCCCAATACAATGACCAGTTCATAGAAGTTGCTTAACAAATATATCCTAATTGACTAATTGATAGTCAAATTTATATTCATAACCCTCCTTTTCCAAGTGACCACAAGTTTAAGGTGAGGGAGGACCAGGGGCCCACTATGTTTTCTTTTATCTACTTGTAGCAACATCCTCTATGCTAATCACTTGGAAGCACACAGGTGAATAGGAAATGCGCAAATTATTTTACAGAGACAATCATTTTTTCCATAATTTCATCATTGTCCAATCTGGAAATCATGTCTCAACAGATGTTTGGTTCTAAAATATAGTGTGAAAATAAAAAAAAAAAAACATGGAAAATATATTTAATTATTATTGAAGTTAACTTTTCAAGATCTGGTATTTATGGAAATGTTTTTATCCTTGCATGCATATTTAGAGATTTATACATCTTCTTTTGTGTCCTTTCCACTCTCAGTGACACCACCTAATTCTGCTTCTGAACTCTCCTCTCCTGGATTATTTTCAATATACTTCAAACTTTTTATTTGCTGTCTTTCTTTTCTTGCTTGAATCTATCTTTTATCTCATTAATGGGCTGTTCCAACTACATGATTTCCTTGCTCTAAAACCTTCATTAGTTTCCTATAGATTCTATAATAAAGCAAAGGCTACTTCATTTGGCATTAAAGACCTGACAGGATTTAATTAAATCATCTATTTCAAGCCTTGTATCAGATTAATCTTTTCATAAACTCTACCTTGTAAGCAAATTGGACAACTCTCTAACACTGATGCTTGTCCTGTTTCCTATTTGAATGTGTCTGTTCTCATCAGTCTCTCCAAAATGGGATGGAAATCCCAGTCATATATATTTGTGCTGAAATTGTTTCTTTCAAGCCAACTCAGGTCCTGTACTTTCTATAAAGTCTCACAAGATCTGGAAGAGATCTGTCTTTTGTGATATTAGACCATCTTTGAATGAACAACATTTCCATTATTTTTTATTTTGCAATATATTGTAATTATTTGCTACATACATATCTTATCTACCCTACTAGACCTTAAATTCCTTGAGGTCAGGAACTTTGATTTCTTCTCTATAATCCTAGTGTCTAGAATAGTGCTCTGTTCAGAGGAGGTGGTTAATTAATGTTTCTTTCATTGAATTTCTTTGTAGTGATTTTACTGTTACTTTCTTTTCACACAAACCTTGTAAAAGTGGGTGCTATGTTCCTTTCCATATACTATGATTCCATACAATATACCTATGTATCTATATACACAGACATATCCATATAAAAGCACACATATATACCCATGAAGCATATAACATGGTGAATGAAGGCAAACTAACATATCCCACTATAACATCAAGTATGCTCTTCATATGCCATTCACAGTTATCAACTTCAGATTTCAGGCCATGTGACTTGTCATGTACCTTCACTTCCACTTGCTCTGTGAAGACCAAGTCAATATTAATGTAATTTATGGAAAGGTATGTGCTCAGTGTGTGTTCTTCCTTCATTGCTGAAGAAGACCATGCCATGAGAGAAATAATGACATGAATTGCACTTGACTTTGTTTTGAGTGAGAGGGCTGTGCCAGTCACCAGCCTCACTTCTCCTCCAGAGCCATCTGAATACAGGACCATATATTCATTGGGATGACTGGAGATGACCCAGCATGAGGCAACTGGAGGTAAGGGACTTGCCCAAAGTCACACAGCTAGTGAGTGGAAAGTGTCTGAGGTGAGATTTGAACTCAGGTCCTCCTGACTTCTGCTTTGGTGCTCTATCCACTGCACCACCTAGCTGTCCTTATGGAAAGGACATAGTAATTGATTGCCTTATGAGTCTAATTACCATGATAATGTAAATTTCTTTCTCTGCCCACCTTTCTCCTATATGTGTTGTCTCCTAAGTTCTCTGAGAACATCCTACTTTACTTTAATATCTATATCTCTGGTACATATAGTAGGAAGTTAATAAATACTTATTCATTCATATATTCTAATAGTTATAAATTAAGATGTGTGTATATATATACATAAAATGTATATATATATATGTATATATATATAAGGAGGTATATAAATAATAGTACATAATTATTGGTAACTGTGGAAAATCAAGGTGTGGAAAAGAGGGCTGTATTATGCAACTAAGAATGCCTAATGTGCAAGAAGAGGCATAATTTCTTGGGGTAGCTAGGTGGCACAGTGGATAGAGTGCTGGGTATGAAGTCTGGAAGATGAGTTCAAATCTAGCCTCAGATACACATTACCTGTGTGACCCTGGGTATGTCACTTAATCTCTATTTGTTTCAGTTTCCTCATCTGTGAAATGGGGAGAATAATAGTGTCTTCTTCCCAGTGCTGTTGTGTGATCAAATTTGATCTGTGAAGTGTTTAGAACAGTGTCCAAAACGTAGTAAGTGCTATCTAAAAGATATTATTATTATACATCTTCCATGAAAAGCATGTTTAGAAACTTGGTTAAATTGATCATTTAGTAAGAATTAGGGGTGCATACAAAAAGACTACTCAGTTCACACACTGTACTGGTTCCTTGAAATATTCTGGAAAGGATAATAAGTTGGACATAACCCAAAATAGGACCACTAGTTTGATTGGGAGCCTTGAGATGAAAGGATAGTTTAAAGAGGCCCACAAACATTTGTGGATTGTCATGTGAAAAGGTATTTAACTTATTCTATTTGAATTCAGATTTTTGAAAAAATGAATGGGTAGAATGTACAGAAAGGAAGATTTTTACTGTTTATTCCGGGGAATTTTGAGGGAATGAGAGCTATCCAAGGATGGAGAAGAATGCATTAGGAGATAATGCTTTCTCTTTAATTGAGGAATTCAAGAAAAGGATAGGTGAGAATTTGTTGAGTTTAGATGGGAAAGATACCTTATTAAGGAACAGGTTGGACTTTATGATATTTGGGCTCCCTTCCAAATCTGAATTTTTGTAATTCAATTACCCAGATGAAACTCTGCAACACACTGACTAGGCCTTCAGTGGTGAAGGGTGTAAGGGCTGAGATGTGTCCAATTAAATGGAATATCCATGTTGATAAGATCAGAGATCTATTGAAGGCAGGAATACATGCACTTCCATAACTTCAATATACCAAAATTCATTCACATTTAAGAAAAATAAAAATGATGCAGTCATATGGCAAAGCATATAAAGAACTAGATTTGCCATAAAGAAGGGAAGTTTGAATTCTACAAGAGATTGTAATTGTGAGACCTTCAGAAATTTATTTAACCTCTTTAAGTCTAAGTTTCCTTATCTGTAAAAATGAACAATTTATACTCAATTGCCTCTAAGGTCCATCCCAACTTAAATTTGTGATAGAATGATCCTATGAAATTATAGTTCAGTTGCAGATATGCATTATTAGACAGCTACCACAATTAGTATTCTCTACACCAATAACGGCACACATCTGGGAGGAAGGTGTTTCATGACACAACCACATACGTGTGCGTATATGCATATAAGTGAATATTCATATGTATGTGTGTATATATATGTGTATATGTATGTGTGTATAGATACAGATATAGATATGAATACTCACATATACCTAACAACCTACCCACTCATGTACAGAGACAGATCAAGAGACAAATGGAGGCAGAAAGACTGTATAAATGTGATTATAAATATTATGTGGAATAAGAACAAAGGCCAAAAAAACACAAAAATGTCATAATTATGGATATGGTAATTTACTTATTAAAATACAAGAATATTTTGTGTACCTTTCTTTAGCATGAAAGGAATTTTTTGAGTAAACATCTTTTTTTGGAAAATGGGAAATAAATCACAGCTAATTAAAATGAGACAATAGCAACTCTTAAAGCTTAAATTCATTTTAGGGTTCATCTGTTACTTATGAGACAAAAAATGTGCTACATACATGCCAGTATCAAATACCATCCAGTATTTTAGATAATGCCTGATGTTTCCATTGAAAAGCACTAATTGTTATATATGTTAGGTTTAGATTTTGTCACCTAAGCTGAATACTGTAGAGAGAGAAAAAAAGTCACTTTAATTATGACTTGGGTCATCCTCAATTTTTGATTTCTGAGAGGGTTTTAGTTACCGTTGAGTGATAATATGATATAATGAGAAATGAATTAGATTTGTAAATAGATGCCTTGGCTTTGAGTTTTGGTTATAATGTTAACTAGCAATATAACATCAGTTATCCCTCAAACAGGGCTGTTGGGAGGCTGTTGGGAGTCAATGCATGTAAAGTGCTTTGTTGTCATCAAACTTTACATGCTATTGGATGTTTTTGTTATATATAGTATGCTATTACTGATAGTTATAGTAATGATAACAAATGTTCTTTGAGGGTTAGTTAAAAGACAAATAATCCCCATTACTCAGTCTATATTCCTTTAAATATAACAGAAGTATCTCAGTAATGCATTACCGTGTATGTCAAACCCTATAGTCAGTCACTCAAGGAGCATTTTAGCAATCAAAGATACAGAGGAAAACAGTGTTTTGAATAAAAATGGGTTTAACACATATTTGTTACCTGCCTATCATGTGCAAAGTCCAGCATTAATTGTGATGGATATAATGACACAAATGAAAGGGGTTAGTAAATGCAAGATAATGTCAGGGGAAGTAAAAGAGAATGTTGATGATTTTAATAATTAGGAAAGATTTCTTTTAGGATATGCCTGAGCTGAGTTTTGATGAAAGCCTAGAATTTGAAGAGACAGAGATGAGAAGGGACTAAACTCAAGAATGCTTGATTCCCAGTGTAAAGTCATGGACATTGGCAATGGAATATCGAATTAGAAGAAAAGCAAGGTATGGAATGCATGACAGAGTGTAAGAAGAGGGAATGAAGGTTCATAAAGGATAAATAACTTCCCCAGGATCACAGTTAAGAAGTGACATAAGATATTGAAGGGCTGCCTCTGAATCTCTCTTTCTTTTACCATACTATTGGCAGATGGCAATCTGATTGGGGAGATCTTCAAATGCCAGGCTGAGGAGTTTATATTTTATCCTGTGGACAACAGAGAACTGCCAAAGTTTTGGAGTTGGGGAGAGACAGAGTACAGCTTGTGTCTTGGCTGTATTAATTTGTTATGTACTTGGAGGATAACTTGGAGAGGATAGTGGCTGGAAACAAACTACTCAATTAGGAATGTATTTACAATAATACAAAGAAGAGATGAGGATCTTAACTAGGTTAGTGGTCATGTGAATAGGGAAAAGGGGATGGGTATGAATTTAATTAGGGGGATGGGTATGAATTTAATTAGGAAGTAGAATAAACAAGATATGGCAATTAATTGGATATTAGGAATGAGAGATTGGAAAGAGGCAAGAAAAACTACAATGTGGAAAACTCAATGACAAAAAGGATGGTAGCACTCTTCATCTAAATAAGAAAGCTTGATCTGACAGCAAAAAACTTCCCTATCAAACACACCCTCTTATGTTTTAGCCTTGCCATAGTCATCTTTAATTCTGTCTGTGGAAATTTGTCTTTTATGCCAGGAAATTGTCTTTTCTTTATACTCCTTTTTTGCCTGTTTGGTCCATGTTTGCCTAACCTCCTTGCCAGATTTTTCTTTTCCAGAGTGCAAGCCATCAGCTTCCAGATGACAACTCAGGCTGTGTACCTCTTGAACAACACTCTTCAAGGCAGGGATAGCTCTATGCCCCTTGCCAGCAGGAACCAGTTTCAGAAGCTGAGATCTTCACCCTTTACTCCAAGAGAATTTGGGTCCCATTTGTTTGAGGGGAGAATGACAGAGTTCAGATTCTGGAAACCTCCTTGAACTTTCCTTGAATCATCCCACTTAATCTGGACTTTCATACTCAAATCTGTTACCCCTAACCAAGCTTGGCCCTCCATGGTCTATTACCACTAGATTTTCCCACTTGCTTCCCACCCAAGCTCTCCATTGTCTGATACCTCCCAATTGCCTCCAGCTGTTTCCCACTCTTGATTACATCTCTAGTTACCCTAGTCTCTTCAAGATCCTCCTTGGACCTTCCTCCCAGACTACCAGATCACCTCCAGATCTTTCCCAAGTTCTTTCTCTATATAAGTTCCATCTCCCCAGGTTTTTAGATTCAATCTAGCTCAGACTCAATTTACTTCAGATTATATCTGGCATGCTTGTTGTTACAAATGCTTAGACTCCTTAAGAGTCAAACCAACGTGGTGAATCTTCAGTAAACTTTGTTTTACTTTGGCTGAAACAGGTCTTCAGTCAAATTCATTTAGCGGGACCTGGCGTGTTGGTATTTTGGGGCCCTCAACACCTCAAACCTCAACATATCCACTTCACCACCCAGGTACATCACAAAGGTACATACATGTTTTGCAAGTATCTTTATATTTGTATATTGCTCCTTGAGGTAGATTGTAAACTCCTTAAGAGCAAGGATGTTTTTTGCCTTACTACCTTCATTGCTAAGCCAGTGCCTGATACGTAAATGCCCTGAAAATGAAAAATGCATATTTGATGTGCATAGAAACAGTGCCTTAAAAGTTCAAAATAATATTTATTGACTTTGTGAAGGCCTTTGTGCCCTAAAGTCTCTCCTTGCCCTTACTCTTGACTCTGGACCATAAGATTTCCTGTTCCCATCTCTCATCCTAGGGAATGGTATTTTCTTATCTTGTGACATTCATAGTCCTTATGGTATGCCTTTATCTTGCAAGATTTTTTTATCTTGCAAGACTTACCCTAGATCTCCAACCCCCATAAGGAAACCCTAAAATAATTCTATATAAGTTTGATCCTTTTCCTATATCACTGCCTTTCTTTAGCTCTTTGCTAAATCTAAGGCCTGCTGCTTTTGTGTAAATAAAGCTCCCAATGGCTACAAAATAAGTGAATGAATGAATAAATAAATGAGAAAGTTTGAAGTAGGTTCAATGGTTGGTGGGGGCAGGGAGTGACATTTATTTTGTATAATCTGAGTTTGAAATGTTAATGAAATATCCAGGTAGAGAATCCTATCCCATACTTGATCAGGGAGTTTAACAGAGAAATTAAGGCTGAATTCAACATTCATCATTGTAGACACAGTTCCATTATACCAATGCAAGTTGATAAATGCACTGAGGAAGGAAGTATCATGACAGAGCTTTGAGGATGGGAAAGGGATGTGCCACAGTTAGTTGGCAGGAGATGGATGCTGAATCAGGAAAGGAGGCTGAGGTTGGGTGAGTATAACAAAACGACAAAATAGTAATATGGAAACCAACAGGAGAGGGTATCCAAGAGGAAGGAATAATCAATAATGTCTTAAGTTACAGAAAGGTGAGAGAGAACCAGACTTTATAAAGAGATGATTGGTTTAATAGTTGAAATTTTTGGTAGCTATAGAAAGCAGATTTAGTAGAGTGGTGGGTGTGGAAGCTATTTGCAAATAATTGTTGGAAAGTGAGGAAATGGAGGCAATGATTTTGGGGTCGGTATTTCTAGGAGTTTGTCTTTGCAAGGAACAAGAGATATGGGAAGAGAGATTGAGAGAATGGCAAAGTCATTTGAAAATTTTAAGTAGGAGACCTGGCCATATATGTAGATGGCAGAGGAACCCAGAAATAAGAAGTAAAAGAAGATGAGAGGGTGATGGGGAATGACACAATATCAAAGATCTTGGAAAAAATAAGCAGCAAAGGGCGCATTGCAAAAATACCGGGGTTGATCTTGTCAAGGAAAAACGTCTCCTCTTCCTCAAAGACAAGGGGAAGTAAATATAAAACACTACAGAAGGATTCTGAAGCATGAATGAGCAGAAAAGAGGGAGTTCCTGGAGACTGTCTGTTGTTTTCTGAGGAAGGTAGGAAGCAAGGTCCTCTGCTAAACAAAGAATAGGCAGTGTGGTTGGAGTGAGATGGCAGAAAAAAGACAGAATTGTACATGGTGCTTGAGAAAATACAAAAGTGTTAGGAATACATAATGTAGGGAGGATGAGAGAGAGTCAACATGTGAAGGATAAGAAGATTGCCATGCCAACATGAGGACCCAGTTGTGATTAGAGAGATACATTTAATTTAGAACTAATATGTGCGGTTCAACGATCTATGGTGTAGATTGTTTATATGGGGAGAGGAAGTTTATATATATATAGAAAGATTATAAGTATATATAAATATGCACATCCATGAATAAATATATACATACACACATATACATGGATAATTCATGATTGAATTGAATCGTATATTAATAAATGTATATATGTATATATATGTAAGCATATATGGATAGCTACACACATACAGAGATATATTATACATATGTGTGTGTGTTTATATAAGTGTATACAGACACACAAATACATATATATGTGTGTATATTCTTTACAATAATGAATTTAATATCTCTTCAACATTATCATTCCTTCCAATGTCGCACATCCCAACATATCCACACCAAAACCTTAGTGTTTCTAGGGTATATGCTTTCTTAAATAGAATATTTGCTAAATGTTCAAAGGGTGTTTCTATAGATCATTTGGCAGTCCTTTGTATCCAGAGCAACATTTGGTCTGCCACGTATCTCTCATTCTTGCAAACAATCATATCTTTTCCCAAGCATATATTATTCAAATATTATCATTTATGTTATTTCCTGTCATCTCATGTTTGACAAAATTTTGCAATATAAATAGATTTATGATATGTAACTATTTTCTTTTGGGTCAGCAACCATTTTACTTGTTCAGAAATTATTCGGCCTAGAGGCCGATGGACTACCCGAGTCTACTCACCTTCGCAGGTCTTCGGCGGCCAACCGGATAAATGTATTGAGAGAAGAGACTTTCCAGGGTCGAATACCGTGTGTGCTCTCAGCCCCTAGCTAATCAACAACAGGTGTGCCCAGATCACGGGCCAATCTCAAGGGTGGGATGCTCTCCCCAGCAAGTTTCCCACTGAGAGGAGGTGGAAATGCTCAAGATAGCCCATGTTTCACACCTCAATCCCCAGCTGTTCCCTGGGGGGCCTCATGAGAACTCTGAGGTTTAGAAGTCCTCACTTTGACCTGCCTGAGATGGTCCACGTGAAAACTGAGCTTACACCCCAACAAGAAATAAAATATTTCTATAATTTTCATATATACATATAACATCCATTTTTTTTTTTGCTATACTTTCAAGGATCTTAAGTATTCCTTGATATAGAAATCCATCTTCTTTTTTTTTAAAGCAACAATATTCTTCCTATCCTGCTATGTGGTTGTAAATCTTGGAAGACCACGTTATTTCCCAAACTGAAATTGCTCTTTATCAAGAGCAGAATGAAAGCATATATAGTAGGCAACAGACAGTTGTTTTATTCATGATGATTCACACACACAAATGACATAAGATATCATACTTGTAGTGTATGATCAGAAATGGTGATGGAATTGTCAAGGCACAGTAGCTAAGAGCATGGTTCTCTACCTCCGGTTCTCTTGCAGAGTGCTTAACTTATAATAGGTACTTAGTAAATGCTTAATGAGTTGATTAAATAATACCTCCATTTCACTGGACTCTACAGAGGACATATGTTTGTCCTCTGTTTTCAAAGAGGACTAGTAACATCAAGGGCTGATGTTTTGACTCATACATGAAATGAGTTTAAGTAAGGCAAAGTTGCACAACATCATCAGTCTCTCTCTTCCAGAGTCATCAAAGTTCAGTAGTAAGACAAAAAGTCAAAATGATTGCAGATGGTCTGGGATGCAGCCGATGACCTCAGCTTCTTCGATGTCTGACCAAGATCTAAGTACTCCACAGAGCCTGCTTCAGCCACCTTTATGGTTATTGGAATAAATTGTTCTTCTCTGCCCATTCTGGTGGAGGAAGTCTTCACACACATGGGATACCCAGCCTGCCAACTCATTGATGAATATGAGGCCTGTCAATTACATCAACATGGGTTAGCCCATCTGCCTAGACAGTGTATGCAAATACACACATACGTAGATGACTTTTAATACATCTCTATATAGCTGTATAGAATATACATGTGACTATATATCTACACATCAATATTTCAAAATGAAATTAAAATTCACAAATGCTATTTTAAAATATGAAGAAAGAAAAACATTTTAATAGTAAAATCTCTACTGTAGGGCATAATTTGCCTTTGGAATTTCAGAGCAATTGTCAAATTATAATATTACAAGTAGATAATGTACACTTTGGGAACAACATAATGAGGTTTTTATGGCATCAAAATCTATCACTCCCTAAAAGGGAACTAAAGCTCAAATAATCCCCAAATCACACTAGATGCAGTTAAGTCACTTGAGTTTAAAAGCTAAATAATTTGATAATTTGGAACTTAACTGCTAAAGTTAAATTTACTCTTAGTAAATTACCTACTGCAAATATATGTCTGTCTTTATAACTAATTTTATCTATTAAAGATATATAAATAAATAAAGAAGACCTTATGGCAGATATTGAAGAAAATATTGTTACACATAAGATTATTCCAAAATAAAAGGGCAAAAAAAGGAAACGTACATTTTTCCACAGGAGAATTATCTTATTATTTTTAATCAGGAGAAAATTTATTTTCTTACATCTTCTCTGATATGGACACCTCTGTTGCCAAGTCCTGCCTGACATAAGCTGGATTCTAACTACTACTACTGTTACTACTACCGTTACTGCTGCTGTTGCTGCTACTGATAATGAGATCATTTATATATTGCTGCAGAGCTTGCCAAGAACCCTTTAACCATTCTCTTTGAGCCTCACAATGACCCTGTGAGGTAGTTACTAAAGTTTTATTTTCCTCATTTGACAGAAGAGGAAAATGATGCTCACAAAGGTCAAATCACTTGCCCATAGATACTTGTACGAGAGTTTCAGAGGTGAGATTCATATCAAACCTTCTCCTTATACCATATCCAATTTTTTTCCACTGGATGTCAATGCTTGTAATTGATATGGGCTTAAACGAAGTTGTAGATTGGAAGGAAGAATACTTACTCCCAAGAAGTTAACATTTATTAGGTGTGCTGTATCATAATGCTACTCTTTAAAATATAGAGGAATGACTTCTGTGACATTGTTATAAAAGCTTCAACTAAAAATGGCAAGAAACACATTATCACAAAATTTGCATTACATTTAGGTTGACCTCTGGCAACCACTCTGAGTGTATGGTGATTTCCATCATAATGTAATTGATTTCATGCATCTGTCCCTGCAAACTTTTGAAATTCTGTAATTCTAGCATGATAGTTTGATGACAGGTAGAACAGAGCCAGCCCCTTCCCCTCTTCCATGCCAATAAACCTCACCCCATTTTGGGACACTCTGCACAAAGTGGAACAAATAACTGAGCCCACCTTCACTCGAGACTCCTTCTTCTGGCCATCTCATGTTCTAATGTATCTTTGTCTCTGTCTTTCCAAAATGGATGCTGCTGAAATCATCTTCAGGCACTTAGAATAAAATAGAATTGCAGGTCGATGACCCATACATATTTACCATATAAATATGCTATTTATAAGCAACAGTCTGCTCTGGAGCTTTAAGGCTAACACTGGGGGCTATGATAATGTAAGATAGGCGTCTTAAGTTGGAGAAGCCAAAGGCTGTTGAAAGCCATACCACTCCATGGAGCACTGCTACTAAGAAAACATTTTCAAGGAAAGTTTCAGTTAACTTGAGGTCATTAATCTAACTTTTAATGGAATTTTCTGGAGAAAAGAGAGAAGCATTTATCATTTTTTTTAAGAGGGGGAAAAGATGTAAGATTATTTTTTTCTATAGATATTCATCTGAGTATGTCAATTATGAATATAACTAGAACCAGAATGACTGGAGAATCCTAAAATAAAGCAGTATTTTCAGTGACTGGAGCTGTGTTTGAAAGAAGAAAATAGAATGTGTCACACTTCTCTGCAGTGCACAAAAGGATTATTACCCCTGTACACCTTGAAGTTTTGCCTTTTAATGAAACCTTAGCTGTTGTCTTTCACTAGTATTACACCTTCACCATGATCTATTTTTCAAGCTATCTGATTGTTTATTTGTCCAGATAAACAAAATTAAAATCCCCACCTTGCCTTGAGTTATCAAATTGAGTACATAAAATGGTTGCATGAAATGTCCCCAAATTACAAGATAGTCATGTAAAACAATGTTGCTCATAAATTTTTATTTAAACATGGATCCAAACAAAAAGCAAAGCAAAGCAAAACTTGTGATATATGCTAAGATAGAGTAGATTCAAGTTTATGGATTCTGTTCATAAATTACTCATTCCTCACAAATGGAATTCAGTTATGTTTTTAAAGACCTCCAGAGAAGTCAATTCTCCAAGCTCCATCAAGAAACCATCCCAATGTTTAATAATGTTCAGTCACTGGATTTCAAAGTTAATGATAATGCTACTGTGTTACATTCTTCTAATAAGTGAACCTGGTGAAGAGGGGAGAAAATGAATGAAGTAATGACAACTTCCATGTACAGATAAAGCGAAATTACTATCAAATGAAAATGAACAATGATGGACCTATGGGAAAAATTGCGATTTAGTCAAATTTTCCTTTGGTATATTCTTTCCCTTTTTATTATTCAACACCTTTCTTACCTTTTTTAGACACCATTATCCCTTTTAATGCAGAGCAGCATGGTATAATGTAGAGAGTTAGAACTGAAGGCAGGATCAGAAGTTCAAATCACAACTCTTACTTGCTTACTACATGTGTGACCATGGGCAAGTCACCTAATTGACCTGAGTCTATTCCCTCCTCTGTAAAGGAGGTACTATCATCTTTAGTACTTCCATCTTTGATTGATATGAAGCTCAAAACTGAAAATATATCAAAAAGTACTTTGTGAAGCTAATATTAAGTGGTGAGAGAAGTGCCAGTTATTATTATGCTTCATCCTAGCTACCTAAACCCCTACTTTCCAATGTTCTCTTGCACCTCCCACCCCCCATTTAGTCTCTTCAGCCCAGAAATCAATTAGTTTTATGTCCAAAACCTCCTCTGTGATCAAATGTTTCCTGATACCTGCCCCATTCTTTCTTAACTAGTTATCAAGTTAGAAAGAAAACTATGAAGCTAAGTGCTGCTGAAGTATTAATGAAAATAACTTAATATGTTACCCTTGTTTGAGTGGGACATAGTCATTATTTTACAGAAATCTCCTGGAGACACAAACTCGTATCTGAAAGTTGATGTTTAAAAAAGTAGTTGATGTTTCAGATAGGACAAGAAGCTAGTTTTTTGAGGCATGGGTAGGAAGATGTATACCAAAAAATTATTTTGGCATCCTTCATATCATACCATACTGGTTACTCTGTTAGCTACAATACCTATATTGGGAAAAAAATCACTTCATAGAGGACAAAAGGTCACATAAATCAATTAGAAAAATCAAATGATTATAATAAAATGCAGGAATCAGGGAACTGGAAATAGGGGAGGGTAATAATAGAGGCATAACAATGAAATCTGTGTGAAGTCAATACAGAGCTGAATTTTGAAGCATAAAGACCTCAATTCAAATCCATCCTCTGACATTTATTAAACACAAACTGTAAGCAAGTCATTTGAACTAATTGTTCATAACTTTTTTCATCTGGAAAGGTCTGGGTAATAATAGCACTTAGTAGGGTTGTTGTAAGGAAAAAATGGGATAATATTTGTCTAATGAAATATTTTTAAAGCTTCTGCAAATCTTAGAGTGTCATATAAATGTAAATTATAATAATAATTAATATTATTTTTATCATTATTAGCTAGTGCTTTAGAATGAAAATCATTTGAGACTGAAAGGTCTCAATTAAGTAGTTATATTCCACAGGCAGCCTCTGTATCACTTAGAAGGTTCTCTCGTAGCTAAAAGGAAGTCTTCCTTATATCAAACCTCATTTCCAGTATCTTCCCATAGTCCTTTTTTATCTGCCTTAGTCCTTTTTCCTGGGGACAAAACAAAACAAACATAATCCTTTCCCTAATGCTTGCTTTTAAAATATTTGAAAGCAGCTATCATTCCTACCATCTCCCCCTCCAAATTCTTCTATTATTGAAGCTAAACATCCCCAGTTTCATCATATGATTCTCTGCTTCTGAAAGGGCATACACTCCAGGTCCTTCACTTTCTTTGTTGCCATTCTCTGGATACTCTCCAGCTTATCAACATTTGTTTGAATACAATGCTCAGAATTGTACACTTGACTTTATCAATGTCTGCTAAAATTTCACGCCCATAATTAGACTCAATACTCTACAAGGAATTTCACCAGGGCAAGTTGCAAAAGAAATATTGCGTCCTTACTCCCAGAAGTTTTATTTCAGTGGAGCCTAAGCTGTTCTATTTCACCATTATTACAACTTCGTTATGATCTATTTTTAACACCAAATGAACCTTCAAATATGTTGTGAATTAAGTAGGAATTTCTAAGCCTCTGGGAAAGAGAATTAAAGTGATTAAATGGTAGCTATTTTAGCTATTAGATACCCCAACCCAAAATGTAGGGAGCTAAGGAAAGTTAGATGTCAGTTAATATCATAGAAAAGTTCTGTATGGTAACTTAAAAAATGGAATTTTGGAGGAGGTCAGGGGAGAGCCAAGCTGGCAGAGTAGAAGGACGGACCTGAAGAGGCTCCCTGCCCATAGCCCATAAAGTACCTGTAAAAATGACTGTACACAAATTCTAGAGCAGAAAATCCACATGACTATAGAGTGAAAGAGATTTCTAGTCCAAGGCAGCCTGAAAGGCTGACAGGAAAGGTCTGTCATATCAGGCAGGGAGCAGAGCACAGCATAGCTTTGGCCACACTTCAGCAGGGACAGGACTGGAGCAGGCTTCAAGGTACCATTGGCAGCAGATGCAATTCCCAGATTCTTCAACCCACAAATGCCAA
This sequence comes from Notamacropus eugenii, assembly GCF_028372415.1. Classification (NCBI taxonomy): domain Eukaryota; kingdom Metazoa; phylum Chordata; class Mammalia; order Diprotodontia; family Macropodidae; genus Notamacropus; species Notamacropus eugenii. The sequence continues at coordinate 417,451,216 of NC_092874.1, forward strand.
AGAAAGCTTCAAAGGTCAGTGAGAATGCTCTTTCACCTGTGTGAGAAGGGAATGCTGCAGTCTAGCCCTGGACCCAGGCAGCAGCAACTTCCATTGTTGGAGTCCTGGTCTAAAGACTCTAGGAGAGTTGAGCTTCTGATGTGGATCTCAGGCCTGAGTGGTGGCCCTGGGGAGGAGAGAAGCACTGACTGGTGTGGTAGAGCTGGTGGAGTATCTGGAGAGGGAATTCTACTGGCAGATCTTGGACAGAAAAGAGTGCTTGTAGTTGCTCCCAGACCAGAGTGTAGGGCAGGAGAGGAGTAAAATCCTTTCCCTTGATTGTGCCACCTAAGAGGAACTGAGATCTTACAGGTGGCCAGAGTATACCCTATTCTTGACAAAGAACTTAAAAGTCAAGTAACTGGCTGTGAAAATGCCCAAAAAAGGGAAAAAGAATAAGACAATAAAAGGTTGTTTTCTTGGTGAGCAGGTATTTTCTTCCATCCTTTCAGATGAGGAAGAACAATGCATATCATCAGAGGAAGATCTAAAACTCAAGGCTCCTGCATCCAAAACCTTCAAAACAAATAGGTAATGATTTCAGTCAGGTAAGAACTCAAAAAGAATTTTGAAAATCAAGTAAGAATGGTGGAGGAAAAAATGGGAAGGGAAATGAAAGTGATGCAAGAAATCACAAAACAAAACCAAAAGAATGAAAAAAACAAAACAAAACAGAAGACAAAGTGAAATATCTCATTGGAAAAACAACTGACCAGGAAAATATATCCAGGAGAGAAAATTTAAAAATTATGGGGCTACCTAGACATCATCTTTCATGAAATTATCAAGGAAAATTGCCCTGATATTCTGGAAACAGAGGGTAAAATAAATATTGAAAGAATTCACCAATCACTACCTGAAAGAGATCCAAAAAGAAGCACTCCTAGGAATATTGAACCCAAATTCCAGAATTTCCTGGTCAAGGAGAGAATATTGCAAGCAGCCAGAAAGAAACAATTTGAGTATTGTGGAAATACAATCAGAATAACACAGGATCTGACAGATTCTACATTAAGGGATCAAGAGCTTGGAATAGGATATTCCAGAAATCAAAGGTACTGGGATTAAAACCAAGAATCACCTACCCAGTAAAACTGAGTACAATACTTCAGAGGAAAAAATGGTCATTCAATGACATAGAAGACTTTCAAGCATTCTTGATGAAAAGACCAGAACTGAAGAGAAAATTTGACTTTCAAATATAGAGGCATGAAAAGGTAAACAGAAAAGAGAAATCATAAGATATTACTAAAGTCGAACTGTTTACATTCCTACATGGAAAGATAGTATTTGTAACTCTTGAGTATGCATGTTATTTATTTCTTGAGCCAAATGTTATGAGAGTAAGCTTCACTTCTTCCCTCTTACCTCCCCCCTATTCCACTCCATTGGAATAGCTTTTTCTTGCCTCTTCTATGAGAGATATTTTGCTGCATTCCAATTATCCTTTTCACCTCCCAATATATTCCTCTCTCACCCCTTAATTTTGTTTTTTTGATATTATCCCTTCCTATTCAACTCACCCTATGCTCTCTCTGTTTCTCTCTGTCTCTCTGTCTCTCTCTCTGTCAATATATATACATATATACACACACATATATATGTATATGTGTGTTTGTGTGTGTGTGTGTACATATAATCCCTCCAACTACCCAGATATTGAGAACAGTTGCAAGAGTTACAAATATTATCTTTCTGTGTAGGAATGTAAGCAATTCAACTTTAGCTGGTCCATTGTGATTTCTCTTTCCTGTTTACCTTTTCATGCTTCTCTGCTATGTCTTGTGTTATCCTGATTGTATTTCCACAATACTCGAATTGTTTCTTTCTGGATGCTTACAATATTCTCTCCTTGACCTGGTAACTCTCTGAAATTTGGCTACAATATTCCTAGGACTTTCTCTTTTTGGATCTCTTTTAGGAAGTAAACAGTAGATTCTTTCAGTATTTATTTTGCCTTCTGGATATAGAATATCAGGGCAGTTTTCCTTGATAATTTCATGGAAGGTGATGTCTAAGCTCTTTTTTGATCATGATTTTCAGGTAGTCCCATAATTTTTAAATTGTCTCTCCTGGATGCTTTTTCCAGGTCAGTTGTTATTCCAATGAGATATTTCACATTATCTTCCTTTTTTTTTTCATTCTTTTGGTTTTGTTTTGTGATTTCTTGGTTTCTCATAAGGTCAATAGCTTCTTTCTGTTCCATTCCAATTTTTAAAGAACTGCTTTCTTCAGTGAGCTTTTGAACCTCATTTTCCATTTGATTAATTATGCTTTTAAAGCCGCCTTCTTCTCATTGGTTTTTTGGGCCTCTTTTGCTAATTGAGTTAGCCTATTTTTAAAGGTGTTATTTTTCTTCAGCATTTTTTTTATCTCCGTTAGCAAGCTGTTGACTCTCTTTTCATGATTTTCTCATTTCTCTTCTCAATTTTTCTTCCACCTCTCTTATTTGATCTTCAAAATCCTTTTTGAGCTCTTCCATGACCTGGGACAATTGCTTATTTATTTGGGATGTTTTTGAAGCAGAAGCTTTGACTTTTATGTGTTACCCTGATGGTAAACATTTTTCTTCCTCATCAGAATGGATGGGAGAGAATACCTGTTCACCAAGAAAGTAACCTTCTGTAGTGTTTTTTTTTTCCCTTTTTGGGGGCATTTTCCCAACCAGTTCCTTGGCATTTGAGTCCTTTTTCAAGAGTAGGGTATACTCTGGGGACCTATAAGGTCTCAGTTCCTCCAAGGTGGCACTATCAAGGGAGGGGAGTTTACTCTCTGTGGGTGGGGGTGGGGCGGTCCTGGATGAGATTCAGATCTGCTGCTCAATTCCCCCAGGGGCTTTAAACTGAGCACTCCAACCGTAGAGCAATGGACACTGACTGCTGATATGTTGGACACCTACACTGCCCACTCCTACTGCTGCTGCTGCCACTGCCTGGGCCCAGGGCTGGGAGAGGACCCTGCTCCCTTCTCACTGACCTTTGGTGCCTATGAGTTAAGAAATCTGTGAACTGCTTCTGCTACTGCCAGGAATTCTGCCCCTGAGGTCTGCTGCTCTGGCCCTGCTCCTCCTGGTTCGTGTGGACAAGGGTGGGCTGGGCTCTGCTCTGTGTCTGGTGCAACAGACATTTCCCACTGACCTTCCAGGTCACCCTGGGCTGGAAATCTCCTCCACTCTGTCATTCTGTGGCTTCTGTTGCTCTAGAATTTGTTCAGTGTCTTTCTTTATAGGTATTTTATGAGCTGTGAGGAAAGAGCTAGAGTATATGTGTCTTTCTACTCCACCATCTTAGCTCTGTTCCTCTTGATTACTTCTTAAAGAGGCCTATTCACTCAATGGTAGTTATGTCCCTCAAAGTGAGTACCTGAAAATACCAGCCTAAAAAGTCCAAGATTTCCTATTGCATCCTGGACCATCTCCAGTCATCCTGATGAATATCTGGTCACTGGACCCAGGTGGCTCAGGTGGAGAAAGTGAGGTTGCTGACCTTACACAGCCCTCCCTCCCTCAAAACAAAGACAACTGCAAGTCACGTCATCATTTCTCTGATGTCATGGTCTTTGGAAATGAAATACGAAAACAATGACAAAGATATTTACAAATTAGACATGTAGTGATAGAAGAATCAGAGCAAAAGAAATAACCATGAGAAAGAAAAAACAAAAAGTGAAAAGAGTATGCATTGATCTACATTCAGACTCCACAGTTGTTTCACTGAATGTGGAGAGCATTTTCCATCATGAGTGTTTTGGAATTATCTTAGATCATTGTTTTGCTGAGAAGAGCTAAGACTATCATAGTTGATCATCATGCGGTGTTGCTATTGTTACGTACAATATTCTCCTGGTTCTGTTCACTTCAGTCAACATCAGGTCATGTAAGACTTTCCAGGTTTTCTCTGAAATATGTCTGCTTATCATTTCTTATGGTATGATAGCATTCCCTTTCATTCATATACCACAACTTGTTCAGTCATTCCCGAAATGATGGACATCCCCTCAATTTCCAATTCCTTAACACCACTAAAAGAGCTGCTTTAAATATTTTTGTGCATGTGGACTCTTTTCTCTTTTTTTATGATCTCTTTGGAATATAGATCTAGTGGCGGTATTACTAGATGAAGTGGTATGGACATTTTTAGAGCCTTTTGTGTATAGTTCAAATTACTCTGCAGATGCGTTGAATAGTTCACAACTCCACCAACAAAGCATTGGTATTCCAATTTTCCAATATCTTCTTCAACATTTATAATTTTATTTTTCTGCTGTATTAGCCAGTCTGATAGGTGTAAGATGGTACCTCAGAGTTGTTTTAATTTTCATTTTTCCAGTCAATAAATATTTACAGCATTTTTATATGACTATAGAAAGCTTTAATTTCTTCATCTGAAAACTGCCTATTCATATCTTTTGACCATTTTTCAGTTGGGGAAGGACTTGTATTCTTATCAATTTGACTCAGTTCTTTATATATTTTAGAAATGAGGCCTTTATCAGAGACTCTGTCTTTAAAAATTGATTCCTAGATTTCTGTTTCCCTTCTAATCTTGGTTGCATGGGCTTTTGTGTGTGTGTGTGTGTGTGTGTGTGTGTGTGTGTGTGTGTGTGTGTGTAAAACCTTTTTAATTTAATGTAATCAAAAATTATCCATTTTACATTTTATAATGTACTATGTCTCTTCTTTCATCACAAATTCTCCTGGTTTCCATAAATTTGACAGGTAAACTATTCCTCACTTCTAATTTGCTTATGACCTCACTTGTATATGCCAGTTTTACTAACACATGAGGCATCTGAGTCCCAGACACAATAACCGATTGGTCTGATGTCTCATAGTTAATAAAAGGCAAGGGTGAAATTAAAATACAGGTCATATTCTAAATGAAAATATAGTGGGGTTTTTTTTTCATTATAAATCAAAAATAGTACTGAATTTGTAGTCATGAAATACTGAGTTCAAATCATGCCTTTGGTACTTACTATGTGTTAATCGGCAAAGTATTTAAATTTTCTGAGCCTCAGTTTCTTAACCTAAAAACATGAAAATCATTTTGAGAACTACGTTACACAATTTTATAACATTTTGCAAATCTTAAAACATGACATAAATGTTAACTGTTATTATATCTCATGTTTTAAATGGTCATTTCAGGCTTATTTTTTGTTGTTGTTGTTTAGGCTCATGCAGTGGATAGAATGCTAAACCTGGAATTAGAAAGACCTGACTTCCAAGCTGATCTCAGTCACTTACTAGCTGTGTGAAGCCAGACAAGTCACTTAACCTGTTTGCCTAAGTTCTCTCATCTTTAAAAGAGGAATGATAATAACACCATCTTCCCAGGGTTGTTGTAAGATCAAATGAGACAGTAACTCTAAAGTGCTCAGCACAATTCCTGGCATGTAGTGTTACATAAATGGTGGCTATCGCTATTTTTGTTGTTGTTATGCCTGGCACCCTACATCTTTTCTCTTAAAGAAATGATCCATAATCTTTACAGAAGACTTGTCTGTAGTCTATAAGCTCTGACTCTTTTTCATCTTAAATCTTATGCCATATTTTCCAAGATATTTTTGGCATCTTACTGGTATGGACTATTTTGGATTGAAGTCACTAAGTATTAATTTGAAAGGTTATATCAATCTCTTCATAAACCACTCTGTCTTTGTAAGCTCTGAAACTCTGCAATTTCCTTCATGGTTTTCTTTTTGCAAGTTTATTGGGAGCATGACAATATTAAATGTCCTTGTACCATTTAAATGATATTTTTTCACATTGTCATTGGTCACACAATTAAACCAGTTCTGCCTATTCCTCTCTTTTCCTTTCCAAATCAAACCTATCAACCATATTTCCATTTAGTCGCAACTTCTTCTGCTATTTCTTTGCACTTATAACTAGGAGGATGATATTGATATTTTTTCAGGTAAACTGATATTTGATCACTGATTGGTTACTGGATAGGATATCACTTTGGTAGGAACTATAGTTAAACTAACACTTGGAATCTGTCTAAACACTACGTCATTAGCACCCTCTGCCACTCCATTCACATCTTTGAAGATTCAGCAGGGATATTATGTATTTCCTACTGTTTCTTGTGTTCCAAATAAATTCTTCACCAAATGGCCAGGGCAGGTATGGAGCCTCTTTGTGCTTACCTGTACTGGGGCTCCAAACATAGGAGATACTCTATTATTGGAAACATACTTCAAAATCTTTCCAGCATTGTAGGAACTTCAAGAGTTTGTGACTTGTTGACACAACCTTCATGGATCCAGTGTTACATACATATGATGATGACATATCATATTAGAATTTTTGTGGAGGGCCATTTAGATTACTAGTATATTACCCACTCTGGAGTTCACTTCATCAAATTACCGTGTCACTGGCAATTCAGAATCCCCAGGGGCCCTATTATTACTCTACTATGAATGTTCTAAAGGGAACTTAGAAGGACTGCATGTCTACTTTTGTTCTCATGAGCCACCACCAATGTGTTTCCCATTAGCAAGCTGAAGAAAATATATTTACTGAGGTGTTATGTTGAGAGAAATTGGTAGGTACAAAACATACTCTCCAACCCACAAAAAAAAAAAAACAAAAAAACACTCTTCCCACAAATATAGATGATATCCAAGGGGAAAATCAGCTCTCACTTAGAGTTTTAGTTAGTATAGAGAATATGTGTGACAAGCTAGTAACTCACAACTCCTATTTTGGATTTTTTTTCTCAATTAATGGGATTTTCAGATTTCCCCAGGAAGCTCCATGCTGAATGAGATCAACTAGGCTAGTAGAATTCATTCCTTTTTGGAACTAATTCTTAGCACTTTCCTTTCAAATTTAAGAGTTTCTTAAGTTGCTGCTGCTGACTTTCCTACAAAATCCATTGCAGGTATTTCCACTAATGTTGAACATTACTGCTCTGAAGGATATTGTTTTGACTAAAATTCAGCCCTCACTACCAACAGGACTCTTCATGGGTTCTCAAACTTACCAAATTATTTCTGGGATACATCAAACTCAAAGTTGCTGTACATTTACCTAATTAGGGAAATAAACACACACAGAGAGAAAGAGAAATAGAAAGAAAGAGAGAGAAAGAGAGAGAGGAAAAGAGAGAGAGAGTTCTTCAGCCAGTCCAGAGTTATCCTTTTTTGCCCAGTAGACAATTAGGAGACTTCATTATCACACGTTACAGGTCCCTTCAGCACAAATACGTTGAAGTAGGACCCCCAAAGATTTCATGTAGTCTATTAGAAGCAGGCAAGGACTACCCATGTGCATTCTATATGAGCCACCAGAAATAGCAAATCTAAACTTACAAGAGAAGAGCAAAAGGCCCCATTACACGAGGAGGACAAGTAAATATTTCAAAGTCATGGTTGCATTTTACTTATAATGGTGTGGGACTGTATTTTTGACATAATTTAGACATGTATCATTATCCAGTCATTATGTATCAGAAGAAAGGCTTGCTCTCAGGTTATCCATAGCCTGAGGCCAGCTCTTTATCTATTATGCCAGGTTAACTTGCTATTTTTGAATTCAAGCTAGATTAAATGAAAATTATATTGTTATTTCTGCTCAGAGACTTAGTATCACCATATGCTGATAAATGGAGTTATCTATTTTGATAATATAATTTAAACTCTTAGAAGGACTATTTCATGTACATTTTTCTATCCCTAGCACCTATCATAGTACCTAGTTTATAGGAGGCACTTAACAAATGTATGCAAACTGATTAGATTCTAAATTCATTTATATTTAGTTATGAACATTTAATTGGAAAACACAACTGTCTACATTTTATGGTTTCTGAATTCATATAAGATGTGGCAATCACTAGGGGAAGCAATGTGATATACTGGGAAAAAAAAAAAAAACTGAAGGTGACTGAGGACCAAATTTCAAATAATTACTATGTGTCTTATCTTGAATAAGCCCATTAACTTCTCAGTCTCAGATACTTCATATAAAAATAATAATAGTTAACTACACATTTCTAATGTTTTCAAATCTGCTTCCATTAGGATATATACATTCACTTCATTCTAAAAATGTCAAATGCTAGGAAAAGTTAATAAAATTTTATTGATTATTTGGTCTTTACAGAAGAGTGAAATTAAATCATACAACATGAAAAAATTCAAAGTAAGGAGAAAGAGAAGTTTGATCAGAATATTTCAGAATTCTTCAGTGATACACTTGTAGTTTCTCTTCATTTAATAGCTAATGAAGTATAATTGTAGTTAAAAGAATAAGTAAATCTTATCACTAGGCTCTAAAAGATTCAGTTTTAGAATATTTTAAAGGAAATTTCTACTTTAGAGAATAAAAGAGGTCAAGGTATAAGTACACTGATTACTTGATGTTAAAGTAAGACAAATGAAATAATATCTGAGTTTTCTCAGGCAGAAGTTGCTTTAAGGATGATGAGTGAAACAGGTTAGAGTATGGATCAATACATTTTTTTTTAAAAAGGTATTTATTTTTAAGTGATTACTAAGTGCTAACCCATGAGCAGAATTTGTAAAGACACAAATGCAAAAGCAAGATAATTCCTGCCCAGAAGGAACTTACTTTCTAATGGGAGAAACAAATAATATAAAGTGCATTGTACAGAGAAGGAGTTATGGTCTAGAACATGCAAAGACAGGAACTAGAATACCGAGATGGTGAGTGAAATAATAAAGTAGAATGTCAACACAACGTCATATGAGGCAATTGTAGAGATGATTGATTCCAGTTCTCAAAAAAGTGGAAAAGCAAGGAAAACCCCATACCATATATAGTAAAAATGCTAGTCCACAAAGAATAGAGAAAAACAATTCAAATTACCTTTATAACAACATCTTGTCTTTCTTCACCAAATATTTTTGTATAGACTGCTGAACTACAGGAGTTCTTATAAAATGCTGGAGAAAAATATGTCTGTGGCTATGATGGCAAACCCCCCGTCCTCCACAGTATGGCTAATAAGATAAGTCCTGAAACAAGCAGACCTTCTTACTGTACTTTCTAAAATTAACTTCACAGCATTAATGTGTTGAATTAACTTCAAAGTACTCTGGTAAAGGAATTTTATTGACTTGGATGATTAAAGAGGATCACTACATACTTTTACCATCATGATTGAGGTCTATGATGCCTCCAGTGCATATTCTACGAAGAATAAGAAAAAGAAAACAAAGATAAATGCTTTCATATCAAGAAATCATGCTTTGTGATAAAAATTAGTTACAATTCACAAAATAGTGTTAATTTAATATTTCCTTAATCTAATTATGATACCCACACTTCTTTTAGGGAGAAGAAGAAAGAAGAAGAGAAAGTAAGAGCAGAATAGAAATGATAGAGGAAGGAGAAAGGAGAAGAATGAGGATGAGCTGAACAGGAGAAGGAAAGAAATGAAGGAAACTGATGAGAGAAAAAGGTGTGAGGAAGAGGTCAAAAGAGGAAAGAAAGTCAGGCATGGAGAATAAGGGAAGAAGGTGAAAAGGGGATATAAAGAGAATAACTAGATGATTTTCCTTGGCAGTAAAAGCAAAACCAAGCACAGTTTAAAATAAGTATTTCTATGTTCCATTCACCATTTATTACCTGTGTGATCTTAGACAAGTTGCTTAACATTCTTTTCCTTTGACCTTCATTTGCTCATCACAAATATGCATTAGATAATATGATCTCTGAGAACTCTTCCAATTTTTGATGAATGACCCTATGAGACATCACTCAAAAGATTCATCTATGATGTCAAAATGAGTGTGGTGGAGACGAATTATATTATTGGCCATATGAACTACGGCAAAGACCTACATCCTATATTAATTTTACCAAATGCCTGTATGAAAATAGTATAATTATGTCTTGAATTTTGTTTTTCTTCTAGTTTTACTTTCATAAGAATTTTCCTGTCTCAGTTTCTGGCTTTCCCAATGGTGATGGAACAGGCATACACTGTGTGAAATTCCTTAGACACCTTTAGATGTACTTTATTCAAGGACCAGGTGGGAAGATGCCAACCTGAAATGCTCTAAAGGCACTTCATATTCAGTATGTGCAAAATGTAAATCACCAACTTTCCCCCCTAAATCAGCCTATCTTTGTAATTCCCTTACAAAAGACTTCAAAGTATCACCCGTCTCTTAGTCACAGAGATTTTAAGAAACCCAGTTAATTTTGATTCTTTCTTTTCCTTTATCACCCCTCCATCTAACCAGAATGTTAACACAAAAACAGTGCAAGTAAAAAAACAATAATAACAACAAAGTGGCCAAGTGATGCAGCTGATGAAGCATTGAGCCTTGAATTAGGAAGATGTGTTTAAATCCAGCCTCAAAACACTTTTGGCAAGGACTGTGTCACTTCACCTCCATCTACTTCACTTTCCTCGTATGTAAAACAGAGATAGTGATAATAAATAATGATAATGATGATGATGATGATAATAATAATAATAATAATAATATCTGACTCCCAGGGATGTTGTGAGGAAAATATGAGACATTTGTAAAATACTTTATGAATCTTAAGGTGTATTGTTAATATTCTTGGTATTTTCATTATTGTTGCTGTTATTGTTATTAGAACAACAAATTTTTCTCAATATTTGCTTCCTTCAGAGGAAACAAGAATTGAATTTGAACTTAGAATAAAAAATCCTGAATGAAAATCCCTGTTCTCTTAGTTGTTATGTGACATGGGGCAAGTAATGTATGCTCAATAAGCCTGTTTTCCTTTCCTCAAAATGAAGGACTTGGGGAAATTGTTACTCAAACCTTAGAAACTTTACTAAAATGTCCCTTCTTAATTGTTTATTGTTGGCCTTTAATGCCTTCAGTAACCCCCAGAGAAAATGATTCTTAGATTTTAATCCAGGGTTCAATAGTAAGTACTACTCATGTACAAAGGAGATTTTTTAATTTTTTAAACTCTTTTTCTTTAAGCCTGTTTCATATAGTCATTTCATCCCTGATGTGATCCAAAATGGAACAATGATCAACTTTTCTATCAGGTTAAGTTAATGAACCTCTACTGCTGCATAATGTAAACCCACTACTCTTCATTCTGTGTGATTTATGTCCTATCCCTCTTCAAATCAGTCACATAGTATCTACTTAGGCTGTGCTTCTTTTCAAGAAATCTGCAATTATAATATATAAATCTCTTTTTTAAGAAGGTCACACTTTGGACTTCATGATATTAATTTTACATTAATTATTTTACAGCCAATTCCCCAATGACTTTTAAATATACATGAGAGGGTACATCTGTTTGAAAAATAAAGAGATGTTAAGATTATAAAATTTAAGAAAATGAAGATATAACCTTATTTTATAAATATATATGCATCTATATATCCCCTCCCAGTTTGATTTTTTTTTTTATTAAAGGGGCTATCCCTTCAGTAACCCATCAGATGGGTGTACCTTACTCAAAGTGAGAATGTGATAACACCTTAGCCTGACATGGCCAAGGACTCTTGGGCCATCTCCAGTCATACTGATGAATATCAGGCCACTGGACGCAAATGGTTCAGGAGAAGAAAGTGAGGTTGGTGACCTTGCACAACCCTCCTTCACTCAAATCAAAGTCAACTGCATGTCATTCATGTTGATGCCATGATCCTCTTCGAGAATGAAGGACAAACACAACAACAGCAACCTAATGTCGGAGGAGATTTTCTCTAGATCTTTTGCTTCTTCCGTGATATCAATGAAAGTTAAGTTGTTATTCCTTCAGTCCCCTTCCTTGATAAACTTGCTCCCTTTCCTATTCATAGACTATCTTTGATGATTTCTTGTGTGCTGTTTTTTACATGAAAGTCATCACTGATAACTCAGGACAATATCCTTATTCCCATTGCATGTATTTCCATTGTCCTATAATTTGGAATCTTTCAAGATTGTGATGTTTTGTGATTGACAGATGTATTACATCAAAATGAGAATGCTGATTTTTAAAAGATGAGTTTTGTCAGCAGAAGCAACTGAAGAGGACCAAGTGCTGAACAATTTCCAAAATGCCATGTGGCCAATCTGCTTTATCCCTTTCAATTCTGAGTTTAGCTCGTATTCTATCTCTAGTTCCTCTTCAAGATACATATACACTAATGGACTAACTTCATTGGCTACCAATCAAACTCTATTCTGCAATCTTAGCAATAACATTTTTCATGTGCTTGATTTACTAGGCCATGCTCTTTGACTGAATGTGAATCTCACTGAGGAAATTCAGAAGAGTACTAGGGATATGTAAAATCCTCACATTTTTACATGGACTTTCAACAAAATATTCTTTTTAACAGTGGAATGATTTCTGATGACAAATTATCTTACTATTTTGCAGCTTCCCTAATAATGGTAGTCAGCACATCAAAATTCTTTCTGGTTGCCTCTAATAAGAAACCTTAACATATACAAGGGAGAAAAAATTGGGGGATAGAAACAGAGGTTTTAAGGCTGTGTTGTCTTTTTCTCGGAGACTGAGTAAGAATTTTTATACGTTAACCTCTGTTCCTTTAAATGGAAATCATAATGAAAGCTCAGTTTGTTTGCCCAAACCCTTTGCTTACTAATTCCAAACACATTTTTCAACATACAAGTTTCATTTACCTTCACAGAGGTCTCCTCTTGAATATGTCAACAGAGATGATCAATTTTCCCTTTAAATAACATTTATTTTTTTGTCTTGGGTGCACAATGAGAAAAACTTCTCCAAATTTTTTCTACTTACTTCCCAGTGAAAAACTAAGTATTTCTTCCCTTTTGCCACAATTTATTCATTTTTTGGTAACTGACAGAAAGAAAATTATAAGGTAAACACAATTAAGTTCATCTAGTAGTGTATTAAGAAGTGGTTAATGAGCAAAGATCTCACAGTGAAAAATGCTTACAATAAATTCAACACTTTAGATAGTTACAAATTATTTGATGTTCAGCATACTTTGGCACCATACAGCCACTCTGCCACCACCACTATAGAAGAATATGGGCAACTATTGAGGTTTCAAAGCCATTTGGAATTTTTATTATTTTCACAATTCACAATAGTCAAGCACTTATTCATTCTTTTCATTTTGCAAACATCAAGTAAATGTCTCCTGAAAGCAAGATGTTATAGTTATTGAACCATTTATGCCGGTTGAAAGCTATGCTGACTCTTGGTATACAGACACAGTGTGTCAGGAGTACTGTACTCAAAACTTTTACATCATGGTAAATTTTGCTTGTGTTTGGGCTCTTTTGGCACAGTCTTTAAGAATATCCATGATCAGTTACATGCACATGAGACATCATAATCACAGTCAGGATCATAAGGTCTGAGAAGTGAATACAATGGAAGGCCTTATATTTGAACTCCAGCTTCATTTCTTCCTATCTGTGCAACTTTGCACAAATCACATAACATTTCTAGGATTCAGTTTCTCATCTGTTATAATGAGGTTAGCCTACATTGACTTAAAGGTCTTTTTCCACTCTATAGCTATGACCCACGATTTTTATGCCTTTGTAAGTCCAAAGAACAAACATATGAAAATTTAAAAAAAGAGATTCCTCAAATGTACATTGCCTCCAAATGAAATGAATTGTATTTGCTTCATAATATTCAATGTTTAATAAAGGTACTACTATTTTACACTATTCATATTACTTCCTGATACATGATGGTGTTGAAGAAGCAGCAGAGTAACTCTCTCAAGAATATTTTTGAGAGGATTTACGCTTCAATAAGAGATTGGGATTGGATGACAACTTCAATCTCTTACAACTCTAGATATTAAAATGATTGAAAATAATTATCTTTTCTTCTTTAAAAAGCATTTATAAGGAAACCCTCCTGATAAACTGCTCACTTTCCATGAAGACTGATAAATAGTGACTATTAATTTGAAAATGGAGATGGCTCCATTGAGCCTCATTGAGAATTTCTATTAAGCTATCACTTTAAATAAATATCATAATTAAAAGACAGTTGTATTTGTGCCTAAGAACTTTTCCTCTTGAATTATATTCATTCAGTCTAGATAATAAACTACATTAAAGAGTATTTACAGAAAATATTTTTTGGTAACTTTTGTTTACACTCCTAGAATCTGTGAGTAGGTTTTTCATCAGTGCCTGAAGTTTCACAATTGAATTTACTTGTATAACATTAATCAGAATTGCATTTCTTCTGTATGTCATATACTGGAAAACTGTCTCTAGGTTATGTCCCCTTTGAGCTTGCGTAGCTAGATAATATAGGTAGTACATATCATTAGGCCATTATGGCAAAAATAACAGTTTTGAAAATTACATTTCACCCTTCTGCCTGAAGATCTCAAATCAGGTTGCAACAATTAATTGGCCTAATAACTTTTCTGTGAAGTATTGGGAAGAAGTGATACACAGAGCAAGCTCATTTATTTGCTGAAATGCAGTCACAGCAGAAGTAAAGCAGAGAATGGTAAGCTAGAAATTCACCATAAATAATTGGAGGAAATGAAATATTTTGTTGATGTTATTGTACCAGACATCAGATGAGGGAAAGCCTAAAACTGTAAATTTGAGTTAATTCCTTGTTTGAAATTTTAAAAGGGCACAGCAATTGAAATATTTAGAATGATATAAGGCAATCATAATATATGTTTTGTGTCTCATTTATGATCTATATTCATGTACTTCTTTGTACATTCTTACAATAATAATATTAATTATAATTTTGAACATGATGATAGCTACCATTTATATAGCCCTTTAACATTTTCAAAGCACTTTAGAAACAAGATCTATATATTACCCCATTGTATTAGACATTATTCTTCTGTATATATGTAAGTTATGAATTCATAATCATCTTCTGTCATTCATAATGAATGTAACAAAATTCCAGAGTTGATAGCGGACTTCAGAGGCAAATTAGTACAATTTAACACACCTGAGAAAGGACCACCCCTTGAATAAATGTATGAATAGTCACTCAAAATTTATTTCAGTCCTTCAATGAAGGGGAACCCATTACTACCTGAAGAAGCAAATCTGAATTATAAAGAGTTCTAATGATGAAAAGGTATATTTTAATTAAATAATTACTAAATTTTCTGCTTCTATAACTTTAGTTTAATGCCTTCTGGGGTGAAGTATAACACGTTCATCATTCTTCCACATTGTCACCATTCTCATACTTGAAGAGACCTGTGATGCCTCCTACTTTTTAAGTCTCAGTCCTGAACATCCCTAAATCTTCAAATAACGTCCTTATGCCTTGAGGCATAAGATACCTCACTATCATGTTTGCCCGCCTTTGGACAGTCTTCAACTTAATGATAAGCTTCCTAAAAAAGTGGCACTCAAAATTGAACACAATACTCCAAATGTGATTTAGACCAGGACGAAGCCTCTCGCAATCCAACCTAAGAACCACATTAGCTTTTGCTGCTGTCCATAGGTCAAATTTATTTTAATTATCATTCTCTACCTCCAAAGTTATTGCTAGAACAAAATGATATGATATTGATGAGTGACTTCCAAATTTTAAAGTACCATGTAAATGCCAGCCATGGTATCATCATTGTTAGGGGTCAGAAGAATAAAGCATAAGGAGCAGAACACAACCATTTTAGCTTGCCTACTTAAAGAATGTCCAGCAGAGGATAATAGATTCTGGGAAGTAAGTCAAAGATATACAAAGGTATAAATCTTACCTCAGAGAAGTCCCACCCATAGTTCCCTCCTGCACATATTTTATTATTTATATTTCCACTGTACAGTTCCCCAGCTTAAGGTCCCAATCTATTTTATATTAATACTTTCTCCACTGTTCCAAAGTCAACTCATTGAAAGTAGGGATTATTTCATTCTTTGAAATGGTGTTGCCTGCTTCTAGCACAGAGCACATCTTAAACACTTAAATATTTGCAGCTAATTAATTTGTGTCTTTTAGATTAATTCAGTGAGGCTCATTGCCCTTAGGAGTCCACAGCACCGGAGTATGTACACTTTCATCTACTCTGGGTGTAGACAAGAGTTTCCGGAACATCTATCCACATAGTTTACCTTCTGCCTGTGTTCTGTTTTTCCGGGCCTGATACATTCTCCCTTTGCAAGTTTATCTTAGTCCCAATGATACACAGTGAATCAGTGGAACATTGGCACATTCCTTATGTACTGACAGTTGAAGGAGTAAACAGGAACCACCTTGTTTCCCCCAAGGCCCAGAATGCACATTCTGGCTTTATCGACTTTGAACTTGAGCTGACCTTGTCTAGGCTCATCTCAATTACTCCAGCCTTCAGGCAACTCAATACCCTGGCCACTGTGACAACTTAAAATATGTTTAACCTCTATAAACCATCATCAAAGACCTAGAACCAGTCCTAGGCCATGGATATTAAACACCAGAGGTGTGAAATAGCAATTTTTAAACCAAGAATGGTAGGACTGTTGAGGGAAGGATAAGAACTTGAGACTTAAATTGATGTAGGAACCCCTACATTAGTTGAGAAAATATAATAGCATATTTTAGGAATCTTTTCATTTATTTTATTTATTTGTTTATTATTTATTTATTTTCAATTATCTTTTTGTCTAATGAAAAATTCTGGAAGTGAATAAATTTGTATAATATCAGAAAAGTTATGGTAAACTTTAGAAATGATTCTATTCTAAAGTATTATGTCTTCAAATGAACATGTTTGGAGTACAGCATTATAATATCATAGAGTGACAGGTTTAGGGATGTAAGGAACTATGAAAGCCATCTAGTTCAAAACTCTCTTACAAATGACAAAGCTGCATTCCTAAGGTGATAAGTGACTTGTCGTAACTCTAAGTCCAATGTTCTATCCATATTAAATAAGGTTCTATCAAAGACACTTTTTGTATTCTCCTTGCACAACACTGGAAAAAAATGATTCAAAGAATTTATGCCTATTTTGGAGAGGAGATATTGAGATTCACAGAGTTTAAATGATAAAGCAATTATTGACTATAATTGATATACCTTTTGTAACACAGATAATAATATTCATGTGCAGAACTAAATCTCTAGTCTTTCTTAATTTCAAGTCCAGGGCTCTTTGCATCACACGGCACTATCTCTGGATAGAGGGCAAGAAAATGGACATTTAGCCTTACATCAGTTATGTCATGAAAGTGAATATTAACAAATATTAGCAGAAACAGAGCATTAGCATTAACAGAGAATGCTGTTGTATCCTCTGTGGATAGAAATGGATTCACATGGGAAGATGGAAATGATAATATTATTAATGAGTGTATGTAAGAGTTTTAAAACTAGTTAAGTTAATAGTAAGTGAGGAGAGGACATTTAATTATCCCACTGGAAGGCCATGGAATACTTCATTAGAAAGAAAAATGAGAAGCCAAGTCAAATGGCTATTACCTATAAGAAGTAGTGTTAAAATCCATATGGAAAAGAGATGCTGGACTTAATTCCAAGTAACAGAGAGGAACTAGAACTGAGAATACTCATGGGCAGACTGCTATGTAACACTGAGCAAACACAATTACATTCAATTTCCTAGCAGGAGAAGAAAATGTAGAAAAGTCAGTCATGTGGTTATTCAATTTTTGAAAAAAAAAAATGGTACTATGTTCAAGTGTAGATATTTGTTTGGGAGAAAAACTGGAAAGGAATATTTACAATTCACAGAAAACCTTGCCTACAGGCAAGTGAACAAAATCCCTACATGTCTATCAAAGTAAGAAGCTGTTAAAGGGGAAAACACTTGCTTTAAAGTTAGAAAGATTGCTCAAGAGAGAAAACAAAAAAGTCCTCACAGATAGCAGTGTAGGTATCTGAAGGAATAAAGGCAAAGCATTAGAGGATGGTATCATAATATTCAAGGTTACATGTGGGGATGGGGCAAAGAGATAGTGAGGAATTTACCTACTTGTATAGACAGAAGAGGTTCTAAAAACTTTAAAAAAGCAAAGCCAAGATCAGAAGGTTGGATATTATCTAAACAGGAAGGAAGACAAAATATGAAGAAAGAGTTTCATTTTCAGACAATCAGATCAGGTAGAGGGGTACCAACAGCTGGAGTTGAAGCACTAATATATGTTAGTCAAAGGTCACTTTTCAAGCTTAAAGACAGGAATGAGGAAATAGAGGCAAATGAATACAGAAGTAAGACAAAGAATCCTATCTTAAGGTCGGGTAAAATTTGGGTAGGTTTATATAATAGTACAAATATTCAATGAATATTTATTAAATACCTACTGTATACCAGACACCGAGCTATCATCTAGGAATACAAAGATACATAAAACAGTGCTTGCCCTCAAGGATCATTAAAGAGCATTAAACTGCCCCTAGGATAGTAGCCATCTGTTCTCCATTCTGCCATTAATATCTTTCCTAAGCTAACCAGCATGTACTGTCCTTCAGAACTGAAGCAAGCTTTTATAGTGCCTAAATCCAGGAAAAGAGCTGGATTCTCTAAGGAGAGTCTAGTATTACTTTTAAAAAAAATAATATTTTATTTTTTTTGGAATTACAATAAAAACTAATTTTAATATTCATTTAAAAAATGAGTTCCAAATTCTCTGCCATCCTCTCTCCCTCACCTGGCCCCTAACTGATATGGTAGGCCATTTGATATTGGATATAAGTATACATACACACACACACACACACACACACACACACACACACATATATATATATATACATATCTATATATACACACATACATGTGTATATATATACACATATGAAACATATTTCCATATTAGTCACATTGTGAAAGAAAACTCATACCAAAAATAATTTTTGAAAACATACACACACACACACCAAGTAGTAAAATGGTATGTTTTGATCTGCATTCGGACTCCATCAGTTCTTTCTCTGGATGTGGGTAACATTTTTCATTGAGTCATCTGAAATTGTTTAGGATCATTATCTTTATCAGAGTAGCTTAGTCTTTCACAGTTGATTATCTTTACAATATTGGTGTTACTGCATATAATGTTTTCCTTGTTCTGCTCACTTCATTTTGCCCCAGTCTTTTTACCTTTAAAAAAATTTTTTGGAACACAGACCAAGTAATGGTATTGCTGGATCAATGGGTCTGCACAGTTTTGTAGCACTCTGGGCTTACTTCCAGATTGCTCTCCAGAATGGTTGGATGAGAAGGCAGAGCCAAGATGGCAGAGTAAAGGCAGGGATTCGTTTGAGCTCTCTCCCTCAACCCTCCAAATATCTTTAAAGATTATACTAAATAAATTTTAGAGCAGCAGAACCCACAAAAAAATGGAGTGAAACAAATACTCAGCCCTAGACAAGTTGGAAGGTCCGCAGGAAAAGTCTGCAGTCCAGCACAAGCCTGACAATGCTGACCTAAACCAACCAAAACCAGAGCAGAGTAACTGAATCACAGGCACTTGAGGAGGTTTCCAGACCTCTTAGCATACAGATGACAAAGACAACTTTGAAGGTCAGCAGGAAAGGTCTGGATTACTATAGTTATTTACTGCTGCGTATTGTACACATAATCTTCCACTCATCCACCACCTTATTTCTTAGCCAGTACCAGATTGTTTTGAAGATTGCTGCCTTATAATATAACTTTAGATCTGGTAAGGCTAGGCCACTTTCCTTTTGCATTTTTTCCATTAATTGCTTGATATTTTTGACCTCTTGTTCTTCTAGATGAACTTTCTTATGATTTTTTCTAGCCTTATAAAATAATATTTTGGTAGTTTGATTAGTATGGCACTGAATAAGTAAATTCATTTAGATAATCATTTTTATCATAATGGCTCAGCCTACTCATGAGGAATTTATATTTTTCCAATTGTTCAGATCTGACTTTATTTGTATGAAAAGTGTTTTATAATTGTATTCATATAATTCCTGGATTTGTCTTGACAGATAGACTCTCTAGTAGTATTTTATATTGTCTACAGTAATTTTAAAGAAAATTTCTATTTTTATCTCTTGCAGTTGGACTTTGTTGGCAACATATAGAAAGACTCATGATTTATATCCTGCAATTTTGCTAAAATTGTTAATTATTTCAAATAGTTTTTTAGTTGATTTTCCAGGATTCTCCAAGTATGTCATCATATCATTTGCACAGTGATAGTTTTGTTTTCTCATTGCCTATTCAAATTCCTTCCATTTCTTTTTCTCCTCATTGCTATAGCTAAAATTTCTAGTACAATACTGAATAATAGTGGTGATAATTGGCATACTTGTTTCACCTGTGCTTTTATTGGGATGACTTGTAGTTTATCACTATTACAGATAATTCTTCTTGATGGTTTTAGACAGGTACTATTTATCATTTTAAGGTAAACTCCATGTATTCCTGTACTAGTATTTTTAATATGAATCTGTTTTATATTTTGTCAAAATCTTTCTTTTATATAAATTGAGATATTCATATAATTTCTGTTGGTTTTGTCACTGACGCTGCCAATTATGTTACTAATATTGAACCAGCGTTGCATTGCTGACATAAATTCTACAAAGTCATAATGTATGATGTTTGGATATATTGCTTGCTAGTATTTTATTTAATTTTTTTTTCTCATCAGAGCCCATTAGGGAAATTGGTCTTTCTTTATTTACACTTTCTGATTTTGCTAGCAGCTCCATATTTCTTTAGTCCAGGGAAATTGATAGGATTTCTTCACGTATTTTTCCAAATATTTTATATAGCATTGGGATTATTTGTATGTAAATGTTTGGTAAAATTCATTTGTGAACCCATCTGATTCTGAGTATTGTTAATGTATTGCTAATAGAATGAGATCTTTCCCATTTATTAATAGGCTTGTATGACCAACTTAAGTCACATAGAAACCTGAATCACATGAGTCTATGTCACATGGTGCATGAATTGGTGGAGCAGTAAGGGTGGAGCAGAGCTGAGAGGAAGTGAGACAGAGCAGGCAGAGCTGAGAAAGAGAAAGGAAGCAAGCAATTAGCTATGAGTGAGAGAGGGAGTGATTTTGCTTAAGGGAGGTGGTTTGTGGGAAGGCCTGATAATGTGGATAGACTTTTTGGTTACTATGATGGATTTTTTTGTTGTTATGATGGATTTGGCTTTTTGGTATTTGAATAAATGTCTTGGTCCTGTCTTCAATGAAGAGAATCTGTTATAGCTTGTGATTCAATCCTGGAAATACACTGGAATATTTAGAGCTTCCACTGCAAGTATAACCTTGACAATATACCCTAGCAATTATTTTTATTAATTAGGGAGCTGACTGATTGCTTGTTGAATTTATTTATCCTTAGGAGAGGTGAGTATTCTACTTCCTCTTCTGATAATCTGGGCAATTTTTAGTTTTATAAATGTTCATCCATTTCATTGAAATTGTTATATTTATTGACATGTAACTGGTCAAAATGGCTCTGAATAATTGTTTTATTTTCTCCTCATTGGTGGTGAATTCACCATTTTCATTTGATACTGAATATTTGTTTTTCTTCTTTTCTTTTAAAAATCAAATCAACCAGTGGTTCACCTATTTTATTTTTTATATAAAACCATCTCCTAATTATATTAGTTCAATGTTTTTCTTACTTTTAATTTATTAATCTCTCCTTTGATTGCCATTGCCCTTTCCTATATGTAATTTGTATTACATCATGATTTGAAAAAGATGCATTTATTATTTCTTCCTTTCTGCATTTAGGAGGTTTCTATGTCTTAATATATAGTGAGTTTTTGTGTAGGTGTCATCTACCACTGAGAAAATGTAGATTCATTTCTATACCCATTTATTTTCTTTAGACATCTATCATATCTAACTTTTCTCAAACTGTAGTCATCTCCTTAATTTCTTTCCCACTTATTTTTTATTAGAATTATTTTGTTCTGAGAGAGAAAGATTGAGGTTGCCTACTAATACAGTTTTACTGTCCATTTTCTGATACAACATTTAGTATCCTTAAAAAAATTGAATGCTGTGTCATTTGGTGCATATGGACTTACTATTGATATTACATCATTGTCTTTATTACCATTTAGGAAAATGTATTTCTCTTAATTAGATCTATTATTTCTTTTTCTTTTTCTGAGATCAGGATTTCTACCTCTGCTTTTTATTATTACTTTTTTTATTGCACCTTAATCAGAATATATTCTGCTCCAGGTTGTTACCTTTACTCTATGTTTTTCTCTATACTTCAAATGTCTTTCTTCCCAAAAAACATTTTTTATACTTCTGATTTTTTTAATCAACTCTACTATTTGCTTTCATTTTATAGGGGAGTTCATCCCATTCCCATTCACAATTACATTCATGACTTGGCAGCTTGTTTTCTGTATCTTGGTCATGGGGACTGGCTGTTGTCCTGTACCTAGGTTCAAGGACTCACTGCTGACTTTCTGGGATGTGTAACCTGCTGCTGGCTTGCCTGGACCCCACCTGCACTGGACTATATTCATCAGTACTTTAGTTGACTTTAATACCATATTCATTCTTATTGAAAGCATTTGTCCACATGTCTGAAAATATCATGCTAAAAAGCATGGGAGCAAGCACACAGCCATGTTTCACTCTGTTGGTGACTGAGAAGGCACAAGAGCTTAATCCATTACCCAGAACCCAGGCAAATATGTCATCATGAAATTATCATACAATATTGATGAACTTCTCTGAGCAACCAAATTTTGACATAACTTTCCATAAACTCTCAAGACTTACAGTCTCAAAGGCCTTGGTCAGATCCACAAACTTTGTATACAGACATCAGTTTTGCTCCTGACATTTCTCCTGGAGTTGTTGGGCACGAAACACCATATGGACTGTTCTTCGGCCCTTTCTGAAGCTACACTGGCTCTCAGGTATATGCCCATCTTCCAGGTGAAGGATAAACCTATTAAGGAGGACTCTAGCAAGAATTTTGCAAGCAATGGCTAAGAGAGAGATGCCCCTGTGATTGTCACAGGACAATCTATTCCCTTTACCCTTATAGGGATGGACAACAGAGGCATCCTTGAACTCCTGGGGGATAACCTCCTCTTGCCATATAACCTGGACAATTTCAGTCAGATTTTATATGAGCAATAGTCCCCCTACCTTGTAAATCTCAGCTGGAATAGAATCAGCACCATGTGCTTTGCCACATGAAAGGAGTCTAATGGCCCTCAAAACCTCTTCTTCAGTTGGAAGTTCAGCTAAAGAGGGATTGACTTCAACCTGAGGTAAATGGTCAATAGCCTCAGCATTGATTGATGATGGTCTGTTGAGAACACTATGGAAGTGTTCATCCTATCTCTCTAGGATCATGTCCTTATCACTAATCCATGTGGCTCCATCAGCACCGAGTAGTTGTGATGAACCATAAGTTTTTGTTCCATAAATAGCTTTCAGGGAATCATGAAAGTACTTTGGATTATTACTATCAACATAGAAATGAATTTCATCTGCCTTCTTACTGAGCCAGGAATCCTGCATCTCTCTAAGCTTTGCATGTACTTTGCTTTTGAGGGAATTAAATGCTGCCTTCATAGATGTGGATGAACTATCCTGCTGGTAAATCCTGTGGAGTTCACGTTTTTCATTTAATAGCTTCTGAATTTCCCCATCATTTTCAGCAAACCAGTCTTGGTGTTTGTGAGTGTTCTGACACAGATGAGCAAATGCAGTGCTGTGCACTAAATCTCTGAGAGCTGCTCATTCCTTTTCTGTTCCACTGTGGCTAACTGTATGTTGGCTCAACTTTCCCTCCAAGTCAGCAGCAAACTGTTCATGCTCAAAGAAGAGCTCTAATTTGCTGACATTAATTCTTCTGATAGTCATTTTGCCTTGGGGGTGGTGCATTTCATGAATGCAAATATTTAGCTTGGAAAGGTTAAGTCTGTGATCAGTCCAGCATTCTGCATCACACATTGCCTTTGTCACTCTCACATCCTGTCTGTCTCTTCTCCTTACCATCACATAATCTATTAGATGCCAGTGTTTGCTGCGAGGGTGCCAGGAAGTTTTATTGCACTTAGGTAAGCAGAAGACAGTGTTGGTGATGAGAAGGTCATGTGATATACAAGTTTTCAGCAGTAAATAGCCATTGTTGTTGCTGTTTCCAACTCCATTACTTCCTAGGGCTTCCTGCCAAATCTGGTAGTTTGAGCCTACTCTATCATTAAAGTCACCCAATATTATAAGCTTGTCCTCTTTTGGCACACTGATGACAACGGTCTCTAGGTCTTCATAAAATTTTTCTTTGACTTTATCAGGGTTTCTCATGGTGGGAGCATAGGCACTGAAGATGGTGGCATGGCATTTTCCTGTGAGTGTCAATTGCATTGTCATGAGCCTGTTATTCACTCCTTTTGGCAAGTATACCAGCTTGCTGATTAAACTAGTTTTGATTATATAACCCGCACTAGCCTCACAGTGCTCCTCTTCACTGCACCTGCTCCAGAAAAAGGTGTATCCAGCTCCAACTTCAGTAAGCTGGCCTTCATTTGCCAACCCTTTTTCATTCAGGGCTGCTATTTAGATGTAATACCTGTTGAGTTCTCTTGCAATAAGAGCAGCCTTTCTTTCAGATCTCATCAGTTCTGTGTTGTTTATTAGTGTGTGCATATTCCATGTGTTGATGGTGAGTGGAATGATCTTTGCAGATGTTTTTGTACATTGTTTTTGTGTGTGTGCTTTGACCGCATAGTGGGATGCCTTGCCTGCGCAGAAATCAGGCCAGGGTTGGGGAAGCAGGCAATGTTTAAGGCACCTTCTCTAGCTCCCTTCCTCACACCAGGAGGTGAGCAGTGTGATCCTTAAAAGGCTGCTCAGACACCCATGGGGCTGCCAAGTTCCACTGCTGCTCCCAATGAGAAACAATCCTATGGCCTGAGCCACCTGTGTGCAGTCTCATGACTACAGCTCCCAGTGTATCCACACCTGCTGCTTCTTCACTTGCCTGTCACCACAGGACTTTGAGGCATAATAGTGAAATGGTATGGGTGATATCTTTTGCATCATGTGTAAATTGGATTTAAGTGAGACAGAGCTGCACAAAGTCTTCAGCCTCACTCTCTCCTCCTGAGCCATCATAGCCCAGTGGCAGGACACAGTCAAGACGGCTGGCAATGGCTCAGGATGCAGTGGATGACCTTGGTGTCTTTGGTGTCTAACCAAGTTCTAAGCCTCCACATTGACTGCTTCATCTGCCTTCATGACTACTGGAACAAATTGTTCTCATCCACTCATTCTACCAGATGAAGTCTTCACATGCTTGGGGTAGACATCCCTCTAACTTACCACTGGGTTTGAGAACCCTTGGTTACCCTCAACCTGGTTTGGCCTGTCTGCCAAAACTGTTTACCAGGGTGTGACCATTGCACATGCTGCAGTTTCTTGGAGCCACAGGTGAGAGTTAGATGGAACAGGTGCACAGCAAAGGTGAAAAGAGCCCTGAAAATGCTCAGAAGCCATCATACCAAAGGTACTGGTCCTCCCTGAGCATGCCCTTCACCTCTCCACCTCTGGTATTACTTCTTTAATAAGAATCTTTTAAAAATTGGAAAATATCAGCTAGTGATCATTTTTTTTGCATAGTAAATAATCCTTCTGTAAATGGGAATAATTCATTAACATATATATTGAAACCATTTTTTTATTTGAAATTTTTTTTAAACATAGGTATTATGGTAGATATGCCAAGGTATACTAAGGTAGAAAGTTACTTTTTTGTTTGTTTGTTTGGGTTTATGTTTTTTTTTTTTTTAACATGATGCTCACTGGGTTCCTGGTAATGATTTTCTCCTTCTGGCTTCCTCTACTAGGATGTTTGATTTGTAATATGGGATTGTGCCCAGAGTAATTTTTATAATAATAAAGAACATTCTCATGACTGGTTAACACTGGAGACTTCTGATTTCTGGACTAGGATTTTTTCATGATGTTTTTTTAAGTAGTTTATTTCAACTTATGTAATAAATTAATAGTAAGTCAGATGTAGGGTTTTGGCTATTTTTATCATATTTAGAACTGAAAGGAATTGTAGAAGTTATCTAATACAGCACCCCCTTTATACAGATAAATAAAATAAAGCTAAGAGAAGTTGAATGACTTACCCAAACTCAGATACCAAACTATCAAAGCTAAGATCTGATCAGGGTCATATATACTATCTATGAATTAAGTACTCACATACCACATTATACATCACAACTATTTCTATGAACCACAAAGGATTTATTGAACCTTATCAAGAAGGAAAACATTTAAAAAAATATAAAGGTTATAGATTTCATGGATTACTGTGCCAAAAAATTTCCTCATTTACAGCTGATGAAAATATCTTTGTTCTTAGATGCTCTTAATTGTTCAAGAAAGAGACACAACCATAATCTTCCCAGAAAACATTATTTGCCTTTCCAACTTGTTTGAACGTACTAACGTTTGCATTTGGTGCTTGTACTCCACTAACCTACTTTTTACAAGCCTACAAACACCTCTTTGCAAGGCCTTAATACCAGAGAAGGGCTTTGTGGAGTAAGTATATGTAGGTCATGTGTGCTGATATCTCACATACCTATGGTACTTTATGTTAAAACAGGCACAAACATGTTCATTGGCAAATGGCCATTTCCAAGTTTAAATTAACAGCTTTAAGTTTACTCTAAGTCTTACAGAAAACTTACTTCAGAATTCTATACTAATATTGAAGAATACTTTGAACATAATATTTATTATGTTAATAACTAGAGTAATACATCAAATTTATTTAAGTGAGAGATCCTTTAAGGTAAATTTGGTTTTCATCATATTCTTGTTTACTTAATATCTTTATTAAAATTAGCTTAACTTAAACTCATCTACAAATACTTTCCAATGTACATACAAACCTTAGACACATACTCTCTGTGTGACTGTAGGCAAGTCATTTAACTACTATCTACCTCAATTTCCTTGGGCAGCTAGGTGGTGCAGTGGATAGAGCACTAGTGCAGGAGTCAGGAGGACCTGAGTTCAAATCTCACCCCAGATACTTGACATTCACTAGCTGTATGACCTTGGGCAAGTCACTTAACCCCAATTGCCTCATCCTGGGTCATCTCTAGTCATCCTGATGAAAATCTAGTCACTGAATTCAGATGGCTCTGGAGGAGAAATGAGGCTGGTGACCTGCACAGCACTCCCTCACTCAAAGCAAAGTCAAGTAAAAGTAATGTCATTATTTCTCTGATGGCAGGATCCTCCTTGGCAATAAAAGATGAACACATCTCACTTTCCTCAGATATAAAATAGGAGAAATAATAACACTTCCCTCCCAGAGTTATGATAAAGATGAAACGAGGCAATATTTATAAAGACTTTAGCACAGTGTCTGGAACAGAGTAGTTGTTTAACAATGCTTGATCCCTTTACCTTCCCCTTCCCTACAAAAATACTTTATAATTTTTGTTATGTTATTATTACTACTATATATTACAAATAAATGGGCCAAAATTTCATAACTACTTAATTTTAAACTGAATTTTGTTTCAAATAATAATGTTAGTTTCTTAGTCTCCAAATTATCTTTCCTCCCCTCCACCCCAAAAAAGACAAGAAGAAAAACAAAACATTTTTAAAATATTTATAGTCAAGTAAAATACATTTCCACATTTACTATGTCTGAAGATGTATGTTTCAATCTGTACAGATAATCTGTCAACTCTCTATTCATTACATGTATAATTTCCTTCGTTTCTTTGGTCATTTCAGTCAACAGAATTTCTAAGTCTTTCAAAGTTTTTTGTCTTTGAATCATCATTGTCATTGTGTAAATTGTTCTTCCAGTTCTGCTTGCTTCACTCTCCCTCAGTTTTAAACAATAAGAGGGTTATATTATATTATATTACATCACATTACATCACATCATATTACATTATAATAAGAGGGTTACATCAGATTTGATAGGTGTGTCAGAGATCATATATTCTACATTCAGACAAAAATCAAAGTGATTTCTTCTATAATGATCTATGTATCGTTGATTTAGACCTGGAATGGACCAATGAGATCACTCCTAGTCCAACACTCTTATTTTACATGTAAGGAAACTGAAGCCCAGGGAGGTCAATTAATTTTGCCAAGGTCATAGAAATAGGATATAAGGAAAGGGGATTCAAGCCTCTGACTCCAAATGTTTTTTTTTTTTTCCTCTGCATGCAAGAGTAAGGATCCCAGCACACAGAGGAGGGCCTGCCATACAGGTTCTTAGATCTACTTTTCTAAAAGGAAAACAATTTTTGAGGGATCAACAATCATTTTCATCAAACCCATATACCAGGAAAATACAAGCAGAGCAATAAAGACCATCAGACAGGGCTTCCAACTGACCAGAAGCAATACATACATCACAGATCAACAGACAGATCTAACTATCTGACCATTATATACATATATAATTACCTGAGAGAGTAGGACCAACATCTGGGTTTTCAATGCCAGGGAGCTCCTTAGAGGCTATTCAAAGTCTCATCTGACCAAACACTTCCAATGAGTAAGTCCCAAAGTAAAACCTCATCTCAAGAATATTTATACACTTTGCAGAGCTGGAGGGCAAGACCCTCTGACCCAGTGCCTCAATAGACATTAACAAAAGATATTGAGATCTATTAATGGGAGAGAAGATCTTTAACTTACACTGCACTATGCTACCTCTCTGATAAGAGTTATCTGTGCTGACTTTCCAATAACTAATATTCATCCAGGATCTGGTTGAATGGATATATTCATAAGATAATCCTATTTCAAATAAGAAATCCAGTTCTATTATTAGTCACTTCTTACACATGATTCTTTGTTATGTAGAACTGAAGTAAGTTACCCTGTAAATTCCACCTTCTGACCTTCTGATATTAGTTCTGTCACTTGGAGCTGTACAAAATAAGTCTGTTCCCTCTTTATCATCACACCCTCCACTATTTAATCTTAAACAGATTTACAAGAGCACCCCACATATTTCTCCAAGTTAGGCCATGTTAAGTTTTTTTGTGGCTGTCCTTGATACTTTTAGATCACCTAAAGTACCAAGGTACTTTAGAATTTATTTGGCATATTCTACAGTGGTCTAGTCTTCCTGGATAAATAGATGCACATTGTTTGGTAGATGTGTAACCTGGCATATTGTTTTTTGGTGATCGAAGTATTTGGTTACTGGTTTGTCTGCAAGTCACTCACCAAATACACAAACAATAGAGACAAGCCTCGAAGCTTTGGTAGCAGAGGTAACGATTCTTGATCAAGTAGTGGGTTTGGGGAGAATAAAAGACCTGGCAAATCAGAGATTGAGAGGAATGGAGTTAATTGTGGACCTCACAGAATTGCTTGGATGAATGTATAACCTCCCCCCACCCCAATATCATTATTTGCCTTAAGCAAAAATATTTATCTACTGACTAACATTCAGTAATCAATCATTCAAAGTAAAACGTTCATAATTGTATAAGTACAATTTATCCAAGTAGGATTGTCTTGGCAGGGGACTAACTACAAAAAGGAAATCTGGTTTTGTGAAAAAGACATCTCAGGCAGGGCCATCTGAATTGATCAGTTTTTTGTAATCTCTCACTATTCATTAGCATTGTAAAGGCATCACATTAAAACCAACAACAACAACAACAAAAGAGTTCTGACTTCCTCATGTATCAACTTTAAATTTGTAGGAGAAATTTTACCAATAGTAAAAAGAATTATTTGTGATTTAAAATAAGCAAAAAATAACTATTAAATTTGAAATACAGTGAGTACATTAGACTGTATTTATTCAAAATAGTCAACAATCATTCATTCTGGGTACAATAAACATTTATGGAGTACCTATTGTGCCCAAGGCACTGTGTCAGGGGTCCACCAGATGCTTACAATATGGAAGGAACTATTGAAGAGAACCTGGGCCATTCAGGATGTTCACACTCTGTTTAAAAGTAGGTACTGTGTGTAATTTCAAGAAATGTCTATGTCAATTTCTGCTCAGGAATATATTTATACCAATAAACGACAGGTGTAGCACACTTGCAAATCTAGCCTGATTAAACTTTACAGTGTGATGGATGCAATAATCATTTACAATTTGTAGCCTTATAAATAAAGAGAGTTACTATGGAAGGTTCACAAAGTTACTGGCAGAAAAACAGAACTCTAAGTTGGAAGTCAAATCTATGTTTTGCTGTTCTGTAAGTAAACTGAGAACAGATCAGGCAAAAGAAAAACAAAAAGAAATAGATATGGGTTAGAAACTGGTATTTTAGGTAGAACAAAAACAAGAAAAACAACATGGGGTCTTCAAACAACTACCTCTTTTTAAGGGAGAAATTTTTAGAGAGAATTCTGAAATTTATAAGACCAGAAAAGATCCCAATTTATGGGACTGCTTATTTCACATTATAATCCCAATAGAATGGAAGTTCCCTAAGGTCAGGGATTTTTATATTTTTGTCTTTCAACCCCCAGTACCTAGCACAAATACCTAACATATAGGATGGACTTATTAAATACTTGTCAAATAAAATATTTATTAAATTGATAAATATTGTGTCTGACTTCTCTGGACACAAAGTGAAGAGTTGACAATGATACAAGTTAATTAAACTCTATTTTATAAAGCAAGTCAAAACTCATACTATGATTCTGTCATATCCAAAATTTCTTGATGGAGATTATTATTCACTTAAAAAGTATTCTTGTAATCTCCCCATCCTAGTAGAATTATCAAACATTCTTCTAAAATGTAGGATACGTGAAATTACAAGAGGGGACAAAAAGAAAGCAGTAAGTTCTTCTCATGTGAAAGAATGTACATATCTAGGTACACAAAATAAAATGTTCTAAACTAAAATGGATTTGAAAAAGAGTAAAGATGGTGGAGAGAAGTCAGGAAGTTGCCTGACCTCTCCCTAGTTTCCCTCAGAAACAACATTAGATCAAGTTTCTAAGCATATTCAGGAGTGGCAGGATCCCCAAAAAGAAGGAGTGAAACAATTTTACAGCTTAAAACAACTTAAAAGGACTTCAGGAAAGGTCTGTCTCACTAGGTTAAAAGGGGAGTTCAGACCAGCCCAGCACAGGCAGCGTTGGGGCAAGCCAGAAGGAGGCATTTAGTCACAGCACAGATCAACAACTGAGGCCCCTCAATCCTGGCTCAGCAGTCCAGTAGAACAGTAGGCCAGCTGTGAGGCCTCAAGCCCCAGTGCAGGAAGCAAATTGCAAGCCCCAACCAAGTGTACAACAGAAATGACCATGCCAGGCAACTCTAGGGCAGTGGGCAAGCTATCAGCCCCAAAGGCCTTTGCACAGAATGACATGACCAGGGCCCTGATCACATGACAAGAAGCTTGGGACAATGCCCCCTGTTCTTTAGGAGAAGAGCTTAACTTTTTCAAATGAACAAAAAGTTGAAAAACTGCCTGATAATAGAAAGCTACTATGGTGACAAGGAACATCAAAACACAAACTTAAAAAAAGGCAACAATGTCAAAATGCATACGTGTGAAGCCTCAAAGGGGAATAGAAATTGGTTTCAAGTTCAAAAAATCCTATGGAAGGAGCTAAAAAAATCTTGAAAATCAAGTAAGAGAGAAGAAAAATTATGAAAAGAAATTAGAGTTATGCAGGAGAATTATGTTAAAAGAGTCAATAGCTTAGAACAGGAAGCACAAAAACTGAATGAAGAAAATAACTCTTTAAAAAAATAGAATTGCCCTAATGCAAAAAGGCCAGTGAAAAAAATAATTTCGTTAAAAGTAGAATTGGCCAAATGAAAAGAAAGTACAAAAACTCCCTGAAGAAAACAATTCCTTAAAAATTAGAATTGAGCAAAGGGAAGCAAATGATTCTACGGGACATCAAGAATCAGTCCAATCAAACCAAAAGAATGAAAAAACAGAAAAAAATATAAAACACCTCACTGGAAAACAATTGATCTGGAAAACAGATCCAAGAGAGATAATTTATGAATTATTGGACTACCTGAAAGCCATGACCAAAAGTGACCACCAGCACTCTTTTCTTCAATGGAACTGTGAGGAGGGTCCTCCACTGTGGTCTCAAGCTCTGCTATGCTAGTGCTCCTCATTGCCATGGGACTGGATCTGAGTAGGGGCAAAGCAACAGGGTTTTGCCTCAGCACTAGCAAAAGGACTCCTATAATCTCCTTCTGACCAGTTGTTTGACCCCTTTACCATTTTTGGCCTAAGAACTCCAGAAGCAACCACTAACTCTGTCACAGATGATTTAGTGGCTCCCAATACCTGTTCCTGGTTTGTTGGAGCCAGGGCTGTGGTGGGATGGCCTAAGGTGGACAGTGCTCCACTCTCACCTAGGTGTGATAGACCTTTCCTGGTGACACTCCAAGTTGTCTTTGGCATCTGGGGCTAAGAAGTCTGCAAATCACCTCTGCTGCCAGTGGTTCAGTCATCCTGTGCCTTCTCTGAGTTTGCTGTGGCCTGGTCTGTGCTGGTATGGCCTGCACTAGACTGTGCTCATCTCTTACCATGATGAAAAAACCTTTCCTGCTGACCTTCCAAGTTGTCTTGGGCTGTAAATTTGCTGTACTCCATCTTTTTGTGGGTTCTGCTGTTCTAGAATTAGTTTAGATCCATTTTTTAAGATATTTCAAAAGGTTTGGGGGAGAGCTCAGGACAGTCTCTGACTTTACTCCATCATCTTGGATCTGCCTCTGATTTTATATTTGAACACTCATCACAGTGCTTGACATGAAGTTGTCCTCAGATGAATGCTTCTTAACTAATGATAAAGATAGATACAGAAACAAAGATAAAGGTAGGAACAGAGAAAGAAAAGTCGGAATGTCTGCTGTGTGTTGTGACATGAAGACAATCAAAAGACTCTATTGAAGAGTATACGTGCATTTCTCCAAAAGTCTTCAGAAGCTTATGTATAACCCTGAAAATAAATGACCAAATCAACTTAGAGTTTATGTACCAATTGTTGTCAATGATGAAAAAAACCAAAGAAGTCACAGAGGTAATATCCCAACTGTTACCTCAAAAAGAAAGAAAGAAAGAAAAAGAGAGAAAGAAAGAAAAAAGAAAGAAAGAGAAAGAAAAGAGGAAAGAAAGAGAAAGAAAACAAAAGAGCTAACTTGTTATAAACAAAAAGCATTCTTTATTCCTTCAGAGGAGGCATACTCTTAGATACATATACCAATGCCCCCTCTCAGAAGAGACACCCTGCTATGACTCTACACCTTGACACATATACAGTGAGCTGTAGCTGTGGCAACAAGGGGATAACAGTAACAATAAGGCAAGACTTCAAGACTGAAACATGGTCTGCACAAGCAGATCCTTGTCCAAGCTCAGGGACCACTTGCAGCTGGTGTGAAACACTTTTGAGATTTTGCTGCAGCAGAATTCATCCAGAGGATGAGTACAAAGGATTGTTATGCCAGGCTCAAAACAAAGCTTGATTGCTTCACCTTAGCACAAGAGAACAGGGTGTCTCCTAATACTAAAAATGAGAAAGGTAGCTTTTGCATGGGGATACTGATACTTAGAAGTTGCTGAAGGTTGCTGATTACCTGGGACCAGAGCTGAGAAAAATTTCGTGAAACTTAGGAGAATAAGGAGAGGTCAGAGCTTTAAGTCATAAGGATGAAATATAGTTGAATGGCTTCAAGGAAATGTGAACAGTACACACAAAATGGGCTGTGAGAACCACAGTGATGTGAATGAGTGATGGATTTTGACACAAGTGAAAAAACAGATAGATAAATGTGAAAAATATGCTGAATGCTTAAAGATTATTTTGCTATCTAAATTGTTATGCTGTTCTGAAATCTTGGCATTTGTAAATTAATTCTTTTATGTCTTTTTCTATCTGATTTGTGATGTTTTTATTCTCATGTTTCTTCTCATTTTTTCTCTTAGTGCTGGATAAAAGAACTCAGTTGCACTAAGATGAGCCTTCCTTTGTGATGGTAAGTCTTTAATGCAACCATAATACATTCAAATACATACTTGTATGATGTGACCTTTTGTATTTTGACTTTAAGTGACAGAGAGATGAATATTGAATTCATTAAATTCAGGGGGTGCCTTCCCCCTTATTCTCATGAAATAAGATGATTTCTGGGAGTAAATGAAAGTCTCTAGTATTGATCATAATACATTGGAGTTGGTTTTGGACGTTGCAATTTTCTAGAGCATAATTGGATTTTGTCATGACCATATTCTAAATGGTTTTATCTGTATTATAAGTACAAGTGAACATATCTATAAACTATTTTATTAGTGACCCGTTCTGTGAGATTTAATGCTATAGAAACAGAAAAAAGGATCATTATATTTTTCATACCTGTGAGAAGGGAATAAATTCTTAATAAGCTGATATTTAGAGAAAAATATAAGAGCTAAACCAGTTAAATTGGATCATACAAAAATTAAAAGTTTTGAGCAAAAAAGGAATATATTCAGGATATGAAGAAAAGAAACAAACTGGGGGCATCTCTTCAAGCCGAACAACATTGATACACAAAATTCACACACACAACTGTGTGTATCTCTGTATGTGTGTATGTATACACAGATATACAAACACACATATATATGCATATATAGATAGATATCTATAGATCTAGATATATGTTGTTTAATTGTTCAGTTGTGCAGCTCTTTGTGACCCAAGTACCCACAGCATAATGCTGTCCATGGGGTTTTCTTGTTAAAGACACTGAAGTGGTTTGCCATTGCATTCTCCAGTGGATTAAGGTAAACAGATGTTAAGTGACTTGCCAAGGTTCACACAGCTACTATGTTTCTGAGGCCAGATGTGACCTCAGGTCTTTAAATGTATCGCCCCAGCAATACTGCACTGAGGACGACTATGAATATGTTGGTGCAATTCTGAATCACAAAGTATAACAGAGTCTCCATATAGAAGGCAGAAGAAAAGCATTTATTCAGACACCAGAAAGTCAAATCCATCATAGTAACCAAGAAGTCAATACACATTAGCACTCCTGGAAACAAAAGCATTTCCAAGTCTTCCCCCATCCCCTGCTGGCACCTTCCTACAAACAAACACTCAGTCTAGCTGTGCCTGCTTGCCTGCATCCTTCCCAACTCTGACTAGCCTGCCCAACTTCCTCCCAGCTCTGCTCCACCCTTCCTGTTCCTCCCATTCAACAAGCTCCTCCCACCAAATGTGATTTAAGCAGGCCATATGGGTCTATTAATGAATGGGAAAGATCTTCCCATTCAAATTACCATTACACCTAGATCTTTCTAACTTCAAGATCCATTGAGTTATCTGAGATATCTAGCTGCTCTCTCTCTCTCTCTCCCTCTCTCCCTCTCTCTCTCCTTCCCTCTACACACACAAACGCACGTACATGTAGAAATAAATATGCCTGTAGACACATGTAGAAAGAAATATACATATAGGTGTGTGTGTGTTTAGAAAGAAATATATGTGTGTCTTATTCTCCAAATAGTAATAGATGTTATCCTCCAAACAGTAGGTTTATATGGACAGATAATTTTAGAAAAAAAAATGAATCAATAATCATATAAAAATAATATTCAAATTATTCAAAAAAAGAATAGATAAATTAAAAAGAAAACAATATAAGTATTCTAATTTACCTTCTAATATTGTCAAAAATAATGAGAGGATAAAATCCAATGTTCATAGCTGTGGAAAGAGTCATGATATTATAGCACTGTTGGTAGAAAAAGTAAATCTAATTTTTTGGAAATTAATACAGAAATATGGATATATACACATATATACATACATCTATATCTATCTATCTATTCATGTATCTATCTGTCTGTCTATGAATGGTTTAAAGGACAGAGATACAGCTTTACAATCAGGGACACCTAAGTTAAAACTCTGCCTCTGACACTTACTGCTTGTCTGACATGGGGAGCTCATTTAATCTCATAATGATTTGGGCAAAAATCTCTAAGACAATGTGGCAGAGAGATGGTTGGTTTGAATTAGTCAAAATAATTTCTTTACGAGAAGGTTCTTAAATCAATGAAATTACAGTCCTGGACCAAATATAAAACTGAAATTGTGAAAAAGAAAAGAAAATCAATGAAGAAAATTAGAGACAGTTAAAGTATTACCATATTATATACAATATTTCTGTTATTAGGGATGTTATTCATGATTAATAATAGAACTTATTAACTTATCTAAAGAATCACATAACACAGATTAAAAATTACAAGAGACAAGGGACCCCAGAGGCCAACTAGTCAAACATACCTAACAAAAAATAATAATCATCCTCTAATGTATTCAACAAATATCTTTCTTTAATAACATTTCCTACCATCTCATAAATGATCCCATTTAATTTCACTTTTCAATAATTCTATTTACTAGGAAAGGTTTCCTTACATTGAACTCATTTTTTCCCTTTGCAAGGTCCATTCATTTCTCCTAGTTCTTCCCTCTGGAATATTTCCTTCTTCTGTTTAACAGCCCTCTGATTTTTGCCCATGAACACATTTCTTCAATAGATTTACTATCACTAGGTTCTTCAACTATTCATCATATGTCATGAATATGGGGCCCATACCACCATCCTATAGTCCTTTTCAGGATGCCATCTAGCTTTTTTTTTTTAAGTTCCATATAGTTATTATTGATTGGTATATACATGAATATTTTTGTCACAATGGCATCGAGGAAAGCTAAAGTTATAGATTGGCAGTTCCTCCTCTCCCAAGCAGGCTGGACTGCTCAGTACAAACTCCAAAGCTAACCCAGACCTGGAAACCATTTTCAAGGAGTTGACATGTCTAGTGGGCAAGGAGAACATCTTATTTTATCCAGAACATTATTTTCTGGTACTCTGTAAGCAGTGACTTATAAAGTTAAATGGCCAAAGTACCAAATGGTATTCTACACTCGCGAAGTCCAGAGCAAATGACTCTGAAAACTCCAGTCTGGGAAAGCAAAACCCTGCCTTCTAGCTGTTCATTGTCCTCCTGAAGTGTAACACTCAAATAACAGAAGACTGACCTAAGAATCCCTGATATTACAAGAAAATTAAAAAAAAAAGGGCACTATATTCTAGGATAGTGTAAAAAAATTCCAATCATTCCATCAATATACTCCAGTCAAAATGCAAATAAAATATTGCAAAAGTATTATAAAAAAAGTTTTAGGACTTTAATTTAAATTACAAAGCAATAATTATAAGGAACACACATAAAAGCACCATACAGTTGCCACAAGTAAAGTGAGATAATCAGTTGGTAAGTCTCAATATGAGAATCCCAGAATTCCAAGGGGGAATTTCAGAACCTAGAATACAACTTTTACTTATTTACTTTTTAAATTTGAAAATGTGGGTTGTGAATGTACATTGATCTACCCAGTAAAATATGGCATAATTTCCAAGCATAGAAAAAGGACACTTGAGAACAAAGTAAGGATTAATTTTATACACATCTATATCTACATAAATAGACAGATAGATATAGACAGGGTTGGTTGTTGTTTTTCATCTTTGAAGAGGACCAAAATGACATCACCACTGTAAAGTGAAAATCAGTGTGTCCAACTGTGGCTGATCAGACCGATACTGGCTTGGAATAATCTACCACAGTTTGGGCAGATAGGCTATATGAATATTTGGGGGGTGGATATCCCAAATTTGCATATCCTGCATTTATTTCATGTTATCTTAATTATGCTTTGCTCAAAAAGCACAGCACATTTGCTTATGCGGGCATACCATGCTGAGTGGTCCTGTGGCAGTGTCTCCCATGTTGCACAGTCAAATCCAAAGTTCTTGAGAGAGATCTTGAGAGAGACCTTGAGAGTGTCCTTGTATCGTTTCTTCTGGCCACCATGTGATTGCCTGCCTCATGCAAGTTCTCCATAAAATAGTCCTTTTGGCAAGTGTACATTTTGCATTCGAACAATGTAGCCAATCCATCAGAGTTGTGCTCTCTGAAGCATAGTTTGAATACTGGCAGTTCAGCTCCAGCAAGGACTTCAGTGTCTGGCACGTTATCCTGCCAGGCGAACCTCAGAACCTTCCTAAGACAGTTCAAACGGAAGCAATTCAGTTTCCTGGCATGGTGCTGGTAGACTGTCCATTTTTCCCAAGCATATAACAATGAGGTCAGCACAACAGCTCTATAGATCTTTAGTTTGGTAGTCAGCCTAATATGTCTTCTCTCCCAAACCTTTCTTCAGAGCCTCGCAAGCACTGAGCTAGCTCTGACAATATGTACATCAACCTCATTTTCAATATGTACATCACTGGAAAGTACACTACCAAGGTAAGTCAACTTATCCACAGCATTCAAAGCTTCTCCATTTGTTGTAACTGATGGTTCCATGTATGGATGGTGTGGTGGTGACTTGTGGAGCACCTGTGGTTTTTTGGTGTTAATTATTAGGCCACAATTAGCACAGGCAGCATAAAATTGATCCATTCTTTGGTGCATCTCAACTTCAGAGGCTGCATTGAGTGCACAATCACCTGCAAACAGAAAATCATGCACCAACACTTCCTCCACTTTGGTCTTGGCTTTGTAACCTTTTTAAATTGAATAACTTACCATCAGTATATTAGTTGACTTTGATGCCATGTTCATGCTCATTGAAAGAATTTGTCAACATGACTGGAAACATCATGCTAAAAAGCATGAAAACAAGCATACAGCCCTGTTTCACTCCATTGGTGACTGGGAAGGCACGAGAGCTTTGTCCATTATCTAGAACCCAGGCAAACATACTATCATGAAACTGATGTAGAGTACTGATGAACTTCTCTGGGCAACCAAATTTTGACATAATTTTCCATAAGCCCTCATAACTAATAGTGTCAAATGCCTTAGTCAGATTCATAGATGTTGTATACATACCTCAGTTCTGTTCCTGGCATTTCTCCTGGAGTTGTCAGGCAGTAAACATCATATCGACTGTTCCTTGGCCCTCTCTGAAGCCACACTGGCTCTCAGGTATATATGTATCTTCCAGGTGAAGAATCAACCTATTAAGGAGGACTCTAGCAAGAATTTTGTCAGCAATGACTAAGAGAGAGATGCCCTTGTGATTGTTGCAGGGCAATCTATTCCCTTTATCCTTACAGAGATGAACAATGGAGTCATCCTTGGACTCCTGGGGGATAACCTCCTCTTGTCATATAACCTGGAAAATTTGTCAACTTTTGTATGAGCAATGGTAGTTCCCCATACCTTGTAAATCTCAGCTGGAATAGAATCAGCACCAGATGTTTTGCCACATGAAAGGAGCCTAATGGCCCTCAAAACCTTTTCTTCAGTTGGAGGTTCAGCTAAGGAGGGATTGACTTCACCCTGAGGTAAATGTTCAATGGCCTCAGCATTGATTGATGTTGGTCTGTTGAGAACACTATGAAACACTATGGACAGATATAGATATAGCTATAGATACAGATACAGATATTCACACATATATACATAAAAACACAAAGATAGATATGAATATATCTACTTATAGACATCTGTATAGAGACATAGATATAGATAGGTACATAGATATAAACTGTGTATATAATCTATAGATAGACACATAGACATATAGATATATGTGTATGTGTATATGTGTGTGAGTACATATATATATATACATATAAATATATATATATATATATATATTTAAATTAACATTTCAAACAAAGTGCCTAAAATAACAAATTTAACATTAAAATATAATTTAAAACATGAAATATTTTTTAAACATACTGTTTAATTAGGACCAGCACTACCTATTGTCAATATGTAGGATAATATTTATTATATTTTCAAAAATAATCAGATAACTTTTTCCTATTTTTGGAGAGAAAGGAAATATGTTTAAAAATAAAATGAGACTAAAAAGCAAGACATGACTGTGTAAAGATAAAGAGTTCTGCAAAACAACAAAAATATAAATTTCAAATAGTAAAAGAAAGTTTTTGAGAAAATTTTATGATATATTTCAAAAAAAGGGCTAGAATCCAGAATTTTCATTAGATTATAATACATTGTTACCAATGAAAAAGAAAACAAAAACATGAAAAAGTCATAAGGGAAGAAATATGCACTGTTAAGATGATGAGAAGATGAATCAAATAATTAGAGAAATACACATGTAAACTACATCAAGGTGTAACCTTACACATGTTAGAATGATAAAAGCAAAGTGTAATGAAATCCTACTTTAGCAGGGCTTGGGGAAAATATATTTTAATATACCATTTGCAGAACCATAGAGTACAAACATTTTTTAAAATTTGTTTATTTATTTTTAGTTTTCAACATTCATTTCCACAAGGTTTTGAATTCCAAATTTTCACCCCATCTCTCTCCTCCCCCACCTCAAAACAAAGTGCATTCTGATTACCCCTTCTCCCAGTCTGCCCTCCCTTCTATCACATCCCTCCCCTTCCCCTTATCCCCATATTCTCTCTTTATTTTCCATACCCCATTACTTGTAGTTCTTGTTTCCCAGTTGCATGCAAAAACGATTCTCAACATTCATTTCTTAAACTTTGAATTCCAACTTTTTTCCCTTCCTCATCCACAGTGAGAAGGCAAGCAATTCAATATAGGTGGTATATGTGTAGTTTTGTTAAAGACTTACATAATAGTCATGTTGTGAAAGACTAACTATATTTTCTTCCATTCCATCCTGCCCCCTATTTATTTTATACTCTCTTTAGACCTTGTCCCTCTCCTAAAGTGTTTACTTCTAATTACACCATCCTCTCATTTGCCCTTCTTTCTATTATCCCCCCTATACCTCACTTGTCCTCTTCTCCCCTACTTTCCTGTAGTGTAAGACAGATTTTCATACACAAATTGAGTGTGCATGTTATTCTCACCTTAAGCCAAATGTGATGAGAATAAGCTTCACTTTTTTCCCTTTCAGCTCCCTCCTGTTACCCTAGATTGAAAAAGCTTTTTCTTGCCTCTATTATGAGAGATAAATTGCCCCATTCAATTTCTCCCTTTCTCCTCCCATTGTACTCCTCTCTCACCTCTTAATTTTGTTTCTTAGATATCATCTCCTCCTATTCAACTCACCCCATGCTGTCGGTCTGTCTGTCTCTCTCTCTGTCTCTCTTTCTGTGTCTGCCTATCTGTCTGTCTATCTGTCTATCTCTCTCTCTCTCTTCATATATATATGTGTGTGTGTGTGTGTGTGTGTGTGTGTGTGTGTGTGTACTCCCTCCAACTACTCAAATACTGAGAAAAGTTTCAAGAGTTACATATATTATCTTTCCATGTAGGAATGTAAACAGTTCAGCTGTAGTAAGTCCCTTATGCTGTCTCTTTCCTGTTTATCTTTTCATACTTCTCTTAATTTTTGTGTTTGAAAGTCAAATTTTCTATTCAACTCTGGTCTTTTCATCAAGAATGCTTGAAAATACTCTATTTCATTGAATGACCATTTCTGCCCTGAAGTATTATACTCAGTTTTTCTGGGTAGGTGATTCCTGGTTTTTACCCTATTTCCTTTGACTTCTGGAATATCATATTCCAAGTCCTTGGATCCCTTAATGTAGAATGTGCTAAATCTTGTGTTATCCTGATTGTATTTCCACAATACTCGATTTTTTTTTTCTTTCTGACTGCTTCGAATACTTTCTCCTTCACCTGAGAACTCTGGAATTTGGCTGCAATATTCCTAGGAGTTGTTCTTTTCAGATCTCTTTCAGGAGGTGACTGGCGAATTCTTTCAATATTTATTTTACCCCCTTGTTCTACAATATCAGGGCAGTTTTCCTTGATAATTTCATGAAAGATGATGTCTAAGCTCTTTTTCTGATCATGGCTTTCAGGTAGTCCCATAATTTTTAAATTGTCTCTCCTGGATCTATTTTACAGATCTGTCATTTTTCTAATGATATATTTCACATTGTCTTCTATTTTTTTCATTCTTTTGGGTCTGTTTTGTAATTTCTTGATTTCTCATAAAGTCATTAGCTTCTATCTCCTCCATTCTGTTTTTTTAAAGAGCTATTTTCTTCAGTGAGCTTTTAAACCTCCTTTTCCATTTGGCTAATTCTGTTTTTTAAAGCATTCTTCTCCTCATTGGCTTTTTGGACCTCTTTTGCCATATGAGTTAGTCTATTTTTAAAGGTATTATTTTCTTCAGCATTTTTTGGTCTTCTTTAGCAAGCTGTTGACTCGCTTTTCATGATGTTCTTGCATCACTCTCATTTCTCTTCCCAATTTTTCCTCCACCTCTCTTAGTTGATTTTCAAAATTCTTTTTGAGACCTTCTATGCCCTGAGACAATTGCCTACTTAATTTGGAGATTTTTGGATGCAGAAGCCTTAACTTTTATGTTTTCCTCTGACAGTATGCATTGTTCTTCCTCATCTGAAAGGATGGAAGAAAATACTTGTTCACCAAGAAAGTAACCTTCTATAGTCTAATTTTTTTTCCTTTTTTGGGCATTTTCCCAGTCAGGTACTTGACTTTTAAGTCCTTTGTCAAGGGGAGCATATATTCTGAGGACCTATAAGTACTCAGTTTCTCCAATGTGGCACAATTCATGGAGAGGAGTATACTCCTCTCATGGCCTGTGCTCTGGTCTGGGAGACACCACAAGTTTTTCTGCCCAGAATCTGTGAGTAGAATTCCCTCTCCAGAGCCTCCCTCCACCAACTCCACTATGCCAGTGTTCTTCCTCACCTCAGGGCCACCACCACTTAGGGCTGAGATCCAGATCAGTAGCTCAATTTCCCCAGGATCTTTAGGCCAGGCTCTAAAAATGGACCACCACCTGGGGCCAGGGTGAGGACCCTGTTCCCTTCTCACCCAGGTGAAATTGCTTTCTCACTGACCTTTGATGTTGTCTCTGCCATTTGTGAGTTAAAGTATCTGGGAATCACACCTGCTGCTGATGGTGCCCTGATGCCTGCTCCAGTGCTGTCCCTGCCATGCTGAAGCCAAGGCCAGGCTGCTCTCTTCTCTGAGCCTAGTGCAGTATACCTTTCCTGTCAGCCTTCCAGGCTGCCTTGGGCTGGAAATTTCTTTCACTGTGTCATTTCTTTGGCTTCTGCTGTTCTAGAATTTGTTTAGAGTCATTTTTGCAGGTATTTTATGGATTGTGGTGGGAGCTTCTACAGGTTCATCCTTCTACTCCACCATCTTGACTCTGCCCTAATACCAACATTTTAAAAAGCAATATCGAAATATAAAATAAGTCACAAAAATGATCATACTTGTTCAATAAGCAATTCTACCACCTCTACTCTAGCTTAAAAAACAGAATAAAAAAGTCAGGAAAATTACTTTTCTGTACAAAAATATATTTAGCTAATACAATTTTAATATCAAAAATGTAGGTAATCATTATTCCCAAAAATGCA
Organism: Notamacropus eugenii; assembly: GCF_028372415.1. NCBI lineage: Eukaryota > Metazoa > Chordata > Mammalia > Diprotodontia > Macropodidae > Notamacropus > Notamacropus eugenii. The sequence continues at coordinate 417,494,564 of NC_092874.1, forward strand.
GGAAAAGCAAAATAAACTGAGGTTTGTTTCTGTAGCAAAGGAAATATGTTATATAGTATCTTCAATATGTAGTTAGGATAATCTTGGCTCAGTTCCCACCTCTGACTTGTATTAAGTGATAATTTAAACTGAAGTAAATCACCTAATCTCTCAGTACCTGAGGTTATTAGCCAGGATTCAAGGCAAGCACTCATCTTTGTGAAAGGTATTCTCTCAGTAGAAGTTCCATATACTATGGATATTACATATCCTTTGTCAATTTGTATAGCAGAATGGAAAGGAATATTAGCATACAGTGAAGAGAAAAAAACAAAATGTATACATGGAAGTATGTTAAGGAAATGTAGAGCCAAATTTTGAACAAAAAAAAAGCCTTATAAAGAGATTTAGTACAATTATATTTTAAGGAGAGAGAGAAAGAGGAGGACAGAGCCAAGAAGATGGACAGAAAGCAAAGATTTGACTGGCCTTTTCCCCAAATGCTTCCAAAGACTTTTAAATGCCCTAAAATAAGTCCTAGAGTGGCACAATCCACAAAAATACTGTGTGAAATAATTTTTCCAGCCCAAGACAACTTCAGAATTTGGCAGGAAAAGTCAGGTTGCGCCAGAGTGACAATAGAACCCAGTTCAGTGCAGGTCCCATGTGTGCAGACTAGTCCCCAGAAAACCAGGAACAGGCATTGGTAGTAAATGAATCAGCAGTTGCAATGGATATTTCTGGAGCTGTCAGCCCACAGATGGTAATAGGGACAAACAATTAGTCAGAAGGATATTACATAGGTTTTTTGCTGTTCCTGGGTGAGGACTCCATTTCTTTGCCCATACTCAGATCCAGGTTGCAGTCCTGTATGACATTCCAAGAGGAGGAGGAGAACTAGCACAGAAGAGCTTATGAGCCACAATGGAGCAGGGATCCTCACTGCACTTCAAAGGTAGAAAAGAATGCATGTGATCACTCATAGACCAGAGCATAGGCCAGAATAGTAGTAAACAAGACTCTGCTTATGTCATACCACTTTGAAAATATTGAAAACTTGCAGGTTCCCAAAACTTTCTCTTAAAACAACTACAGAAAACCCACTCTTCCAAAGGCAAGGATGATCTCCACCCTGGAAGCAGATCTACACTTTAACAAAGAGTTAAAAGTCAAGTCATAGGCTAAGAAAATGAGTAAAAAATAGAAAAAAAATTCTTACCATAGAACGTTACTATGGTGGCAAAGATGATTAAAACACACACTCATGAGGAAACAACAAAGTCATAGCTCCTACATCCAAAGCCTCCAAGAAAATAATATGAATTGGTTTAAGGTCATGGAAGAGCTCAAAAAGGATTCTGAACACCAAGTAAGAGAGGTAAAGGACAAATTGAGAAGAGAAATGAGAGTAATGCAAGAAGTTCATGAAAGACAAGTAAACAGCTTGGTAAAGAAAATAACACCTTAAAAACAGAATAGGCCCAACAGTGAAAAAAAGCACAAAAATCCAATGAAGAGAGGAATGCCTTGTAAAGCAGAATTAACATAATGGAAAAAATAGGTGCACAAATTCCCTGAAGAAATGATTTTCTTAAAAAACAGAATAACCCAAATGGGAAAAGGACAAAACAAATCCTCACTGAAGAAAATAATTTTTAAAAGTTAGAATTCAATAAGTGGAAGCTAATGACTCTATGAAACATCAAGACAAAATAAAACAAAATGGAAAGAATGAAAAAGTAATAGAAAATGTGAAATATCTTATAAGAAACAAAACTGACCTGGAGAATGAATCCAGGAGAAATCACTTAAAAACGACTGGACTCCCTGAAACTAAAGATCAGAAAGAGACTAGATATCTTTCAAGAAATGATAAATATGATAATCTAAGTGAAATGGATGAAAATTTACAAAAATATAAATTGTCAAGATTAAATAACCCCATTTCAAAAAAAAAGAAGAAGAAATTGAACAAACCATCAATGAACTCCCTAAGGAAAAAATATCCTGGGCCAGATGGATTTACAAATGAATTCTACAAACATTTAAAGAACAATTAATTCCAATACTACATAAACTCTTGGGGAAAATAGGAAAAGAAACAGTCCTGTAAAATTATTTTTATGATACAAATATGGTGCTGATACGTAAACCAGAAGCAGAAAACTGGGAAATAATTTTTACAAATAGTATCTCTGACAAAGGCCTCATTTTTTTAAAATTTCTTTTTAAAGTTTTTTATTCATTTTTTTCAGTTCAATCTTTTTATTTTTCAGTTCTTAACATTCACTTCTACAAGAACTGGAAATCACTGTTTCCATATTAGTTATATTGTGAAAGAAGAATCATAACAAAGGGGAAATATGATAAAGAAAAAACAAAAAAGAGAAAATAATATGCTTCCATCTACATTCAGACTCCATAGTTCTTTGCATGGATGTGGATAACATTTTCCATCATGAGTCTTGGATTTGTCTTAGATTGTTGTATTTCGGAAAAGAGCTAAGCCTATCAAGTTGGTCACTGCACAATATTGCTGTTATTCTGCACAATGTTCTGCTCGTTCTGATCACTCAGCATGAGTTCATGTAAGTCTTTCAAGGTTTTTCTAAAATCTTCCTACTCATCATTTTTATATGTTGACAGGCTTCACCTCAATTTCTAATTCCTGGACACCACAAAAAGAGCTGCTATAAATATTTTTGTACATGTGAATCTTTTTTTCACTTTTTAATAAACTCTTTGGGATACAGACTGGGTAGAAGTGCTGCATCAAAGAGAACGAACAGTTGTGCAGTCCTTTGAGTATAGTTCCAAATAGCTCTCCAGAATGGTTAGAGCAGTTCACAACTCCATCAACAATGCATCAGTGTTCAATTTTCCTATATTTTCTTCATCATTTGTCATTTTCGTTATATTACCCAACCTGGTAGGTGTTAGGCTGTACCTCAGAGTTGTTTTAACTTGCATTTCTTCAATTAATAGTGATTTCAAACATTTTTTTCATATGACTATAGATAACTTTAAACTTTCATTCGTATCCTTTGACTATTTTTCAGTTGGGGAATGATATATTCTTATAACTTTGACTCAGTTCCTTATACATTTCAGTAATGAATCCTTTATCTGAGACACTGTCTATAATTATTTTCCTTCAGATTTGTGCTTTTCCTCTAATATTAGTTGTATCCATTTTCTTTGTGGGGAACCTTTTTTAACTTAATGTTATCAAAATCAGCCATTTTGCATTTTTTTAATGCTCTCTAGTCTTGTTTGATCATAAATTCTACTGTTATTCATAAATCTGACAGGAAAACTTCTTTGCTCCCATAATCTGCTTATAGTATCACTCTTTATATCTGCATCACATAATCATTTTGTGCTTAGCAGTATATGGTGTTGGTCTATTTCTATTATCTGCCTTACTATTTTCCAGTTCTCCCAGCAGGTTTTGTTTCAAATAATGCATTCTTATCCCAGAAGCTAGAGTCTTTGTTCAATGATGGTTTGCTCTGTTTCATTTTCTGAAATGCATTTATTTAAGTATTTTATTTCTTCTTTTGTTAACCTGTACAATTTATATATATATATATATATATATATATATATATATGTATATATATATAACATATATATGTGTATATATATATATATATATATATATATATATATATAGTAAATATTCATCCATTTTACTTAAATCGTCAGATTTATTGGCATATATTTGGACAAATTAGCTCCTAATTATTGTCTTAATTTCCTCTTCACTGAAGGTAAATTCATCCTTTTCATTTTTGGTGCTGACGATTTGCTTTTCCTCTTTCTTTTTTTAATCAAATTGAACAAAAGTGTATCTATTTTATTGTTTTTTTTTCCCTAAAACTAGTTCTTAGTTTTATTTATTAGATTAATACCTTTCTTAATTTCAATTTTATTAATCCATTTTTTGATTTTTAGAATTTATAATTTTGTATTCAATTGGAGTTTTTAATTTGTTCTTTTTTCTAGCTTTTTTAGTTACATGTCCAATTCATTGATCTCTTTTTCCCCTCAGAACTGCTTTGGCTGGATTCCATAAGTTTTGGTATGTTTTCTCATTATTTTCATTCTCTTGGATAAAATTATTGATTGTTTCTATCATTTGTTGCTTGACCCACTCAGTCTTTAGGATTAGAAAATAATCCATATTTGAATAATTTGTGACATTCTTTGAAGGGATACACATCAAAAATATTTCCTTCAGAATATTAATCAACGAGTAATTACTGCATGCTAGGAAAGACTTTTTTTGTGTTAGATACTAGAGATGTAAGATAAAAATGAAACAGCCCTTGATTTTCAGGAACTTTATATATGAATATGCAAACTAATTATATACACAGCAAATGCAAAGTAGTTTTGAGGATCAAGTGATTACAAAATATTTGGGGGTGGAAGACATCAGGAAGTAGTCAGAGTGCTGTTGTACTTGCCTTTCTGAAAGTTGTCCTATGCATGATGAGCATGGAAGTCAGGAAAGAGAGGTGGTATTTCAATGAATTTGTACCTTTCATTATAATTGAAGAGACTGCAAAGACAGCTGGAAATGCTCTCTTCTTTGGTTTTGCTTTCTTTTTATGACTCCCCAAATCAAATATAATAGTATAAACTGAACAGTGATGAAAGTTGAAAGGTCTGATTTTGTGTAGTACAATGTTTTTGAATCCTGGACACAACTGAACTCTGGATCTCAGTTTCTGTGGAGACAATTTGAAGGCTACCAAAAAGGATTTCTTCTCATTGTCATCTTTTGTTTCACCCTCTAGTGCATGATCTTGTATTTTAAGAACCCAAGCAAGACTTTCTTTGACTTAGTTATTCTTCTAATTTAATGCCCGATCTGTATCATTCATTTACCAATATAACTGTCCACCCAATGTTTCCAATTCCAATCACCCCACTTTTGCCACAGATCCCTTAAATATAGCTTCAATACCTACTGATTCTATTGAACATGTACTTGCAAATAATACAAAAAAACCCTCCTTGCCAAGTTTAGCTATTTTTCCTTATTCTTGATCTTATTTGTTAGAAATAATACTGTTAAAATGAATTAACTGTTAAAGGAAAGCTTTGTGAACTGATAAAGTAGAAGAAACCCCAGATCGAAAAGGGGATACCCAGAATAAGTCAGAATTCAATCGCAATTTATAAAGATTATAAAAGCATTTACTATCTGAGAAAAGCTTGCAAAATAGAGCAGAGAGAAAGTTCTCAGTTGCTCAAAGTAGCGTGGAGAAGGGTGAGATATTTATACCTACTTGAAGTATTCATGGCTAAGCGGTGGTTGAGGGAGAAATACAATAAATTGGGAGGTCAGGAAGGAACTTGGGTTAAGGGAGAAGGTATCTTCTTCAGAACAAAGCTTCCCTCAATCTGCCCTCCCTTCTGTCTGCTTCTCCCTTTTCCTTCCCTTTTTTCCTCCTTCCCTATAGAGAAAGATAAATTTCTGTATCCAACTAAATGTATGTATTATTCCCTCTTTGAGCTAAATCTCATAAGACTAAGCTTTAAACAATGCTCTCCCTTTCTTTCCCTCTACTGTAATAGACCTTTTGCATCTCTTCACATGATGTAATTTATTGTATTATGCTTCCCCCTTTCCTCTAGGGAAAAGATATCTGTAAACACAATAAAGCAAAAAGCAGGATGGTTGCTGCTCTCTCTGAGCTGGTCAAGACTATTTCTGGCAGCTGGAGGTATCTCTGAGTTCAGCTAAATTTTATTCTCAAAGTAAACTGGTTTGTCAAGTAGCCCTGGAGTTCAGAAATCCTCCTGATTGGCTAGGTGCTACTTCATTGTATGTGAAGAAGGAAAATTCTGACATATTTAACAGATTAATATGGTTATTACCAAGCCCATGTTCACAATACCTAGAGAATATTAGCACACATTTTCTTCTACATCATTTCTCTATTTGAGAAGAGCTCATACTATGCAAGTTTCTACTTTTGGCAGCCTGGAAAGAAATGAGAAAAAAAGTGAATTCATAGCATGAGGCATAACAATGAAGATGCACATGTAAGGAATAATTTTGGCACCAAAATGTTTCAATTATAATTTGTGTGGATGTGGAAAAACATCTGTTTTCTTTCTACTATAGGGGTGAGGCAAATTTGTGGAAAGACTATTGAATGAGCAATTGAAAGATGGGCATTGAAGATTTGGATCTGTTAATTACCAATGCTAGCCTTGAAGAAATTGCTTATCTGGTTGGCACTCAGTTTCCCTCTCTGTACAATGAGATAAAAAATATTTTTCTTGCCTACCCCAAAGAGTTGTTGTGAGGCTCAAGTGAGATGATATATATGAAAACGGTGGTAAATTTTTAAATTTTATAAAACTGCAAAATATATGTTCAGTAAAAACATTGCCTATTATTTGAAAATATCCACATAATACATGCTTAAGAGATGTTCATTGATTCACTCATCCTTACAACAACCCTGAAATATAACAAAATATAAATATTATTACTGCCATTTTATGTAGGAGGAAATAGGAGCTGAGAGTTTTAAGTAAGCTTAGCATTAAATAACTAGTAAATGTCAGATGTAGGATATGAAGACTTTCTGATGCCAAGTACACAACACTGTGAATTATAGAATATTCCTTCTTGATGCCAACAGATCTAGGAGAAAGGATCTAGACTGTAGAAAGGGTTCCTTGTGTAGTACAAAAGGCCATGGGAAGATGATGACTATATTAATGTGTTATATACTATTTAAGAGAATATTTAGTGAATAAAATAGATCCATCACTGAAGAATTAGCAGTAACAATGTAATCTCTAGCTAATATCTTATATTTCAACAATGGGAAGAAAGATACAGCATGGCATTTATATTCTATCAATCATAAGACTACACCTTTTTTACTACCTTGATCCATTTTGAGAAAACAGATGTGTCTTCATTGTATTCTGGTTAGATATTTTTCCTTCAAAATTATTTAATAAAATATTGTTCTATGAAAAAGGTTTATAGTCTATAATTATTTATATTATTACACATTGATGTCTTTCTAATAGATTTTATCACTGAGTGTGTGGCATATTTTAAGCAATATTTTTTATGGAAATAACAGTATCATATCACTTTTCATGCTGTGTCAGCAAGAATTGCCTTATTTGATTCTCACAGCAAACCAGAGAGGGCAGAAAGACAGGCACAATTGCCTCAATTTTGCAGATGAAAAAATTGAATCCGAGAACAATTGCTACTTGTTCAAGTTCGTATACCTAGTAAGTTGTGAATCTCAGACTCCTGGCTTAGTAAGCTTTCCCCTGGATCAAATATATATCATTTGATTTGCTCACAACACAGTATTATTTGCTTCACTTAGGTGATACATACAATCATGTATATTAAAACTAGAAGAGTTATTAGAGGCCACCCAGTCCAATCTCCTTACTTTGTAAATAAGAAAACTAAGGCACAAGGAGCTAGAGTGATTTCTTTAGGTTAATACAAAGAATAAGAGTCAAAGGTAGTTTCTAATCCCAGTTTTTCTTGCTTTATTAGTGGAGCAGTCAGTCCTTTACATCACACTTTCAATTGCTTGTCTTTACATAGAATAAAGAGATTGGAATAAATAATCTCAAACATCCCCTTTTTTTTCCTTAAATTCTTTGAATGCCTACAATTCTCCATTTCTTTATATAGAAAATGAAGTGGATAATTGTAGACGCTCAACTTATATCTATTCTTCTTGTTGTTATTTGTCCTTGGTTTTCAAACAGGACTATTGGAGTCACAAGGTGATTGCAGTTGCACAATGTCATCAGCCTGGCTCTCCATTGCAAACTACTTAAGTGTAGGGATAATCTTTGCATTAAAAAAATACAGGCAGGGGCAGAGTGAGAATGGCAGAGCAAAAGCAGGGATAGACAGGACCTGAGTAAGCCTCAGGGGGAACTGAATCACTGGCACCTCCTTTTCCATTTGGCTAATTCTGCTTCTTAAACATTTTTCTTCTCATTGACTTTTGGTATCTCTTTTGCCATTTGGATTAATCTATTTTCAAGGTATTTTCTTCAACTTTTTTAGGGGCCCCTTTTAGCAAATAGTTGACTAGTTTTTCATGATTTTCTTACATCACTCTCATTTCTCTTCCCAATTTTTCCTCTACTTATCTTACTTGATTTTCAAAATCTTTTTTGAGTTCTTCCATGGATTGAGACCATTTCATATTTTTTTTGGAGGCTTTGGATGTAAGAGCTTTGACTTTGTTGTCTTCTTCTGTTTGTGTCTTTTGGTCTTCCTTGTCACCAAAGTAACTGTCAGCAGCTCATTCCCTTCACCACCCATGTGCCCACAACTCCAGAAAAAGCAGCTGCTGTTGCCTCTGCTGTTGCTGCAGGTGCTGCAGGCTCCTCTGCCCCTGTGTCTCCCTGGGGCTGGGGCCAGACCACTCTATTCTCTCATGAAGGATGGACAGATTTTTTCCACTGACTTTCCAATTTGTCCTTGGCTGTTTTGGAATAATGAAGTCTGTAAATCACCACAGGTGCAAGTGATTCAGTTCCCCTGAGGTCTGCTCAGCTCCTTTCTGTGCCTGCATAGCCTATGCTGGAATGCACTCTGCTCCCAGAACTGTGTGACAGATGCTTGCCATTGACATTCCAGTTTGTCTTGGGCTGGAAATTTGCTTCAATCTGTCATTCAGTGGGTTCTGCAGCTCTAGAATTTGTTTAGAGTCATTCATACAGGTATTTGGCTGGGTTGGGGTGGGGGGAGAGCTGTAGTAAGTCATTGTTTTTACGCTGCCATCCTGGCTCTGCCCCTGTCCAGATATTTTTTTTTTTTAATGCAAAGATTGTCTCTTCACTTAAGTAGCTTGCAATGAAGGGAAAATGCTTAATATTTCTTTAATTAATTAATTCATTTTTCTGTATGTCATAAATGTGGAATCATATTTGAATCTCTGTAAATATCCTTCCCTTAAATGCATTAACCTTTACTAAATCTGTGCTACCCATTACTCAGCTCATACTTAGCATTTAGTTTAATGTCTAGACACATCATTTCCGAATAAAAAGGAAGTAAAAAATATCAATGTAGTATGACAGTGTTACAGTAATATTCCTATTTTGCCATAAAACATAAGAAGGAAAAAAAAGCTATAGATTTTACCTGGGAAACTCAAACAATCATTTATATTTCACTAATAAATGCCAAGATGTGCATTCAGCTCTGAAGTCTCTTCATCTCAGTGTCTTTGTGAATTCTATATTTAGTGAACTATGTAAAGACAAGCAATAACTGGACTTCTTTCATTTACAGTAGGAAAATTATATGTGGGGGTGGGACAGTGATACACACGAAGTGAATATGAGTCACAGGCATCATCATTCCTTCACACTGGGGTAGGGCAGTATAAATATGATAAGAGTGGCTTTTGGGAGGTGGAGGGAGCAAAATTTCTGGGAAATTTTTCATACTTCATAATTTTGCCTAGGATTAACTCTATTTTCAGTATAAGATTAATCAAGTAATGATTGCTACATTTCCGAAGATCATTAGGAGTACTATTGAAGTAGGTGGTATCACTGTTTCTCATATGTTAAATTTCTTTATACAATAATTCCCATGTGTCTTTGCTTGATTCTGCTGCCCTAGCCAGATTCTGCCTACTTTAGGTACATAGTTTCATTGCCATTTCCTTCTGGGACAAATAGTCTTCCCTACCCCTCTCCTCCAATGATATTGAAATTGAGAATCCATCAAAAATTGTATTGCTTAAGTTTTTTCAATTAAAATGGAAAATCATACTCCTTAATATCTCACAGTTATTTTTTTAAGAGAAAGAAGACTTTTCTGTACAAAATGGAAAGATGAAAAGATTGTGGTCAAATAGGAAGAACTGGTAAAATAGGAAAACAATGATGGAACTGGAATGAAAAGGCCTGTGTCTGAATTCCTTTTCTGGAATCATTTACTCAAAATATGGGAAAAGCAACTTGACCCTTCTGGGCCTCAGGTTCCTAATCTCAGAAGGATTAAATACATATTTGGAAAAATTAGATGGCACTGATGATAGATAAGAAAATGGAGCACTAAACGTTAGAAAAGAATATTAATTGAACACATAAGTGACTGGGGATAATATTTGAGTAGTATCTATTTTCAAAAGTCAGAGGAAGGGGGGGGGCAGAGACAAGATGGCAGAGTAGAAAGACACATATTCTCTAGCACTTCCCCCACAGTCCACAAAATACCTGCAAAAAATGACTCTCAACAAATTCTAGAGCAGCAGAAGCCACAGAAAGACAGAGTGAAAGAGATTCCCAGCCAAAGGTAACATGGAAGGCTGACAGGAAAGGTCTATTCTATGGGACACTGAGCAGAGTGGAGGCCAGCCATGGCAGCATGTCAAGGGGAGGAACAGGACTGGAATGGGGTTCTGGGGCAGAAGCCCCAGCAGGGAAGGTTTCAGATCCCTCAACCCAGAAGCAACAAAGAAAGCTTCAAAGGTCAGTGCAGGGGTGTGTTCCCAGCTGTTCAAGAGGGGAATGGGGTCCCCCTAGTACTGGCCCCAGGCAGTGGCAGAGGTGGTGGTAGCAGAAGCAGTGGGCAGCAGATGGCTACAGTAGTGAATTGTCCAAGCAGCTCAACTTAAAGCCTCTGGGGGAATTGAGCAGCTGATCTGAATCTCAGCCCTGAGCATAGTCCTGGGGAGAGGAGGAGCACTAGGATCCTCCTTTTGATAAAGGATTCAGAAGTCAAATAACTGGCTGGAAAAATGCCCAAAAAAGGGGAAAAAAAAATAAGACCACAGAAGGTTACTTTCTTGGTGAACAGATATCTCCTCCCATCCTTTCAGAGGAGGAAGAACAATGCATACTGTCAGAGGAAGTCAAGACTTCTGCCTCCAGTACCTCCAAAATGCATATGAAATGAGCTCAGGCCATAGAAGAGATTGATAAGCAAGTCAACAGCTTGATAAAAGAGAGCCAAAAAAATGCTGAGGAAAATAACCAACATATTATAGCTCAATTTGCAAAAGAGGTCCAAACAGCCAATGAAGACAAGAAGACTTTAAAAAGCAGAGTTAGTCAAATGGAAAAGGAGGTTCAAAAGCTCACTGAACAAAACAGTTCTTTAAAAATGAGAGTGGAGCTCAGGGAAGCCAATGAGTACATGATAAACCAAGAAGTTACAAAACAAAACCAAAAGACTGAAAAAATAGAATATCATGTGAAACATCTCATTTTAAAAGGAATTGACCTGGAAAATAGATCCACGAGAGAGAATTTAAAAATTATGGAACTAACTGAAAGCCATGATCAAAAAAAAAAGAGTCTAGACATTATCTTTCATAAAATTATTAAGGAAAATTGCCCTGGTATTGTAGAGGCAGAGGGCAAAATAAATATTGAAAGAATCCACGGATCACCTCATGAAAGAGACCCAAAAAGAGAAACTCCTAGGAATATTGTGGCCAAATTTCATAGTTCCCAGGTCAAGGAGAAATTATTGCAAGTAGTGTGGAAATACAATCAGGATAACACAGGATCTGGCAGCTTCTACATTGAGGGATCAAAGGGCTTGGAATATGATATTCCAGAAGTCAAAGGAACTGGGATTAAAACCAAAAATCACCTACTTAGCAAAACTGAGTATAATATTTCAGGGGAAAAAATACTCATTCAATGAAATAGAGGACTTTCAAGCATTCTTGATGAAAAGACCAGAATTGAATAGAAAATTTGACTTTCAAACATAAGAATCAAGAGAAGCATGAAAAGGTAAACAGGAAAGAGAAATCATAAAGGATTTTTTAAAGATGAACTGTTTACATTTCTACGTGGAAAGATAATATTTGCAACTCTTGAGGCTTTTCTCAGTATTTGGGTAGGTGGAGGGATTACACACACACACACACACACACACACACACACACACACACACACACACAGAGTACAGGTTGAGTTGAATCAGAAGAGATGATGTCCATAAAAAATTAAATAAAATTAATGGGTGAGAGAGGAAAATGTGTGTTCACTTCATTGCAGAAGAAGACCATGCCATCAGAGAAATAATAACATTCATGCCTTGCACTTGACTTTGCTTTGAGTGAGGGAGGGCTGTGCAGGTCATTAGCCTCACTTCTCTTCCAGATCCATTTGAATCCAGTGACTAGATTTTCATCAGGATGACCAGAGATGACCCAGGATTAGGCAATTGGAGTTAAGTGATTTGCCCAAGGTCACATAACTAGTGAATGTCAAGTATGTGAGGTGAGATTTAAACTCAGGTCCTCCTGACTCCTGAACTGGTGTTCTACCCACTGCACCACCTAGCTGCCCCAAGAGAAGAAAATATAGGGAGGAGAAAGGGAGAAATGGAATGGGGCAAACTATCACTCATAAAAGAGATAAGAAAAATATTTTTCAATGAAAGAGAAAAAAGGAGGAGGTGAGAGGGGAAAAGTGAAGCTTACTCTCTTCACATATGGCTTAAGGAAGGAATAATATCCTCACTAAATTTGGTATGAAAATTTATCTTACACTGCAGGAAAGTAGGGGAGAAGGGGACAAATGGGGTGAGGGGCATGATAGAAGGGAGGGCAAATGGGAGAAGGGAGTAACTAGAAATAAACATTTTTGTGAAGGGACAAGGTAAAGTGGGAGAATAGAAAAAAAGGGGGAACAAGGTAGGATGGAGGAAAATATAGTTAGTCTTGCACAACATGACTGCTATGGTAGTCTTTTGCAAAACAACACACACATAAATACATACATACATATATATATACATATATATGACACACACATAAATATATATATACATGTATGTATGTATATAGCCTATATTGAATGGCTTGCCTTTCAGTGGGGATGGGTGGGGAGGAAGAGAGGGAGAGAATTTGGAATTCAAAGTATTAGAAACAAATGCTGAGAATTGTTATTGCATACAAGTGGGAAATAAGAAATACAGGTAATGGGGTATAGAAATTTATCTTTCCCTACAAGATAAGAGAGAAGATGGGGATAAGGGAAGGGTGGGGTGTGATAGAAGGGAAGGCACACTGAGGGAAGGAGTAATCAGAATGCAAGGTGTTATGGGGAAGGGAGAGGGCAGAGAAGGGAAAAAAATTGAAACTCAAAATATTGTGGAAATGAATGTCAAAATCTAAAATAAATAAATAAACTATTTTTAAAAGTCAGAGGAAGGAGAGGAAGGAAAAAAATAAAATAATATTAATGGCAAAGAGATGGCATGATCTAATGGCTAGAGAAGACTTAGGCCATATACTAACTATGTGTCTTTGAGTAAGACATTTGACCTATAACTTTATTAGAAACTTTCTGAAAATCAAAATTGCAAAGAAGGCATCAAACTGCATTCAATAAAATTCCCCTCCATGGAAAAAATTGCAAATCAATCCCAATGCCCTATTCTTATTCCTGGTCAGTCATCATGAAGAATGGTAGTCAGACACATGAACTGACTATTAAATGTCTATTATATAGCTACTTTGTGGAAAGCCCTATACTACAAACTGGAAGGGCCAAAGTACGTAAACATTGGTCTCATAGAGAGAAGGTTTAATGGATAATTTAAGACACAAAACCAGATAGTTACAGAAGTCGGTAACAAGTAAATATATCTGAGAGGTATAAAACAAAATGTGTCATGAGATCCAAGGAGGAAGGCTGCCCATGACCCCAGTGGGAAAGAATCTGATAAAATAGCAAAGACAATAAAAGGAACTTGTTTTGCAAATGGAACCAGTTGAATTGGGCTACAGACTGTAGGAACATAATAGTGGATGCTTTGAATATGAATTTCAGTGATTTAAATTAACAAACATGAAAAGTTTAAAATAAACTTTTAAAAATAAATTATGCCTGTAATTTAGTTCATGCCTCTAAATTTCCTCACACCAAAATACACTTTTGTCATACCCTTGAATTTTTTTAAAATAAATATCAGTAAAAGGAGGGGTTTAGAGTATTAGCCCACATTTATTTATCTGAGATTTTGCTCTTTGAAAAGCACTTTTCTCACAAAAATCCATTTTAGATAATGCAAGTAGCCATAGTTAGAGAATGTGAGAGCTGGAAATCATTGGCTGCAAATTCAGTATTCTTTTCACAGCACATACACACACACACATACACACACTCCATTACAAAATTCATCACAGTGGAACTGAGATAAAACTTTACTGATAGGTTAATGCATAGAGCATGCAGAGGTAAATTCTATTTATGTGGGTAGGCTCCCAACCCCCAGTGAATATTCCTAGAATAAATGCCTCATTGTCCTTCAGTGATACTCAGTGGGGTTAAGTAGTTTTAGTCTACTGTTCCAACATCACTATTAAACGAGAATATCAGAGAAGAAACATTAAAATCCACCCAGCTCAACATGTACATAGACAATACAAATCCCTCTATAATTTCTCTCTTTGATATGAAGACACTGAAGATCAGAGGACAGCTAGGTGATACAGTAGAGTGACAGACCCAAAGGCAAGGACTACTCATCTCCCTGAGTTCAAATCTGAAATCATATACTTAACACTTATGTGAAGCTGGGCAAGTCACTTAATCCTATTTGTCTTAATTCCCCACCTGTAAAATGAGTTGGAGAAGAAAATGGCAAACCACTCTGTTATCTTTGCCAAGGAAATGCAAAATGAGGTGTTTCAGTAAGCACCCCAACATATACAAGGGGGGGCCTGATATCACAGGTTCTTAGATCTGCATTCATAAAAGAAAAGCAAATTTCAAAGGGTTAACAATCACTTTATTGAAGCACATGTATCATTCCTTTAACCAAGTACATATATCATTCAGTTAGTTCAGGGAGTCCACACCCTGAATTTCAAAGAAAATATAGAGAAATCAAAAGAGAAATCAAAAGATCAACAGACATGGTTTCCTCTGCCTGAATTCAACAGGCAATTGGACCCCAAGTCTCTGACCATAGTTATCAGAGAGGGAAGCTGAGCATCTGGATTCTCAAAGACAGGGGACTTCTTTGCAGCTTCCCAGAGTCCTCATCTGACCAAATAAACGCTTCCAGTCAGTAAGCCCCAAAGTAATCAACAGATATGGCTTCCTCTGCCTGACCAAAATTCAACAGACAGGTACACCTGCCTGACAACTGCATCAAATGGGTTCAAAAAAATTCAGACACAGTTGAGCAATAGTAACAACTTAAGACATCTAGTTGGCACAGAGGATAGTGTGTTAGGCCTGAAAGCAGGAAGAGTGAAAAAATGGACAACTGAAGGTAAAAGAGCTTAAAAGATGTACTTAAGATCACAAGACTAGTAATTATCAAAGAAGACAATTGAACTCAAGTTCTATAGCTCAAAGTGCAGTGCCCTTCTTCTTTCTGCCCATTTTAAATTTCCTTTGACTTCTGATAGCATTTGGAATTATTGAAAATCCCATTACTTCCCCAAACTCATTTCCTCCTTGACTGTACTGGACTACAAGTCAAGTAAAGATTATTTGGTCAGGATAATTCTGATTGCTACTTCTTACTCTCCTTCTCCACTAACTTGCTAATTATGGGATAATCTTCCTCTGACTGCCCCTGAACCATCTACCTTAGGTGATAGGGCTTGTGTAGCTCAATGAAACTATGAACTATGTAGGGTTACCTAAGACAGATAACTCAGAGTGGAGAAGTCTGACAAAAGATGAGCTACTGGAAAAGGAAATGACAAACCACTCCAGTAGCCAAGAAAGTCCCATGGACAGTACTAAAACAATAAAAGAGATGACACTGGAAGATAAGTACCTCAGGTCAGGAGTCCAGTTCACTATTGGAGAAGAGCAGAGGACAACTACAAGTAACTTCAGTACTAATGCAATGACTGTACCAAAGGTGAAATGAAGCTCAGATGAAGGTGTCTGGTGATGAAGGAAAGTCTAATGCTATATAGATCCATGTTGCATAGGAACATACAATGTAAGATCTGGATATGATTTTAAGTTAAGCTGGATATGATCAAACAAAACTTCAACATCTTGAATGTTACTGAACTTAAATGAATAGGAATGGTTGAATTTAATTCAGATGATTACTACCTATACTACCGTGGGCAATAATTCTTTAGAAGAAATGAAGTCGCCCTCAGTCACTTAAAGGGTGAGAAAAACAATCTCAAAATGACCAAATGATATCATTCTAATGAAAGGCAACCTGTACAATATTACAGTAAAACAAGTCTGTGCTCTAACCACAGATGACAAAGAAGTCAAAGTCTATAAGCTCTATGAAGGCAAAACCTAAAACTTTTTCTACAAATAACACCAAAAAAAAAAAAAATCACATTCATCATAGGAGATTGGAATGTTAAAGCAGGAAATCAAATGATAATTAGAATAACAGGCAAGTTTGGATTTTGAATACAAAATGAAGCTGAGCAGAAACTAATAGAATTTTGTCAATATAATTCACTGATCATAATAAACACTTTTTCAACTACTCAAAAGTCATCTCTACATATCAACATCATTAGATGGTTAATACAGAAACCAGACTGATGACAATTTTCAGTGAAAGGTGAAAACACTCCACAATCAATTAAAACAAGACCTGGCTCTGTGGATCAGATCATAAGCTTCTTATTGTAAAATTCAAACTTAAATTCAAGAAAGGGGGAAAACCATCAGACCATTCATTATAAATATGAAATAGACGTTAGGAATAGATTTAATTGATCAGCCACAGTAGATAGAGTGCCTGAAAAACTATGGACAGAGATTTGCAATATTGAATAAGAGACAGCAAAAACAAACAAGCAAACAAACAAAACTGTCCAAAGAAAAATAAAAACAAGAACGCAAAATGTCTGACTGATGAGGCTTTACAAATAACTGTGGAAAGAAGTAAAGTGAAAAGGAAAAGACACATCTACATGAATGAAGCATTCCAGGGAATAACAAGGGAAGATAAAAATGTTTTTTTTCTTAAATGACCAATGCAGAGAATTAGAATAAAACAATAGAATGGGAAAACAAGATATTTCTTCGAGAAAACAGATATCAAGGGAACATTTCATGCAAACATGGGCATGATAAAAATAAAAATAAAATAGTAGGGATTTAACAGAAGAAGGAGATATTAAGAAGAGGAGGCAAGAATACACAATAAAAATAATATACTAGAGAAAAAATAATATACAAGAGAGATCTTTAAAAACACCAATAACCATGATGGTGTGGTTACTGATCTGGAGCCAGAAAAGAGAATGAAGTCAAGTGGACTTTATGAAGCATTGTTAATCATAACGCTAGTGGGGGTGATGAAATTCCAGCTGAGTTATTTAAAACCTTAAAAAGATGAAGCTATTAAAGTGCTGCACTAAATATGGCAACAAATTTGGAAAATACAACAGTGACCATTGGATTGGAAAAGATCAATTTATGTTCCAATCATATGGAAGGGCAATGCCAAGGATTGCTCCAGTTACCAAACAATTGTACTCATTTCCCATACTAGCAAGGTTATGCTTAAGATTCTGTAAACTAGGCTTCAGCAATATGTGAACCGAGAATTACCAGAAGAGTAGGCTGGTTTTCAAAGAGGCAGAGGAGCTAGAGACCAAATTTTCAACATTTGCTGGATTATGAAGAAAAAAAAATCTACTTCTGTTTCATTGACTATATTGAAGTCTTCAACTGTACAGATCACAGCAAAACGCGGGAGGTCCACAAAGAGATGGGAATACTAGATCATCTTTGTCTCCCAAAGAACCTGTATATGGGCCAAGAAGCAAGAGTTAGAATGAAACACGGAATAACTGATTAGTCCAAGATTGATAAAGGAATATAAGGCTGTATATTGCCACCTTATTTATTTAATTTATATACAAAGCATATAGGCCAAGCTGTATAAATCAAAAGCTGGAATTAAGGTTGTCAAAAGAAATATCAACAATTTCAGATATGTAGATAATACCCCTCTGATGGCAGAAAGTGATGGGGAATAAAAGTGGCTGGAAGCTTAATATTAAAAAACAAAAATCTTGGCAACTGGTCCCATCACTTTCAAGCAAATAGAAAGAGCAAAATGGAAACTTTGTCAGATTATGTATTCTTGGGCTCGAAGAATATTGCAAATAGACTGTAGACCATGAAATTAAATAACACTCCTTAAAAGGGAAGCTATGACAAACCTGAATAGCATACTAAAAAGCAGAGAAATCACCTTGCTGACAATGGTCCATATAGCCAAAAACATGTTTTGTTTTTGTTTTTGTTTTTCCAATAGCAATGTATGACTGTGAGAAATAGATTATAAAGTTGAGCACTGCAGAATCACAGCTTTCAAATTGTGGTCCTGGAGAAGACTTTTGAGAGTTTCTTGGACAGCAAGGAGGTCAAAGTGGTCAATACTTACAGAAATTAATTCAGGCTATCCTCTGGAAAGTAAAAGAATGAAGCTGAAGCTTAAATACATTGGTCACATAATGACAGGATCCATTGGAAAATACCCTGATGTTGGGAAAGATTGAAAGCAAAAGAAAATAAAGGACGACAGAGGAGAGGATGAGATGGATAAATAGTATCATGGAAACAATGAACATAACCTTGGAAAGACTTGGAGAAATAATGGAGGATAGAAAGGCCTAGAGTGCTGTGGTCTGTTGGGTCATGAAGAGTCAGACATGATAAATGACTGACCAGCTTTCTCTGAAACTCAAAATTTATGTCCTTACTATTCTTTCTATAAGCTCTTCCCTCCTTTGTTCATTCATTTCCAAATATTTAGCTTTTATTTATTTGCTTATAACTCATAATTCTCATCTGAACTTCAGTTCTACACATATTGTTGCCTACAGATTATATTTACCTACTTAGTCCATGAAACTCAACATGTATGTTAATAAATGAAGCTGTTATTTATCCATGATGAAGTATAAAATTCTGAAATTCCCAGTTTTCTTTTGGATCAGAGCAAAAAGTTCTTACCTGTTCATCACTATGATTTCTATCTTCCTGCTCCAGTCTATTCTCTACTTAGCTTTCAAAGAAATATTCCTAAAGTCTAGGTCTGATCTGCTTATCTTCCTCCTCAAATCAATATATTGAAGCAATTTCCTATGGTTTTCAGGATCAAATATAAAATTTCTTGGCATGCAAATCACTTAATTTCCCAAACCCTTCTTATCTTGAATATCTTATTACATTTTATTCAACTCAATGCACTTTGTAATCTAGTGACACTGACCTCTTTGAAATTCTTTGCTGTAAAATAAAAGTATTATTGTGTTACTCTTCATTCCAAACTCCATCTCCTGACTTCCTTGAATTCTCAGTAAAATCTTATCTTCTAAAAGAAACAATTCCTCCCCATCAATTTATATTGATAATGCATTTTTTGTTTTAGTATAATAAAATGCCTCTAATTGAATAATGTGATTAAAGAAGATATTCCCCACCATGAATGGACCTGGGAAGATTTGTAGGAAGGCCCACACCTTTTGTTAATGAAGCACTGGTTCTCAAAGGTTGTGGTTCTGAAAAGTGTATAATGATTCTGAGGTGAAGTTTTATTTTGGGGCTTACTAACTGGAAGTGTTTGTTTGGCAAGACCAGATTCTGGGCAGCCACTAAGAAGCCCTCTGGCTTTGAAAACACAGATGCTGATGCATCTCTCTCTGGCAACTATGTATGGATGTATGTAATGGTCAGACAGTTGGATCTGTCTGTTGATCTGTGCTTCATGTATTGCTTATGTCAGACAGTTGGAAGCCATGTCTGTTGATTATTATTTCTTTCTATTTTCTCTGAAGTTCAGGGTGCTGACTTTTTCCCCTGAACTAAATGAATGATACATATGTTTCATTAAAATGATTGTTGACCCCTCAAAAGTTGCCTTTACTTTTTGAAAAGCATATCAAAGAACTTATACAACAGATCCTCTCTGTATATCAAGGTGCTTCCTTTTACATAATTCTGGTGTCTTCCCTTTTTTGTTTATCTCTAATTTACCCTACATTGTTCTTGTTTATGTATGGCTGCATGATATGTGCTCCCATTATACTGTAAATACTATGAAAGCAGTGGTTGTCTTTTGCCTTTCTTTTTATCCCAAGACTTAGTATAGTGCCTGGTACTACATAGTAGGTTCTTATATAGTAGGTACTTAATAATTGTTTATTGACTATTAAAAATTATTTTTATAGTTTTTTCCTCTAAGAAAAAATAAACAAACTTAGAATTATTAATTTTTAAATTGACACCTTTGACAATGAAATGAGCACTTGATACTTCCATTTTTCACTGGTACAAGATGCTTGTAAGAGAATAAAAAGAATATTTTACTCCAGAATAATAAAATTTCTTCCTGACAAAATATTTAAATAAACTTCCTTGATGGCATAGCAATTAATCTCAATGACCTAGTTTCAAAGCAGACATGGAAACAATTAAATTAACAAAGTTTAGGAAATAAACCAACATACAAAGCTAATCAAAACAGGCAAATGATAAAATGTTAATGATTATCTTAGGCTCAGAAAGACTAATTTTATTATATTGTAGGCTAAAGCAATATGACTGAACATCTTGAATTTTCCAAGTTAGACTAAAGGGTACACCTGTCCATCTTTAGCTAAGATATTTCCGCAAAAGGTAAGAATTTGAGAGGGAAAATAGACTTTTGAAAAATATATTTTATTCCCTATTGTTCAGTCCACTAGGATAAAACAAAGCAGTTTAATGCTTGTTTTATGTCCCACAAGTTATTTGGCAATATGTAATCTGTACTGACTCTTCTGTTCCTTTTTCTTCATATTTTGTTAGATTAGTCTAAAACTGATAAAGGGATATTAAAATCTTGTGCCATTATTATTTTACTCCTTATGTCTTCCTGTAATTCATTAATATTTCTTCTATGAATTTGGATATATTTAGATGCTAAGACATTTAGAACCTATTCATTCAACTGTTTTTATACAACTAGCTGTATTTTAGGTTCATGTCATGCATAGCAAATTATGTTGCAGTCCTTCATTTTGAATCTGGCTATGTTATTCTTTCTTAAGAGATGTATGTCCTGTAAGCAACAGATTAGGGAATGTTGCTGGCCTATTGGATTCACCACTGCCTCTGATTTTATTCTATTTTAATTAAATCACATTTGAAATCATGAGTTATAATCATATTTTCTCCATTTTTCTCTAATTTCTTTAAATTATTATTATTTTTGAGTTCCTCTACCTCTATAAAGATAGTGCTTTTTCCTCCAGTTATTTTACTCAACCTGCTTAAAATCTCACCAGATTTCTTCCCTCCTTTCTCAGTCCTCACTCTCTCATCACTTTCTTTTATTTTGGAGTTTTGATACACACACAAACACATACGTATGTATATCAATATCTATATCTATATATATGAATATATGTACATGTGTGTATAATTTATCAGTTACCTTTCTAACTCCTCTTTTCCTATCTCCTCCCTAGTAAAAAAACCTTTAAAATACTCCTCACTTTCATCTTATTTTTTTGTTTTTTTGTCATTTACTGTACCTTTTATTCTTTTATGCACTTTGTAGTATTTTGTTTGTTCCAATTACATGTAAAGATAGTTTTCAACATTCCTTTTTGTAAGATTTTGAGCTCCAAATATTTCTCCCTCTTTCTGTTCCCTCCTACCCCGCTTCAAGACACCAAGCAATCGAATATAGGTTATATATGTAAAATCAAGTTAAACATATTTTCATATTAGTAAAATTGAGAAAGAAGAAACAGAAAAAAGTGAAAAACCTTGAGAAAGAAAAATAAATAAAACAAAAAAGTGAAAAAAGAGTGCTTCAGTCTGCATTCAGACTCCATAGTTCTTTCTCTGGATGTGGATAACATTTTCCATCATGAGTCTTTTGGACTTGTCTTGGATCATTGCATTGCTGGGAACAGCTAAGCTAGTAATAGTTGACCAATGCACAATATTGTTGTTACTGGGTATAATGTTCTCCTGATACTGTTCACTTGACTCAGCATCAGTTCATTACAGTATTTCCAGGTTTTTCTGAAATCTACCTGCTTATAATTTCTTAGAGAAAAATAGTATTCCATTATATCAATATGCCACAATTTCTTCAGCCATTCTGCAATTGAAGAACATCCCCTCATTTTCCAATTCTTTGGCACCACAATAAGAGATACTACAAACATTTTTATACATATGGGTCCTTTTCCATTTTTTAATGAACTTTTTGGGATATAGACCTAGCAATGACATTGCTGAATTAAACCAGTTTTGTAGCCTTTTGAACATAGTTCCAAATTGCTCTCTAGAATTGTTGGATCACTTCACAACTCCACCAACATGCATTAGTGTTCTACTTTTCCCACATCTTTCCCAACATTTATCATTTGCCTTTTCTGTCATATAAGCTAACTTGATAGATGTGAGGTGGTATGCCCAAGTTGTTTTAATGTGAATGTTTCTAATCAGTAGTGACTCAGAATATTTTTCCTGTCAATATAGATAGCTTTAATTTTTTCATTTGAAAACTACGTGTTCGTATGTTTTGACCATTTATCAACTGAGGAATGACATATTCTCGTGAATTTGTTTCAGTTTGAGAAATGAGACCTTTATCAGGAACATGGAAATGGATGATGTTTTGTCAAAAGACTTTTCTGTGTCTATTGAGACAAACCTTATTTTTCCTCCAATTTTATTTATTTTTCAATTTTCAACAATCACTTTCCTAAGTTTAAAATTTTCTCTCCCTCCCTTTACCCTTTTTTCCCAAGACAGTACAAAATCTTATATGGGCTCTACACATACATTCTTATTAAACACATTTTCACATTAGTCATGTTGCATAGAAGAATTAGAACAAATGGGTGAAAGCATGAGCAAAACTAAATAAAATCAAACACAAGAAAAGAGAAAACAGTCTGCTTTATTCTACATTCTGACTCCAAAGTTTTTTCTCTGGATGTGGAAGGCATTTTGCATCATAAGTCCTTTGCAAATATTTAGGTCCTTGAATTGCTGTGAAGTACTAAGTCTATCAAAAACAGTCCTCACACACTTTGACTGTAACTGGGTATAATGTTCTCCTGGTGCTGTTCATTTCACTCAGCATTAGTTCATATAAATCTATCAAGGTATTTCTGAAGCCTTCCTGTTCATCATTTCTTATAGCACAATAGTGTTTTTGTTTGTTATTGATACAAGTAATTAGGCTAATAGTTTTCATAGTATTGAACCAGCCCTAAATTCCAGATACAAATCCTACCTGGTCATAGTGTATCATCCTCATGATAAATTACTGTAATCTTTTTTCTAATATTTTATTTAAAATGTTTGCATCTATATTCATCAGGGAAATTGGTCTATAGTTTTATTTCTCAGTTTCAACTCTTCTCAGTTTGGATATCAGTACCATATTTGTATCATAAAAAGAATTTGGTAGGACTTCTTTACTTATTCTTCCACATAATTGGTATAGTATTGGAATTAATTAATTGTTCTTTAAATGTTTGACAGAATTCACTTGCAAATCCTTCTGGTCCTGGAGATTTTTTCTTAGGGAGTACATTGATGACTTATTCAATTTCTTTTTTGAAAGAAATGGGGCTATTTAACTATTTTATTTCTTCTTCTGTTAATCAGGCTAATTTGTATTTTTGTAAAAATAGTCCTCCATTTCACTTAGATTGTCAGACATATTGGTATACATTTACGCAAACCAACTATCATTTCTTTAATTTCCTCTTCATTAATGGTAAATTCACCCTTTTAATTTTGCATATGGGTAATTTGGCTTTCTTTCTTTTCTTTTTTGTTAAATCAACCAAAGGTTTATCTATTTTATTGGACTTTCTTTTTTTACTAAATAAACTCTGCTTTTTTATTAGTTTAATGGTTTTCTTACTTTTAATTTTATTAATCTCTTTTAATTTTCATACTTTCTAATTTGGTATTTAATTGAGGATATTTAATTTGTCGTTTTTCTAGTTTTTTAGTTGCATGGCCCATTTCTCTATTTTACTCATGAAAGCATTTAGGGATACAAAATTTCCCCTAAGAACTGCTTTGATTGTATCCCATAAATTTTGGTATGTTTTCTCATTAGAGTCATTTTCTTTGATAACATTATTGATTGTTTCTACGATTTGTTGTTTGACATACTCATTTTTTAGGATCAAATTATTTAGTTTTCAATTAGTTTTTAACCTGTCTTTCCATGGTCCCTTATTCCATATGGTTTTTATTTCCTCATGATCTGAAAAGAGAGTGATGCAAGAAAATCATGAAAAGCAAGTCAACACCTTGCTAAAGGAGGCCCCCAAAATGCTGAAGAAAATAACACCTTTAAAAAATTGACTAAGTAAATTGATAAAAGAGGCCCAAAAAGTCAATAAGGAGATGAATGCTTTAAAAAGCAGAATTAATCTAATAGAAAAGGAGGCTCAAAAGCTTACTGAAGAAAATAGCTCTTTAAAAATTAGAATGGAGAAGATGGAAGCTAATGACTTTGTGAGAAACCAAGAAATTAAAAAGCAAAACCAAAGAATGAAAAAATAGAAGATAATGTGAAATATCTCATTGAAAAAACAACTGACCTGGAAAATAGATCCAGGACAGACAATTTAAAAATCACAGGACTACTTGAAAGCCATGATCAAAAGAAGAGCCTAAATACCAGTTTTCATGAAATTGTCAGGAAAACTGCTCTGATATTCTGGAAAAAGAGGGTAAAATAGATATTGAAAGAATTCACTGATAACCTCCTGAAAGAGATCCAAAAAGAAAAAAACTCCTAGGAATATTGTAGCCAAATTTCAGACTTCCCAAGTCAAGGAGAAAATATTGCCATCAGCTAGAAAGAAATAATTCGAGTATTGTGGAAATACCATCAGGATAACATAAGATCTAGCAACTTCTACATTAAGGGATTGAAGGGATTGGAATATGATATTGCGGAAGTCAAAGGAACTAGGATTAAAACCAAGAATCACCTACCCAACAAAATTGAGCATGATACTTGAGGGGAAAAAAGTGGTCATTCCATGAAATAGAGGACTTTTAAGCATTCTTGATGAAAAGACCAGAGCTGAATAGAAAATTTGACTTTCAAACAAAAGAATCAAAAGATGCATGAAAAAGGAAACAGTAAGGAGAAATCACAAGGGACTTACTGAAGTTGAATTGTGTACATTCCTGCATGGAAAGATAATATTAGTAATTCTTGAAACTTTTCTCAATATTTGAGTAGTTTGAGGGATTTTACACACACACACACACACACACACACACACACACACACACACACACATAAAGAATGCACAGGGTGAGTTGAATAGGAAGGGATGATATCTAAAAAATTAAAATTAAGAAGTGAGAGAGGAATATATTGGGAGGAGAAAGGGAGAAATGGAGTGGGGCAAATTATCTCTTACAAAAGAGGCAAGAAAATGCTTTTTTAAAGGAGGGGAAAAGGGGAGGAATGAGAGAAAAAGTGTGAAGCTTACTTTCATCACATTTGGCTTAAGGAAGAAATAACATGCACACTCAATTTGGCATGAAAACCCATCTTACACTACAGAAAAGTCAGGGAGAAGGGGATAAGTGGTGTCGGGAGCATGATAGATGTGAGGGCAAAAGGGAGAAGGGAGTAATTAGAAGTAAACACTTTTGGGAAGAGACAAGGTCAAAAGAGGGAATAGAATAAATGGGAGGCAGGATAGGATAGGGGAAGATACAGTTAGTCTTACATAGCATGACTATTATGGAAGTCTTTTGAAAAACTACACATATATAGCCTACATTGAATTACCTGACTTCTCAGTGGGGATGGGTGGGGAGGAAGGGAGAGAAGTTGGAACTCAAAGTTTTTGGAATGAATGTGGAGAATTGTTTCTGCACGCAACTAGGAAATAAGAAATACAGGTAATGGAGTATAGAAATCTATCTTGCCCTACAGGAAAAGAGAGAAGATGGGGATAAGGGAAGGGGGGTGGGATAGAAAGGAGGGCAGATTGGGGGGAGGAGGGGAGAGATGGGGAGAAAATTTGGAACTCAAAATTTTGTGAACATGAATGTTGAAAACTACAAACAAATAAACATTAAAAAATGTTAAAAAAAAAAAAGTCTAAAGGTAACCCACATCCTTATTTTATGTTCTACCCTAATTCCTTTATTCTTTTTCTCAGTATTGTTATATCCCAACACTGTTGTCTTAGGCAAAACACAATTCCTAATTTCTTGTCCATCTGTCTCTATTGCATAGTTAAGTGTGAGGAACGAAGTTGTATTGTATTGCTTGTTTGCTCAGTGTTAGAATGAGAACAGAAGCCAGGGTTGAGATATGTCATGTGGTAGAGGCTGCCATGGCAGCAAAGGAAACATTGGACTGATCCCAGAGTACAAGACTGAGTACAAGTATAGATAGAAGTGGTAATGTTGTTTTACCCTGTCATAATATAGGATTTGGTGGAGAAAGAAGTAGTGAGTGCATAGGGATTTCATGATAGAGAATAGGGATTAGATTTTTCTACTGACAGGTCATCAAAGCATTACCTTGTTAGAGTTCTTAGTGATTTAGACTGTTGAAACATCTGCAATTGCTTCACCACTTGTTTTTAATTCTTCTTTTCAGGAGAACAAAGAGGCCACAAATATCTGACAAAATGTACAATGTTTATCTTGTTGGTTATATTAAAAATGTCTTTTAGAGAAAGTTTAATGAAATACAGGCCAACATCTCTGATAACTTCTTAGAAAATTTCCAGACAATGATTGATTCATTTTCTACTTGTGAAGAAATCTCTTATTGGCAGTGTCTCTATTTATATCACAAGATAATACAAAACTGTGCTACTATTTTTAACAGAAGGGTAGATTTACATATGGTTAGGTTTTCCTAAAAATTATTTGTTCCTCTTTTTGTCTTTTAACTAGATTGTGATCCTTTGTAAATTTATGTTAGCTGTAAAAATGGACTTTAGGCCAGTCCGTAACAAAGTATCCGGATTTGGGTTAATAAACAGTTATCATGCACACAAATTACAAATCAGCTATTCACAATAAAGTTATTACCACCATTTCAATTGCAATCTAATTTTTTTTAAAGTTGATATTAATTTAGGATTATATTCCTAAGATCCAGACAAATCCATCCATCTACCTATTCATTCATTCATTCATCTGCTTTACTTGTTTATTTGCTTGTTTTCTTGTCTTTTTTACTGTTGTCTCATTGATATCCTTTTCAAATAAATTAAGCAAACGTTTATTAACCTCTTTTTTACATGCCAGGCACTATGATAGCTTCCAGGCATTCCGTGATCAAATTGTTATGTAAAACAACAACGGGAAAAAATCCTTGTAATGACTGCATCTTACTGGGAGGGAAACAATATGTTCACAAATAAACAGACATAGAAGATATACAAAGTAAATTCAAAATTTAGTAGCTCTCACATACTTGGTCCCTTCCCCTCTCTGTATAGGAGCAGGGCCCTTGAAATCACTATGGAAAGATAGATTGGGATCACATCACTGAGGGCTTTACATATCAAGCAAAGAACTTTGCATCCTATCTAGGAAGCAGCATTAAGACAAGAAAAATTCCAGGGCAGAGGTATGTGATGATCAAATTTATGTTTTAAGAATAGCTACTGCATTTTACAGAGCATTCTCTAATAATCCACTAAACATAGCCACCAGGCAAAGTAATAGTTAATTTCTAGTGAATTTCTTATGCACTGAAAAGTTGAGGCTGAATTTTTTCAGTAGTGGAAAGATATATTTTGTGCTCATTGAAGAACAGAATCAAATTCTAATGAATACCAGGCAGTTAAGGCTTTTCTATAAAATAAATGAGGGATTTTAGCACATTTCATAATTAAGAAGCAACACAGATAGGGCTATATAACAATGGGTTATCTTATATACAATAAAGTTTGGCATCTCCTCTTTCAGCTGTGGTGAACGACTCCACCCAATAATTAGTGCCTATGTATTGCATTTATCTCATACGCAAAAAGAGAAGAGCATCAGCAACTATTATTAAAATTATTTTGATCAAAGCATATCCTTTCAAAGATCCATGAAGTCTGAATAGATATTAGATGCAGAAGTTTGTGCCAATCTGGATGGAATTTCTCTAAGCTGGTGGGAGCATAGCCAAGGACACAGAAGACTACAGATGAATTGCTCCAAGAGAAATAAATTCATGTTGCTTAGTATAACAAAGGAAAACAAAACAAAACAAAAAACCTTCCTCTTTATTTTTTACCTCTCATCTATCAGTATTTGTATTTGTATACTTCTTAAGATATAGTATATATGAGGACAAAGGAATTGCACAATAAATTCAAAATGATATGTCCTAAGTATTTTTTTTCATATTTCAGAATGATGAAACCTGTATTTACTGAGTTTAACTCTTGAAGAAATCCAGTAAGGCTTTTATGCTAAGTCACTTGGAGTTGCTTCTTAGACTTCTCCAGATTTAGTCAAACTGAATTGGCCAGGGATCTTTCTAAAAACTTTGGTGAAAAGACACCAAATAACACTGTTATAGAACATTTAAACATTTTAAAGTCACCTTAACATTTTTTCAACTGCCTGTCCCTTGGAAAATAATCACAGATAGTTTAATTGACTTCCCTTTGACCTCACCGTCTTTTTTTTTTTTACATCAAATTATCTATCACTTTTCAAATATTGTTGAGTACTTATTGAAGTTCCAAGTATACATGAATGTTATTTTAAAAAAAGGAAATGGTTTGGAGGTTCTAAAATCTTTTCTTTCACTTTGCTATTTATTAAATATATTTGTTACCTCCCCATTCATAAATTTAGATAGAGTTGTTCATGATGACATATCATTTGTTCTTATCTTTGCTCTTTCTCTCTCTCTCTCTCTCTCTCTCTCTCTCTCTCTCTCTCTCTCTCCCTCCCTCCCTCTCTCTCTCTCTCTCTCTCTGTCTCTCTCTGTCTCTCTTTGTCTGTGTGTGTGTATGTGTATCTGACGTACACACACACACACAAATTAAGGAATTATTTTCTTCAGGAAGGTTTTGTACCTTCTTTTCCATTTGGACAACTCTGCTTTCAAAGGCATTGTTTTCTTCACTGGATTTTTAACATACACACACACACAAACATGATCTTACACATTGATGTTAAGTTACTTTACCTAAAACAATTTTAACCCAGCCTAAGTTTCCTTAACAGTCAGATTCTTTTGGTGACATCTCATTACCAAGGGGTGAGAATTATAACTGCAGCTCTCTGTCCTCCCAGGCCCATCAAAAATAATATCTATCTCAATCTGTAACATCACCACTCATTTTTTTCCTCCTTCAGAAATCTTTCACTCTAAGTGAATTGGTTTCCTTTGTGTTCCTTCCTCTTTCTTATTCTCTTTATTATATCTGACATTTCTTTGGAGACCTACTTTGATATCTGAAAACTTCTAAAATTTTCCAAGTTCTTACTGATGCATCATTCTCTTCTTTCAACTCTTATTATAAAATATACATTATTTATTTACTTTCACTTCTTAACGTTCACTTCCACAAGAATGTGAATTCAAAATTTTCTCCCCATCTCTTCCCACCACCATCCCAGAACAGCATGCTCCTCATCCACCTCTTCCTCCAGTTTGTCCTCCTTTCTGTTACCCACCATTCTTTCATTTCACTTCCCTTATTTTCTTACAGGGCAGAAAAGATTTCTATACTCCATTGCCTGTATAGCTTAATTTTCAGTTGCATACTAAAACAATTTTTGCTGTGGCCAGCACAGTCCAGCAGTTCCGGGGCAGTTACGGGGCTCACAGAGTGAGGATGAAAAGACAGGCGGGACACAGCAGTCTGAACAAGATGAGTTTATTCTAGACATACCGAGCCAATAAATTAGGGAGTCGGGGTGCTTAAATAGTAAAAAACCATAGGGGTAGCAATTGAGACATGAAACAGAACAGATTGTGATAAGTAGAAAGGGAGGTCTCAAGGCCTCTTTATCAGAATGTTATACTGTAGATCAGGGGCTCTAATTCCTGGAACTTCAACACCCGAATTCAAGGACGTGCACCTGAGAACAATACGTCACTTAACTTCTCAAGTCAGCTACTCTCCCTTGGAGGAGAGGAACTCTTGATAAGGGGCTCTTTCAAACTCCTCAAAGTTCTCTACAATTTTTATTTTTTATTTATTTAACTTTTAATATTCATTTTCACAAAATTTTGGGTTCCAAATTTTCTCCCCTTTTGTCCCCTCCCCCCACCCCCAAACACCAAGCATTCTAATTGCCGCTGTCACCAATTTGCTCTCTCTTCTATCATCCCTCTCTGCCCTTGTCTCCATCTTCTCTTTTGTCCTGTAGGGCCAAATAACTTTCTGTACCCCTTTACCTGTATTTCTTATTTCCTAGTGGCAAGAACAGTACTCAACAGGGAGAAGATGGAATAAATGAAGGACAGGATAGGCCAGAGGGAAATGTGATTAGTCTTATACAACATTATATATGTATATATATACATATATATATATATATATGTATATATGTATTTTCCCTCAAACTACCTTAATACTGAAAAAGTTCTCATGACTTACACATAACATCTTTCCATGTTGAAATGTAAAGAGTTCAACTTTAATGAGGTCCTTAAGGCTTCTCTTTCTTGTTTACTTTTTCATGTTTCTCTTGATTTTTGTATTTGAAAGTCAAATCTTCTATTTAGTTCTGGTCTTTTCAACAAGAATGCTTGGAATTCCTCTATTTCATTGAAATTCCATTTTTCCCCTGAAGTATTATACTCAGTTTTGCAGGATAGGTGATTCCTATCTCCTTTGACCTCTGGAATATTGTATTCCAAGACCTTGGATCCCTTAGTGTAGAAGCTGCTAAATCCTGTTACCCTGATTGTATTTCCATAATACTTGAATTGTTTCTATCTGACTGCTTGTAATATTTTCTCCTTGACCTGGGAACTCTAGAATTTGGCTACAATATTCTTAGGAGGTTTCCTTTTGGTATCTCTTTCAGGAGGTGATCAGTGAATTCTTTCTATTGCTATTTTACTCTCCAATTCTAGAATATCAGTGCAGTTTTCCTTGATAATTTCTTGGAAAATAATGTTAAAGCTCTTTGTTTCATCATGGTTTTCAGGTAGACCAATAATTTTTAAGTTATCACTCCTGGATCTATTTTTCAGGTCAGTTGTTTAGTCAATGAAATATTTCACATTGTCTTCTATTTTTTCATTCTTTTGGCTTTGCTTTGTGATTTCCTGGCTTCTCATAAAGTCATTAGCTTCCAACTGCTACATTCTAAATTTTTAAAGAACTATTTTCTTCAGTGAGCTTTTGAACCTTCCTTTCCATTTGGCCAATTCTGATTTGTAAAGCATTCTTCTACTCATTGGCTTTTTGGACATCTCTTGTCATTTGGCTTAGTCTATTTTTAAGGTCTTATTTTCTTAAGCATTTTGGGGGTCTCCTTTAGCAAGTTGTTGACTTGCTTTTCATGATTTTCATGCATAGCTCTCATTTCTTTTCCCAATTTTTCCCTCACCTCTCTTACTTGTTTTTCAAAATGCTTTTTGAGCTCTTCCATTACCTGAGACCAGGGCATAATTTTTTTGGAGGTTTTGGATGTAGAATCCTTGACTTCTATGTCTTCCTCTGATGTTATGCTTTGTTCTTCTTCATCCTAAAGGATGGAAGAAAATACCTTTTCACCAAGAAAGAAACCTTCTATAATCGTTTTCCCCCTTTTTTGGGCATTTTCCCCACCAGTTACTTGACTTTTAAATCCTTTGTCAAGTGGAAGGTATACTCTAGGGACCTGTAAGTTCTCAGTTCCTCCAAGATGGCACAATCAACAGAGAGGTGTTTACTCCTCTCTTGGCCTGTGCTCTTGTCTGTGAGCAACCACACATACTCTCTTCTGTCCAGGATCTGCCAGTAGGGTTCCCTCTCCACTGTCACCACAAGCTCCACCAAGCCAGAGGTCCTCCTCACCCCAGGACCACCACCCAGGGCTGAGAACCAGGCCTGCAGCTTGATTACTCCAGGGTCTGTAGTATATAGCTCCTAAAGGGGCTGTTGCTACATTGACTTCTGTCACCCTGGGGCTGGGGCTGGGACCACAACCATGCCCCCCTCTCACCCAAGTAAAAGAGCTCTCTTATTGACCTTTCAAGCCATGTTTGGTGTTTGTGAATTGAGAATTCTGGAAAACCACAGGTGCTATCCATGATTCCGCATCCTGACTTCTGCTCCAGTCCTGTCCATGCAGTGCAGCACGGCCAAGGCTGGGTTGTGCTTTGCTCTGAGGCAGGTGCAATAGACCTTTCTATTGGCCTTCTGGGCTGTCTTGGGCTGGAAATCTCTTTCATTTTGTTGTTTTGTGGCTTCTGCTGCTCTAGAATTTGTTCTCTTCTCTCAACTCTTGAAGTACAAATTATCTGTAATACTCATTGATCACTTAGTATGAGATTTCTTTGATTCAGTTATTAATGTATATGTTCTTAATTTTATAACTTAATGTTCTATATAATTTAAGATCTTAATTTAATACCCCTTAACATTAGGAATTGCTATGTTCTTGAATCTCCAGTGTATGTCATTCAATCACTTTACACTCATATTGAGGTATAATTATGGGATGAAATCAGATCACAGAGCTAAACCTAGAAGAGACCACAGAGGCTAGTAAAAATAAGCCACTCATTTTACAGATGTGGAAACTGAATCCTAGACACTCAAGTGGCTTGCCCAACTTCATACAGCATAAAATGGCAAAACCAATATTGCAAACCAGGTTTTCTGTCCCTACATTCTACTGTAATTCAAAACTTAGCTCCTCTAAGAAAACGTTAATCTTTGTCTTTTACCAAAATCATTTAATATTTCAACATATTTGTGTTTACCCAGCCATCAGTTCTATTGATAAAGAGGTACCTCAGGTCAACTTTGAAAGTCATTTTTGTCACAGTAATCTATCAAAACTTCTTACCTAATGACCAACTAGAGAGCATATCTAAGACCATAGATAAGGGTTACAGGAAAAAATTACGGAAAAAGAAAGTTATACAAAAAAGAGATAAGAACAAAAGAAGTCGAAATGGAATTTAATGTTAAATAATGTGTATTTTCTATTTGATTCAATATTTTATTTTGTTTTTCTTGAATATGATGTCAGAATATGCCAGGCCTAGAGGCCTGTGTGGGCTACCCAAGTCTTTCTTACCTCACCTCCGAGGTCTTCGGTTGGCCAAAACCGGATGCACATATGAGAGAAAGGACGTTCCAGAGTCGAACAAGGGTTGAGCTTTATTTCAGGGTCTAGTTACAAGTGCAGGGGGATCTTCCTTAGGAGGAAGAGGGGGAGATTTCCTAAGGAGGCTAAGCTTAAGGGATTGGAAGTAGAAGTACAAGCAGGGAGAGAGGGGGAGGGGAGAGAGGAAAGAAGAGGAGCGGAGCCTACTGTCCTCTTGGCTCCACACGTGCTAAGAGAGCTTTCAGGCTTCCTCAATCCTACTTAACCTTCAGCCGCACAGTTTGCATCTCAATACTGTGCTGTTAGGTAACTAGGTGTGCTCCAATCCGGGACGATCTCGAGGGCAGGGAGACTCCACCCATCACGTATCTCCCGGGGAGAGGCGGAAATACCCGAGCTAGCCGAGCTAGCTCAGTCTGACCTTCTCGAATCCCCGCTGTTCATGGAGGGCCTCGTAAGACTCTAAGATTTAGAAGTCCCACTTTTACCCGCCCGAGACCGTCCACACGGAATTGAGCTTCCAATCCCAACAAGAATACAAATAACCTATTGCATTCTATTTATATTTTCATGTCATTTTTTCTAATATGTTGGGGATAACAGTTTTATTATTTTCCTTAGCTTTCCCTTTGTCCTATATCTTAGTACCATTGCAATTATTACTGATATTCACATTTATTATGAGAAAATATTAAGATGTAATTTTCTTATCTGTTTGTTTCTTTTCCAACCACAAGCTTTTTAATACCTGAAAAGCCAGTCATGGAACTCTTGATTCCCCCTATAATAATCCACTGTAATCAACATTGTCCCTGTCCCCATGCTCTTTTCTATATAGTCTTTATACCAAAATTCCAGTACACATTGGTATACCAGATTAATTAAAACGTCATTAGAGGTGCAGACTTATTTTAAACCTGTATTTTACTTCCCTACTCATTTTTGTTCGCATTTTTAAAATTTTAATTTCAGATCCATATTCATTGAAAGTAAATATGACATTATTTTTAACCATCTCCAAACACCCTCCAGCAAGAATGAATGGGGAAGGGCACAAAAGAATAGGCTGTAATTCTGATATATTCAATATTGTTTTCATTTTTTAAAATTCTCACAGAAATTATTTATAATATTGAATTATTTGAATAATATTGAAAATAATATAAATTATTTTTCTGGTTCTACTCCCTTCAGTCTGCTTCAATTTATAAAATTATTTTGTCTTTAAAGCTGTTTTTTCAATTAACTATATCATAGCACAGTAGAATTCCAAGACAAAATTTGTTAAATAATTTTCCCAAATGATGGGTTTACTCTCATTTTCCAAAGTTTTGCCACCACAAAAATTGCTGCTATAATTTTTTTTTGTATCTATAAAACTTTATATTCTTTCTTTAATCTCTTTAGGGTATAAGCCTAGAAATTTAAAGTCAAGGGAATTTACTGATTGAAAGCAAATAAAAGTGTTAAATTTTGCACATAATTCCAGCTTGCTTTCCATATTGGTTAATTCCATAAAAAGTAAATCACTGTATCTATTCTCAGAGAAAGTGTTAGACTAATACGGAGAATGAATGTGACCAAAGTGGAAATATTTTTGTTTATGTGCTTTTGTAATAAAAGGATCTTTTCTTCCTTCCTTTCTACCTTCCTTCCTTTCTTCCTTCTTTCCTTTTTTCCTCCCTTCCTTCCTTCCTTCCTTCATTCCTTCTTTCTTTCCTTTCTATCTCTTCAGAGTATCAGGGAATATTTGAAGCAGAAAAAAATGAAGGCTTAATAATTGAAACAATGACCATTTTAAAAAGGTGATAAAATCTCTTAAGCCATCAACATTTTGACATATTGAGAAAGTCAGCAAAGTTGGCTGTGGATTCTGATATTTTAAATTATCATTATAAAATTAATATTTCCTTACTATATATTCCCTGTAAAAAATTGACAATTTTGCAGTCTGTTTATTGTTAATAAACTAAAAACACCTTAGGTGAAAAGAGAAAAGACAGAAGAGAAGGAAAGAAGGAAGGAAGGAAGGAAGGAAGGAAGGAAGGAAGGAAGGAAGGAAGGAAGGAAGGAAGGAATCATCTCTACTTCTTTCAACAATTTTTTTATTGTATTACCTTTACAAGTAAAAAGACAACAGCAGGTAATACCAGTGTTAGATATCAGTGACTTATCTCATCAAGTTAACAGATAAAAATGCATCTCATGAAGCAAAATGTAGCTATTGACCACTTCCTGAAACACTGTTTGGGTGGTTTCAGTAAAAATTAGAGTAAATAAATGAACACGATGAAAACTATGCAATATTAACTCAGTTATATTAGAATTTAATCTGGGATTCTTAAAATATCCAAACCTATTTCCTTATAATAATATGATATTCAGCAAATAATCCAGTAGCATTTTTTTAATCACCTATACACCAGACATAAATCAAACAGTTCTGGTTCTCAACAAGTTGGCATTCTAATGATGATAAAGAATACAGAGATACAAATACAATAAGAAAATAATTTCAAGGTAATTTTTTGAAGAAAGACAGGAATGCTTTAAAATTGGCTTCAAGAAGAGCCAAATGTTCAAAATTATACTACTCACCTTACAGAGGAAAAAACTATTAGAATTATCTTGTTTTTCTAAGAAATAACCTAAAAATACTATTAGAGCCACCTTATAGAATGGGTTCTCTAGCTCCTTTTTTTTTTCCTTTTTACCATGTGTTAAAAAATAGTTGGAAGATAGTAACCTGAGGACAAAAGTAAATTACATAAGTATTCTAATTTAATTACTGTATACTAGAGTTTACCACTGAAATATGTTACCTATTTTGTAAATATCATAAAGTACTAGTTTATTTTATAGTGGAGAGCTAGGACATAAGGAAAAAACAAAATGGAGTGCAGAGAGCTATTTCTGTCATTGCTTGTAATGAACATAATGTTGTACTCTGAGTATAGTGTGTTAATTAAAAAAAAATCATAACCTAGAAAGAGGTGAGATTACTTCTTGCAAATAATATTAGGTAACTTCTTGTTTTAATATTCCAAAGGTTTTATAACAGCAATAGGTTCACCTTCTTAACTTCAGACTTATATCACATGCTTTTTCAGCCTTTTGATCTGTGATTATACTTTCTCTGTCATCATAAAGACAGAATTCCTATCATCCCTATCATTTTCACTGAAATTCTCCTCAGAGTCATTCTTGAAAATCTTTGCTAGGATGGTGTGTGTGTGTGTGTGTGTGTGTGTGTGTGTGTGTGTGTGTGAGTGTGTGTGTGTGTGAAAATGAGCTTAATTTAACGGAAGAGACTGTGTTATATATACCCATAATTATCATAACTGTTAATAATCAAAGGTTTGGCTAGTCTCCATTTTGGAGTATAAAATAAAATGGTTTGATAAATGTCTTCCCAATACTCAGTTAATTAGGAAAAATACATATTCTTAAAATTTATTTTCTAAACATATTTTTTAAGAATTTATTTTCTCTTCTCCAATGAAAATAAATTAAAAATAAAATAAAAACCTTGTAACATATATACAATTCACTTAAATCATCAGCATTTCTATATATTACCAACAAAATTCAGCAGCAAAGGATAGAATGAGAAATTTTACTTAAAATTACTGTAGATAATATAAAACACTTGTTAGTCAGCCTGTCAAGATAAATTCAGGAAGTATATGAACACAATTAAAAAATCATCTGGAAACAGTTGAAAAAACAATTGGAAATATATCAATTGATCATGGGTAGACTGAGCCAATATACAAAAAAATAGAAATTCCAACTAACTTAATTTACTTATTCATTGTCATAGCAAACTGCTAAAAACTTTATAAAGCTAGAAAAAAATCACAACATAATTTATTTAGAAGAATAAAAGGTCATGGATGCCCCCTAAATATAGTAAGGATAAACAAAGTAGGATATTTTTTGTTTTTTGTTTTAGTATAATCAAGTGAATCTTGCCTTTATCAATCAAAAGTTTTTACTGGGAGCAAAATACAGAAATAAGAGTTTCTTTAAATAGAAAAGAGTATATGTATTTGTATTGTTAATTATTTTAATGTGATTAAAGATCTTCCCCACCCATTAATGTGCCTGCCCATTAAGGGGAGTTTGATTAGCGAAGAGGCACTGGTTATCAAAGGTTGTGATGACCTCTGACTCTAAAAAAAAGTTATAAATTCTCTGAGTTGAGATGTTACTTTGGGGCTTACTGATGGGAAGTATTTGACCAGACTAAGACTCTGGGAAGCTTCTAATGAATGCCTGGCTTGGAAAACCCAGGTGTTTGTGCTTCCACCTCTGAGAAATATGGTCAGACAGTTGCACCTGTCTGTTGATGGTACAGAGAGGAAGACATGTCTGTTGATATTTTATTTCTCTGTATTTTATTTGAAATTCGGGGTTCTGACTCCCCTGAACTAGATGAATGACATATGAGCTTACTTAAGGGAATGATATATGTGCTTGATTAAAGTGATTGTTAACCTCTCCAAAGTTGCCTTTCCTTTTATGAATACAGATCTAAGAACTTTTGATAGCAGAACCCCCGTGTATGTTGAGGTGCTTAATGTTACACCTACCTGTACCAAATCTCAAACTATATAATAAACTATTAATCATCAAAACATTCTAATACTTGCTAAGAAATAGAGCATTATATCAGTGGAATGGATTAGGTACACAAGACATAGCAATAAATGGTCATAATAATCTATTGCTTGATAAACCCAAAGAACTGAGCTTCTGGTGCAAAAGCATACTATTTTACAAAAATTTCTTGGAAAACTGGAAAATGGGTGGAGCTAAGATTGTTGAGTAACAGCGCAGACTTTCCAGAGTGCTTTCACCAAGCCCAGCCAAATACCTATGAAAAATGGCTCCAAACACATTCTGAAGCTGAAGAACCCACAGAATGACAGAGTGAAGCAATTCTCTATCCCAAGACAGCCTGGAAGGTCACCAGAAAGTGTCTTTCATGCCATACTGTGAACAGAGCACAATCCAGTGTGGTCTGCGAACACACAAAGTGAACCTGCACAGGTCTTGTGGGGATTGAATATCTCACACCTGTGGTGGTTTCTAGACTTCATGATCCCAAAATGCTGATGATAAATTGGAAGGTCAGTGGAAAAAGTCTATGTGACCAGTGTGGGAGAGTGGAGTGGTCTGGCCTAAGCCCCAGGGTAGAAGAGGGAGGAGGAGGCAGAGGAGCCCATGGCACTCACAGTAGCACCAGGGGCAACTGCAACCACTGCTTCTGAAGCTCTAGGCCCACAGACTGTGTGGGAATCGAACAAGTGAGATTACACCTCCCACCCTCACTGGAAGCAGAGAACTACCTTGGCAAAGAGCTCAAAATTCAAGTAAATGGTAGGGAAAATGAGCAAAAACTGGAAAAATGAATGAGACTACAGAATCTTATTTTGGTGACAAGGAAGAGTAAAGCATGTAAACAAAAGAAAACAAAGTCAAAGCTCCTCCAATCCAAAGCCTCAAAGAAAAATATGAATTGATCTCAGGGACAGAAGAGTTAAAAATGGATTTTGAAAATCAAATAAGAGAAGCAGAGCAAAAGCTGCAAAGAGAAATAAGAGTGATGCAAGAAAATCATGAAAAGCAAGTCAACTGCTTGCTAAAGGAGATTCAAAAAAAATGATGAAGAAATTAACACTTTAAAGACTAGACTAACCCTAATGGGGAAAGAGATCCAAAAAGTAAATGAGGAGAAGAATGCCCTAAAAATCAGACTTAGTCAGATGGAAAAGAAGATTCTAAAGCTCACTGAAGAAAATAATTCTTTAAAGTTTAGAATGGAGGTGATGGAAGCTAATAACTTTACGAAAAATGAAGAAATTATAAAGCAAAACCAAAGAAATAAAAAACAATAGCACATAATGTGAAATACCTCATTGGAAAAACAATTGAAAATAGAGCCAGGAGAGACAATTTAAAAATTATGTGAGTACCTGAAAGTCATGATCAAAAGAAGAGCCTAGACAACAACTTCCAAGAAATTCTCAAAGAAAACTGCCTTGATATTCTAGAACCAGAGGGTAAAATAAATATTGAAAGAATCCACTGATCACCTCCTGAAAGAGATTCGGAAAGAAAAGCTCCTAGTAAGATTGTAGAGAAATTCCAGAGTTTCCAGGTCAAGGAGAAACTATTGCAAGCAGCCAGAAAGAAACAATTCAAGTATTGTGGAAATACAATCAGGATAACACAAGATCTATTAGCTTCTACCTCAATGGATCAAAGAGCTTGGAATATGATATTCCAGAAGTCAGAAGAGCTAGGATTAAAACCAAGAAACACCTACCCAGCAAAATTGAGTACAATCCTTCAGGGGAAAAAATGGTCATTCAGAGAATTAGAGGACTAGCAAGCTTTCTTGATAAAAAGACCAGAGATGAATAGAAAATTTGACTTTCAAACACAAGAATCAAGAGAAGCATGAAAAGGTAGGCAGAAAAGAGAAATTATAAGGGACTTACTAAAGTTGAACTGTTTACATGGAAAGATAATATCTATAACTCTTGATACTTTTCTCAGTATTTGGGTAGTTGAAGGGATTAAATAAATATAAACAGAAGACATAGGATGATTTGAGTAGGAAGGGATAATATTTAAAGGAAATAAAATTAAGGGGTGAGAGAGGAATATATTGGGAAGAGAAAGGAAGAAATAGAATGGGGCATATTATCTTTCATAAAAGAGGCAAGAAAAAGCTTTCTCAATGGAAAGGAAAAGGGAGTAGGTGAGAAGGGCAAAGTGAAGGTTATTCTCATCACATTTGGCTTAAGGAGGAAATAAAATGCACACTCAATTTTTGTATGAAAATCCATCTTACACTACAGTAAAGCAGGGGAGAAGGGGATAAGTGGAGTGTGGAGGGGATGATAGAAGCGAGGGCAAATGGAAGGAGGGTATAATTAGAAGTAAACACTTTTGGGGATGGACAAGATCAAAAGAGAAAATAGAATAAATGGGGGGCAGGATAGGATGGACGGAAATATAGTTAGGCTTTCACACTATGACTTTTATGGAAGTCTTTTGCGTAACTACACATGTATAACCTATATTGATTTTTTTGCCTTCTCAGTGGGGTTGGGTGGGGAGAGAGAAAGGTAGAGAAGTTAGAACGCAAACTTTTAAAAACAAATGATAAAAATTGTTTCTACATGCAACTGGGAAATAAAAAGTATAGGTAATGGAGTATAGAAATCTATCTTGCCCTACAAGAAAATAGAGGAGATGGGGATAAGGGAAGGGAGGGATGTGATAGAAGGGAGGGCAGGTTGGAGGATGGGGTAATCAGAATGCCTGATGTCTTGAGGTGGGGGAGGAGAGAGATGGGCAGAAAATTTGGACTTCAAAATCTTGTGATAATTAATGTTAAAAACCAAAAATAAATTAATTAATATATAAAAAGCAAACAAAACAAAACTGGAAAACAGTGCAACATAATTCAAACTTAACAAATCCTTAATGAAAGGATTTGTTCTCTAAAACTTGGACTCAATGAAAAGGCTGTATCCAGGGACCTAGAAGGTCACATTTAGCCTCTAGGCTACAGGTTACCCACCTTTAGTACACACCAAGATCTTGCACCATATGGCAAGATAAGGTCAAAATGCATACTTAATTTAGACATAAAGGGTGATATTATCAACAAACTAGGAAAGCAAGGAATAGTCAGATCTTTGGAAAAGGGAAGAATTTCTGATAAAACAAGATAGAGAGCATTACCAAATGAAAAATGGATAATTTTGAGTATACTAAATTAAAAGGTTTTCCATGAACAAAAGCAATGCAACCAAGATCAGAAAGAAAGTAGAAAACTGGGGAAAAAATGTTTTAGAAAGTGTCTGATGAAGGCCTTATCTCTCAAATATATCAGTCAAATTCATCAGCATAAAAATCATTCTCCAATTGATAAATGGTTAAGGGATATGAACAGGCAGTTTTCAGAATAATAAATCAAATCTATCTAGGGTCATATGAAAAATGTTCTAAATCTAAATTTACACAGAGAAATGTAAATTAAAACAGCTCTCACATACCATCTGACATCTTTCAGATTGGCTAATGTGACAGAAGAAGAAAATGAAGCATGTCAGAGAGAATGTGGGAAAATTGGAAGATTTGTGTACTGCTAGTGGAGTTGTGAAATGATCCAACCATTCTGGAGAGCATTTTGGAACTATGCCCAAAGGGCTATAAAATAGTACATACTTTTTGATCCTACAACACCATTAGTAAGTCTATCCCTAATAAATAATCAATAAAAAAAAGGAAAAAGACCTATTTACGCAAAAATATTTATTGCAACCTTTTTTTGTCATGTTAAAGAATAGGAAGCTGAGGGGATGAGTAATACCAATCGAATAATGGTGGAACATGTTTTGGTACTTGATTGTAATAGAATAATGTTGTACTATAAGGAATGACAAACAGGATGATTTAAGAAAAACATGGAAAGACACATATGAACTGATGCAAAGGAAAATATTGTTCATAGTAATGATATTCTACTTTGGCTAACTGTGAATGCCTATTTTCAGCAATATAATGATTCAAGATAATTCCAAAGGACTCATGATGAGAAATTCTATTAACCACCTGAGAAAGAAGTAATAGAATCTGAATGCAGATCAAAACATATTTTTCACTTTTTTTGGTCTGTGTCCTCTTTCACAACATAACTAATATGGAAATATTTCATATGACTCCACACGTATTACTTATATAAAACTGCTTACCATCTAAAGGAGGAGTAGGGGATGGAGAGACTTTGGAATTTAATTTTTTAAAATGAATCTTATAATTGTCTTTATGTGTAATTCAAATACAATTATTATCAAAAAACAGATATTCAAGTAAGGCCACACTAATCTTCACATTGGTCTTGTCTATAAATCAATGTCCCATTTTACTTCCTGAGTCCATCATCCCCAGACAGGAGATTAATGTTCTCTTAAAAATGAAGAAAGGTAAAAGTTTCCCTCAGTACTGAAAAGAAGTCAAAACAAACTGAAAGCAAAGAAGAGAAATGAAATCTAGTAGTGGAT
This sequence comes from Notamacropus eugenii, assembly GCF_028372415.1. Lineage (NCBI taxonomy): Eukaryota > Metazoa > Chordata > Mammalia > Diprotodontia > Macropodidae > Notamacropus > Notamacropus eugenii. Next base: position 417,536,902 of record NC_092874.1, read on the forward strand.
ATTTTCAGCTACAGAAAAGTGTTGTAGAGTAGACAAATCTGACACCAACAAAGGAAGAAAAAAATAACCCTTGAATACTCCAAAATGTTTATCTAAACAAATAACTATGATTCAACTTTCATACTGCTCCTCAGTATGAATGAAACTTCCAATACAGATCTAGAAAGCAATACATGAAATTATGAAGCCCTGGGAAATATACTGAAGATCTTAGGGGCATAGTTGGCATTTATATTGCTCCCCCTGATCAAATGCAACAGTTTCAAAATAGAAAAGGAAGATTTAGAAAATGAATAACTAGTAAAAAAAAAAAATACTGGTACCTAAAGATAGGATCTACATTTGCTTGCCATGACTGAAAATGTAAGCATGTGTCTCCTAGTCAAACAAAGGAAGTAACACTTATTATATGCTTTTCAGAATATAGTGGCTTAGAGTTTTGAAAATCTAATCAATAATAGCTGGATGTAAAAAATAAATGTGAAATTTTGAGCAATGTACTTTTCCTACTTAAGATCATTAAGAGTATCAGTTATGGTAGAAGCTCTCTTCCCACAGCTCATAAAATACCTGTAAGAAGTGGTTCTAAACAAATTCTAGATCAGTAGAAGCCACAAAATGACAGAGTGAAAGAGATTTCCTGCCCAAGGCAGCCTGAAAGGCCAACAGGAAAGGTCTATCACACTGATCTGGGAGTGGAGCACTGCCCATGTGCTTCAGCCCAGCCTTGGCTGTGCCATGACAAGGAAAGAACTGGAGTGGGCCTCAAGGTGCCACCAGCAGCAGCTGCAGATCCCAGATTCCTCAACTCACAAATGCCAAAGACAGCTTCAAAGGTCAGTGAGAAAGCTCTTTCATCTGGGTGAGAAGGGAACACAGTGGTCTATCTCCAGCCTCAGGCTGCTACAGTTTCCATTGCTGGAACCTTAGCCTAAAGATCCTGGGGGAATAGAGAGGTTGATCTGGATTTCAACTCTGAGTGGTGGCCAAGGGGTGAGGAGGAGTGCTGGCTGGTAGAGCTGTTAGAGGCTCTGGTTTGGCAATTGTACTCACAGGACCTGGGCAGAAAAGAAAGCTTGTAGTTGCTCCCAGACCAGAGTGCAGGTCAGGAGAGAAGTCAACACCTCTTGCTTGATTGTGTTATCTTGGGAGAACTGAGTACTTACAAGTCCCCAGAGTATACCCTCCTCTTCACAAAGAACTCAAAAGTCAAGCAACTAGCAGGGAAAATGCCCCCAAAAGGGGAAAAGAGTAAGACAATAGAATGTTACCTTCTTGGTGAGCAGGCATTTTCTTCCATCCTTTTGAATGAGGAAGAAAATGTATACCATCAGAGGAAGACCTAAAAGTCAAGGCTTATACATCCAAAACCTCCAAAATAAATATACAATGGTCTCAGGCCATGGGAGAGCTCAAAAAGGATTTTGAAAATCAAATAAGAGAGGTGGAGGAAAAACTAGGAAGAGAAATGAGAGTGATGGAAGAAATCATGAAAATAAGTCAACAGCTTGCTAAAGGAGACTCAAAAATGCTGAAGAAATTAACACCTTTAAATATAGACTAACTCAAATGGCAAAAGAGGTCCAAAAAGCCAATGAGAAGAATGTTTTTAAAAGCCAACTTAGCAAAATGGGAAAGGAGGTTCAAAAGCTCATTGAAGAAAATATATCTGTAAAAATTAGAATGGAGCAGATGAAAGCTAATGACTTTATGAGAAATCAAGAAATCACAAAATAAAACCAAAAGGATGAAAAAATAGAAGTCAATGTGAAATATCTCATTGGCAAAACAACTGACCTCAAAAACAGATCAAGGAGAGATAATTTGAAAATTATGGGACTACCTGAAAGCCATGATCAAAAGAAGAGCCTAGATGTCATCTTTCATGAAATTGTCAGGAAAACTACCCTGATATTCTGGAAACAGAGGGTAAAATAAATATTGAAAGAATTCACTGATCACCTCCTGAAAGAGATCCAAAAAGAAAAAACTCCTAGAAATATTGTATCCAAATTCCAGAGTTCTCAGGTCAAGGAGAAAATATTGCAAGCAGCCAGAAAGAAACAATTTGAGTATTGTGGAAATACAATCAGGATAACACAGGATCTGACAGCTTCTACATTAAGGGATTGAGGGGCTTGGAATATGATATTCCAGACATCAAGGGAACTAGGATTAAAACCAAGAATTACCTACCTAACAAAACTGAATATAACACTTCAGGAGAAAAAATAGTCACTCACTGAAATAAAGGATTTTCAAGCATTCTTGATGAAAAGACCAGAACTGAATAGAAAATTTGACTTTCAAACACGAGAGAAGTATGAAAAGATTAACAGGAAAGAGAAATCATAAGAGACTTACTAAAGGTGAACTGTTTACATTCCTAGATGGAAAGATAATATTTATAACTCTTAAGACTTTTCTCAATATTTGGGTAGTTGGAGGGATTATACACACACAACACACACACACACACACACACACACACATACACAGAAAGAGAGAGAGAGAGAGAGAGGAGAGGAGGTGCATAGAGTAAGCTGAATAGGAAGGGATAATATCTAAAAAAAAATAAAATTAAGGGGTGAGAGAGGGAGATATTGGGAGGAGAAAGGGAGAAATGGAATGTTGCAAATTATCCCTCATAAAAATGCAAAAAGAAGTATTTTCAATGGAAGGGAAAAGCGGGAGGTGAGATGGAAAAAGTGAATTTTCTCTCATCACATTTGGTGTAAGGAGGCAATAACATGCACACTCAATTTGATATGAAAATCTATCTTACAGCACAGGAAAGTAGGGGAGAAGTGGAAAAGTGGGGGGTGGGGGAGTGATAGAAGGAGGATAAATGGGAGGAGGGTGTAATTAGAAGTAATTAGGGGAAGGTCTAAAGAGAGAATAGAATAAATAGGGGCAGGATAGAATGGAAAGAAATATAGTTATTCATTCACAATATTACTTTTATGGAAATCTTTTTGCCTAACTACACATCTATAACCTATATTGAATTACTTGCCTTCTCAGTGGGGATAAATGGGGGGGGGGAGGGAGGGAGAAGTTGGAACTCAAAGTTTTAGGAACAAATGTGGAGAATTGCTTTAGCATGCAACTGGGAAATAAGAAATACAGGTAATGGGTTATAGAAATCTATCTTGCCTTACAAGAAAGAGAGAAGATGGGGATAAAGGAAGGGAGGGGTATGATAGAAGAGAGGGTAGGTTGGGGGAAGGGGTAATCAGAATGCACGATGTCTTGAGGTGGGGGAGGAGAGAGATGGGGAGAAAATTTGGAATTCAAAATCTTGTGATAATGAATGTTGAAAACTAAAATTAAGTTGGAAAAAAGTAATAAAAAAAAGACTGTTTCCAAAGTGATGAAAAATTGAATAGGAGATAAGATTTGCCTTTCAAATATTTTAGCAAACTTTTCACAGTAGTTTTTCTTGAGCTCTTTTTGAGGGCAGGGAGCAGCAAAGTGAAGAGGTGAGAAGAATGCTGGATTTGAAAACAGAGGCACTGGGTTCAAAATCAGTCTCTTCCACGTACTCCCTGTGTGCCTGAAGAAGTCATTGATATCCTTAGTTTTTCATACATTATATCAGAGGACTAGGGGACCACTGTAATCCCTATTTGCTCTAAATCTATGATATCTCTCTTTACGTCAATACTCAGAAGATTATTACACAGTTATTTTCCAAGCCTTATTTATCAATGTATATCATTGTATATCATGGAATAATTTCAAAGTCTGTGTAGAGGACACCTGATACTTTGCTAAAGAGAGCTGTCAAGGCTGCTTTTTAGTTTCCTGAACCACATGCCTTTTTTACAAGATACAACAACACTAGGTATGGTAGAATCTTATATTTTCATTGCTATCAATCAGTTAAGTGTCTACAAAGATTTGTTATAATACGGAAAATCATCCACAAAATATCATCAGTTTGCTTCTCAGGTAATCAAATAGGGATTGGTTAATTAATATATTCATAAACCACTTTGATTAGTATTTTGTAGATATGAAAGTGAAAACCAGTAATTACTGATGTCTTCTTAGACAATAGTACTGTCTAATTTTTTTTTCTTTTTAATTCTTTGGAAATATTCTTCTATGACATAACTTGGAAATCAAGCCATGAATGCCTTTAAAACTGAGCTCCTTCTGGTATATATTTCTGTATATTTTTGGTCAAATCCAATTTCATCTTCTACAATGCTATGGTGATGGCAAAATACTAACCCACAAATCACTATAAGATACTATGGGTATTGAGGCAGTAGAGTATGAATGTTTTGGTTGTGTAAATGCTTTATAAACAATGCATTGCTATTTAAGTATCAGCTATTATTGTTCAGTTAGTCATTCTCATTTAAAAAAAATTGTGACTCACTACTTAGTATGTCCAGTGCCTTTCAATTCAGTCACTAAAACAGTATTCGTGGCACAGCTGATATACAGTCATGGGCTATTAAAAATCTTTTTTAATTTCTTGGTCTTGAGTCACAGTTTTCAATAAAGATTTATTGTTAAAAAAAAAAGAGTATCAGTGATGTGGAAGGAGATTAACAATCAATATAGATTCCTAGAAGTTCACAGTAAACAAAATCTTAAGACAGACACCAGAAATGATCTCATGGCATTAAATATCTAAATTTTTTATCATTTGCTTCTTAAGTCATTTTTTAAGTCTTCCTGACCCCATTTTGGTGTTTTCTTAGTGAAGATATTAAAGTGCTTTGCTATTTCTTTCCCGAGTTCATTTTACAGATGAGGAAATGGAGGCAAACAGTTAATTAACTTGCCCACCATTATACACCCAGTAAATGTCTGAGATCAGATTTGACCGCAAGTCCTCCAGATTCCGGACCCAGCACTCTATAGACTGTGCCACCTAGGTGCCCAGATGTTCATGTATACATATGCAAATATACTAATTATAAGTACACTGTTAATTGAGTTAGAGAACCCATCCCAGTCAAAACTACAGGAATCAACAGGATTAGATAACATGAGGTGCATTCCTATAATAGGATTCCAGAAATATATTCTTTATTAAATAGGAATTAAATAAGTAAATTCTTAGAGATCTATAGTGACATACATATATCAAAGAGCTATTTATATGTGAAGAAGACCAGGAATTAGAGTAAAGAAGCATATTCAGGAACTTTCAGCCTCATGAAAGCAGAAACAAAAACAAATGCTGCAATCAATGTATACTGTATGCAGTATGTAAAAAAAAAGACAGATGTTCTTGAGAATCTGGTACAAATGCATTGTAATAATATTGAGGGGAGATACCAGTTACTTGAACAACTCCTCAAGCAAATCAACTGATAATTTCTAAACTTCAGTTAATGATAATTTCACCCATGAAAGGGTGTAATAATTAAAAAAATGATTTCTATTCATAATTGGATTCTTACCATTAAGGGAGACTTGGTTAATTTGGTGAAAAAAGATAACCTTGGGGATTAGTGAGTGCTCCCTATTAGAGTTTGTGATAAAGGACCAAAATGCTGCATAGAGTATAAAATGAACCACAGACATTGGCAGAACAACCTTCAGGAGAGACCTTGTAAAATTTTAGAGTTATAGTCATCACAGAAGGGAAAGGAAGCTGTTTAAAAAAAAAAAACCAGAATTTGGAAGGCACAGAAGAATAATTCAGATGAAAAAAGGAGAAGTTCCCTATAAAAGTTGGATAAGGACACACAAGGAAATCAGTGATAAATTTAGATATTAAAAAAAAAGATATATCCCAGATAGAATCAAAGGCAAGTGATGGAGGATGAATAAATATATAATAAAATAAAATAAAATAAAAATAAATAAAAATTAAATTAAAAAGCTGTTATCTTCCTTCTTTCTTTTCTTTTCTCTTTCTTTCTTTTCTGCCACCCTTCCTTCCTTTTTTCCTTCCTTCCTTCCTTTCTTCCTTCCTTCCTTCCTTTCTTTTTAAATCTACATTATTGAAAACAGGAAAATTTTTCTTCTTCAAGTGTGGGGTCATATACCTGACCTGTGAGATCTTTTCCAAAACTGAAATTTTATCATCTCAGAAATGATCCATATTTAAGCACGAGTAAAAGACCAGTTGAGTTTCTCTTAAATTCTCATTGAGGCATATTCATCCCAATGCAAAACTCAGGTGCCTAGGGACTAATACTAACCCCAAACAACTGAATTCAAAAGCAAACCATTATTAATCAAGATGTTTTGCTAGACATTGCAACAAGAAAGGAAGAAACATCATGAATAGACAGACAGACAGAGAGACAGGCAGACAGACCAACAGAAAGACCAACAGACAGACCGACAGACAGACAGACAGACAGACAGACAGACAGACAGACAGACAGACAGATAGATAGATAGATAGATAGATAGATAGATAGATACATAGATACATAGATAGATAGATACATAGATAGATACATAGATACATAGATACATAGATACATAGATGATAGATATCAACCACTTCCAAGTTCTCAAAGAAATTTCAAAGCTTTAGAAGAGATTTTGATGGGTATTCATCTGGGTATAATTATAAGTTGAAACATGGTAAGACCTTAGGATTTAATTAATAAGAAGAAATGAGAGCTGAAATACTGAGGAAAAGAAGGGTAATTTCTAATAGAAGGTGATTAGTTCAGAGAAGTTTTTATAGAAGACTTGAAACATAATTTGGACCTTGAAAAAAGAAGAATATTGTGGGAGGCAGAGTCAATATGGTGGAGTAGAAAGATGGACCTGCCCTAGCTCTCCCCCTGTAACCCATAAAATACCTGTAATAAAAATTACTCTAAACAAATTCGAGAGCAGCAGAAAGCCACAAAAAGAGAGTGAAAGAGATTTCCCCCCCAAGACAGCTAACAAGAAAGGTCTATTGCACTGAGCTAGGACTGGAGCACCCCTTAGCCTGGGCCACACAGAAAGGACAGGATTGGAGCAGACTTCCTGGCATGGAATCATGGGTAGCAACTACAGTTCCTGGATTTCTCAACCCACAGACCCCAAAGACAGCTTCAAAAGTCAGTGAGAAAACTCACCAGTTGAGAAGGGAGTGTGTTCTGACCTC